>NW_011888896.1:3770338-3841567 GCF_000151845.1 Pteropus vampyrus | reverse complement strand
CATTTCTTCTATGTTGTTAAATTTGGTGTTATATACTTTTTCATAGTATTCTTATATGATCCTTTGTATTTCTGCAGTGTCTGTCGTAATTTCCCCCCTTTCATCCCTGATTTTGTTTATTTGTGTCCTTTCTCTTTTTTCTTTAGTGAGTCTAGCCAGGGGTTTGTCAATTTTATTAATCTTCTCAAAGAACCCACTCTTTGTTGCATTTATTTTTTGTTTTTTGTTTTGTTTTGTTTTGTTGTCAATTTCATTTATTTCTACTCTAATTTTGATTATTTCCTTTTGCTGACTTTAGGCTTCATTAGTTCTTCCTTTTCTAGTTCTTTAAGATGAAGCGTTAGGTTGTTTATTTGGGCTCGTTCTTGTTTTTGGAGATAGGCCTGTAATGATATGAACTTTCCTCTTATGACCAGTTTTAATGTGTCCCAAAAGTTTTGTTACGTTGTAATATCATTATCATTCATTTCTATGTATCTCTTGATCTCTTTTTTATTTCTTCTCTGACCCAGTTATTCTTCAGTAGCATGTTGTTTAATCTCCTTGTATTTGTGGTTCTTCTTGCTTTCTTTTTGCAGTTGATCTCTAGTTTCAAAGCATTATGATCAGAGAATATGGTTTGTATGATTCAACTCTCTTATATTTGTTGAGCCTATCTCTGTGTCCCAGGATGTGGTCAATTCTTGAGAATGTTCCATGTGCACGAGAGAAGAATGTATAAACAGCTGTTTGGGGATGAAAGGCTCTGTAAATGTGAATTATGTCCAGTTGGTCTAATGTATCATTTAATGTTATCTCCTTATTGATTTTCTGTTTGGATGATCTGTCCATATCCAACAGTGGGATATTTAGTCCCCTACTATGATGTGTTTTGGTCTGTTTCTCCCTTTAGTTGTTAGTAATTGCTTTACATATTTCGGGGCTCCCTGATTGGGAGTATAGATATTAATAATTGTTATGTCTTCTTGGTGCATGATTTCCTTTATCATTATGAAGTGTCTCTCCATATCTTTACCTGTTTAATTGTGAAGTCTAGTTCGTCTGATATTAGTATCGCTACTCCAGCTTTTCTCTGAATGCCATTTGCTTGAAATATCATTTTCCCCCCTTTCACTTTGAGTCTATAGTTGTCTTTGGAGCTGAGATGTGTCTCCTGGAGGCAGCATATGGTTGGGTTTTGTTTTTTTGATCCATTCTGCAACTCTGTGCCTTTTTTTTGGTGAGTTCAGTCCATTTACATTTAGGGTGATTATTGAAACATGAGGTCTTCTTAGAGCCATTTTATCTTTCCTTTCTACTTGCTCAATCTTTCCATTGCTTCCTTGTCTTTTTGTTTCTGTTTTATTTTGGTTGGCTTTTATGGGTTTTCCCTCTGGTTCTTCTTGTTTTGTGTTATATACTTTAGTTCTGAATCTTTGATGTGTGGTTACCATTACGAATATGAATATTTATATATATACAGTCATGCATTTTCTTCTGCGCATGCCTTATTTCCATTCCCCTTTGTGAATGTGGATTTTTGAACCTTCCCCTCAATTTGTCCCTATGTATGCTGAACGTTCATTGCTATCGTTATAACAATTCACTTATTATTTAAGCTATAATGCCCTTAGTAAGGGTTGTACTCCTCTGCTTCTATTTGCCTGATAGTCGCGTTACTCCTAATTATGTATATATTGTCATTGTTTTAGGTGAGCTGACCCTTTTCAGTATTTCCTGTAGTGCAGGTCTTGTATTGGAGAATTCCCTCAAATTTTCTATGTCTGGAAAGGTCTTAATTTCTCCTTCATATCTAAGGGGGAGCTAAGCTGGATACATTATTCTAGGCTGGTAGTTCCTCACTTAATAGTGTAAATATTCGATTCCATTCCTTTCTGACTTGTAAGGTTTGTGCTGAGAAGTCTGATGATAATCTAATGGGTTTACCTTTATATGTTACCATTTTCTTCTCTCTGGCTGCCTTGAGAATTCTTTGTTGTTGATTTTTGATAACTTTAATACCATGTGTCTTGGTGAAGGCCTTTTTGGGTTGAGATAATGGGATGTTGTGTCAACTTCTTGAATTCCAAGCTCCGGTTTATTCCTTAGATTTGGGAAATTCTCGTACACGATTTGTCCAAAAATGCTTTCCAGTTCCTACTCCTTTTTCTCGCCTTTGATAATGCCTATTCTTATGTTTCCTCTCCTGATGGTATCAGCTACTTCTTGTATTTCTCTTTCATTATTTTTCATTCTTCGGTTTCTTTCTTCTTCCTTCTGATGCATTTCTAGATTTCTGTCTTCGATATCACTAATCCTTCATCCATTTGGTCGACTCTATTTCTCAAGCTTGCTATTTCATTTTTCAGCTCTTACATTGTATTCTTCATCTCCAGAAGTTCTATTTGGTTCTTTTTGAGGATTTCATGCTCCTTGCTCTTCTCATCTAGTTGATTTTTCAATTCCTGAAATTGTTGATATGATTTGTTTTTGATCTCATTTTTTTCAGAATCCATCCTAAATTCTCTGTCATTTTAGTCACATATTTCTATGTCTGTAAGATTATTTTCTGGAGATTTTTGTCTTTCTTTCTGAGATGCCTTGTCACCTTGATTGTTCATGGTGTTTAATGGGCTCTTTCTCCGCCTCAGTATTAATGGAAGTGTACTATGTTGCTTTTCAATGCTTGTTTTTTGATTTATTGATGCCTGCCATTCTAACAGGTGCGAGGAGATATCTCATTGTGATTTTAATTTGCATTTCTCTGATGATTAGTCACATTGAACATTAGTCACATATGGCTATTGGCCATGTGTATGTACCTTTTAGAGAAAAGCTTATTCAGATCCTCTGCTCATTGTTTAACTGGATTGTTTTTGTGTTGACTTGTATGAGTTCTTTATAAATTTTGGATACTAATGCCCTATCAGATGTATCATTGGCAAACACCTTCTCCAATTCAGTAGGTTGTCTTTTTTGTTGTTGATAATTTCCTTTGCTGGGCAAAAACTTTTTAGCTTGATGTAGTCCCATTTATTTTTTCTTTTCTTTCTCTTGCCTGAGACGATATATCATAAAAAAATATATTACTAAGAACAACATCAGAGTGTTTACTGCTTATGTTTTCTTCTAGGAGTTTTATTATTTCAGGCTTTACTTTAAGTCTTTAATGCATTTTGAGTTTATTCTTTGAATAATGTGTAAGAAGGTGGTCTAGCTTTTTTTTTTTTTTTTTGCGTGTATTTATCGTTTTTCCAGCACCACTTATTAAACTACCTTTACACCATTGTATATTTGTGTTTCTTTTGTAATAGACTAAATGACCATGTAGGCATGAATTTATTTCTTGGTACTCTATTCTGTTCCATTGATGTCTGTTTTTATGCCACTACCATGCTATTTTCATTACTGTTGGCCTGGTAATATAGTTTGATATCAGGTATTATAATACCTCCATCTTTGTTCTTCTTTCTCAAGATTGCTGTGGCTATTCAGGGTCTTTAATGGTTCCATATAAATTTTAGGATTATTTGTTCTAGTTCTATGAAAAAATGACATTGGAATTTTAATAGGGATTGTATTGAATCTATAGATTGCCTTGGGTAGTATAGACATTTTAATATTGTCTTCCTGTTCATGGGCACAGTATATGCTTTTATTTATTTGTGTCTTCTTCAGTTTCTTTCTTCAGTGACTTATAACTTTCCAAGTACAGGTCTTTTACATCCTTGGTTAAATTTATTCCCAGGTATTTTATTGTTTTTGATGCAATGTAAATGGGATTGTTTTCTTAATTTCTCTGACAGTTCATTATTGGTGTATAAAAATGCAACTGATTTCTGAATATTAATTTTGTATCCTGCTACATTACTGAATTCATTTATCAGTTCTAACAGTTTTTTGGTGAAATCTTTAGAGAGTATTCTATATATATAGCACCGTGTCATCTGCAAATAATGAGTTTTACTTCTTCCTTTCCAATCAGAATGACTTTCATTTCTTTTTCTTGTCTGATTGCTGGGGCTAGGCCTTCCAATACTATGTTGAATACACATGGTGCAAGTAGATACTCTTGCCTTGTTCCTGATCTTAAGTAAATGCTTTAATTTTTTCCCCATTGAGTATGTTAGCCATGGGTTTGTCATATACGGCCTCTATTATGTTGAAGTATGTTCCCTCTATTCTCAATATGCTGAGAGTTTTTATCACAAATGGATGCTAGATTTTCTCACTTTTTCTACATCTAGTGATATATGACTCTTATCTATTTGTTCACGTGGTGTATCACATAAATTGATTTGCAGGTATTAAACCAACTTTATGTCCCAGGTATAAAGCACATTTAATCGTGGTATGATCTTTTTAATGTCTTGGTGAATGCTAATATTTTGTTGAGAATTTTTGCATCTATGCTCATCAGGGATATCGGCTTGTAATTTTTTTTGTAATGTCTTTGTCTGGTTTTGAAATCAGGGTAATGGTCTCATAAAATGAGCTTGGAAGCCTCCCCTCTTCTGAAGTTTTTGGAATAGTTTGAGAACTATTATTATTAGAATTAGGTGTTAATTCTTCTTTGAATATTTAGTAAAATTCACCTGTGAAGCCATTAGATCCAGAAGTTTTGCTCGTTTGGAGTTTTTTGATTACTTATTTGATTTCATTAGTAGTAATCAGTTCAGATTTTCTGTTTCTTCTTGACCCAGTCTTGGGAGATTGTATGTTTCTAGGAATGTATCCATTTCTACCAGGTTGTCCAATTTACTGGCATATAAATGCTCATAGTATTTTCTTATAATCCTTTGTATTTCTGTTGAGTCCGTAGTTACTTCTCCTCTTTCATTTCTGGTTTTATTTGAGTCCTCTTTTTTACTTGATGAGTCTGACGAAAGGTTTATCAATTTTGTTTATCCTTTCAAAGAACCAGCTCTTGGTTTCACTGACATTTTGTATTGTTTTTCTGGACTCTATTTTGTTTATTTCTGCTCTGATCTTTATTCCTTCCTGCTACTCACACTGGGTTGTTTGCTATTCTTTTTCTATTTCTTTTAACTGTAAGGTTAGATTGTTTGAGATTTTTGTTTCTTGAGGTAAGCCTGTATTGCTATGAATTTCCCTCTTAGGACTGCTTTCACTGTATCTCACAGACGTGGGGTATTTATGTTTTCATTTTCATTTGTCTCAAGGTATCTTTCGATTTCTGTCTTGATCTCTTTGTTAACCCATTCGTTATTTAGTAGCACATTATTTAGCTTCCATGTGTTTGTGTATATTTCAGTTTTTTATCTTATAACAGATTTCTAGTTTCATACAATTGTGGTCAGGAAAGATGCTTGATATGTTTCAATCTTCTCTTCTTAGACGTGTTTTGTGACCTATCATGTGGTCTATCTTGGAAAATGTTTCCTGTGCATGTCACAAAAATGTATATTCTGCTGCTCTGGGGTGAAACACTCTAAAAATATCAATTAAATCTATCTAGTCTACTGTATCATTTAAGGAGGCTGTTTCCCCATTGATTTTGTCTAGAAGATCTGTCCATTATTATCAATGCAGTGTTAAAGTCCCCTACTATGACTGTATTACTATCAATTTCTCTTTAATGTTGGTCAATATTTGCTTTATAGATTCAGGTGCTCCTATGTTGGGTGCATAAATGTTTAGTAGAGTTATATTCTCTTGTTGGGTGGATCCTTTTGTCTCTTATACGGCCTCTGTTTAAAGTCTATTTTGTCTAAGTATTGCTACCCCAGATTTTTTTTCATTTCCATTTATATGAAATATCTTTATCCATCCCTTTCAGTTTGTCATTTGATCTGAAGTGGGTTTCTTGTAGCCAGCATATGTATGGATCCTGTTTTCTTATCGTCAGTTGTTCCAGAGGCCCCTTAAACTATCTTTTATTTTTCTTTTCGCTGTTCCAATTGGGTGTTTTCTGCTACCTTATCTTCCAAATCACTGATTTAATCCTCTGCTTCATCCAATCTACTATTGATTCCTACTATTCTATATTTCAGTTATTGTGTTCATTTCACTGGTTCTTTTTTATGGCTTTGGTCCTTTTTTATGCATTTCTTTGTTGAAGTTCCCACTGAGCTCACCTGTTCTTCCTCTAAGTTCACTGAGCATCCCTATAACCAGTGTTTTGAATTCTGTATCTGGTAGGTTGCTTGCCTTCATTTCATTTAGTTCTTTATTTCTAGAGTTTTCTCCTATTCTTTCATTTGGGACATTTGTTTTCTCATTTTGGCTGCCTCTCTGTGTTCATTTCTATGTATTTGGTAGACCTGCTACATCTCCCAGTCTTCGCTGAGTGGCCTGATGTCGTAAGTGCCCTCTGTGGCCCAGTGGCGCAGTATCCTTGATCACCTGCACCAGGTGATCAGGAATGAGCCTTGTGTGATTATATGTACCTTCCTGTTGTAGTTGAGCTTTAATTATTGTTAGCATATCAGTGAGTGGGACTGAGTCTCAGGCTGACTGGCTGTGGAGACTGGCCACACTCAGAACATATGACCTACTCTGTGGGGGCTGACCTATGGAGTGCAGTTCACCACAGCAGGTTGGTATGCCTGTTTAGACCATGGTTTGGGTGTGACACCTATGGAGATAATCTGGTGGTGTTCTGTTGAGGTCTAATGCCAGTCTCCAGGTATGCTTGTTCTGGAGCCCCTTGGGAGGGGCTCCCATGCAGACCAAGGTCCCAAGCCTGTGACCAGCCCAGGGCTACCTGGTAGGAGCTACAAAGCTATCTGTGTATGGTTGCTGCTTGAGCTGGACCTGGAGTTATGTGGAAGAAGCCACGTGGCAAACCAAGGCCAACTGACACCAGTACCGAGCCTGAGGAAGCTCAGCCAAAGGCCCAGGGCATCCCCACGTCTGAGGCTGTCTAACAGCTGCGTGTAAGGTACAGCAGCTGAATGAGCCTCTGGGGTACCAGAGCTGGATGAAGCAGGGTTTGAGGGAATCAGCAGGGTGAAGCAAGTGGTGTTCCCCAGGTTAGTAAAGATTCAGATTTGGTGCCAGTACTGAGCCTGTGGCCACTCGCAGAAATCTCAGATCACATCGAGGCCAGCTGCTGGCTACATCAGGCCCACATACCACCAAGACTTGTTCAAGAAATACTGCAGCTTGGGTGGGGTTGGCTGCCCAGCTACAAAAATGCTTCAGGCAATGCACAAGCTGGATGAGGCAGGGTCTCAGAGAATCACCGCGGTGGAGTGAGCTGAGTTCACCAAGCCAATGCAGATTCAGATTTGGCTGTCTTGGGGGAGGGCTCAACACAGGCAAGATGTGCCCACTTGTAGATTGCACAGGAGGAGGGCTCAACACAGGGATAATGGTAACTATCACTCCAGCCCTCACCCTGATGCCACACAACTCAATCTTTTCTTATATGTCTCTGGTGCCTCCCGAGCTGCTGTCCCTCTGCCAGAGGCCAGGGGAGTGCCTGTAAGTCAGTCTGTGTGCAGGCCTTTTAAGGAGACAACAGGGTTTCCAATAGGCTTCTGTTTCACCCAGATGGTCAGAATCCATACTGATTTCCACAGCTAGATTTTGTAGGGATTACTCTTTCTGGCACTGAAATCCTGGGCTGGGGAGCCCCAGTGTGGGGCTGAGGCCCATCGCTCCTCAGGGGGGACGTCCACAGCTGAGATATCCTGCTCGATGCTCAACCACCACGTGGGTGCTGGACCAGCCCACTTTGTGTGTCCGTTCCTCCTAACAGTCTCAACGTGGCCTCTTCTTTATATCCTTAGTTATAGGAGTTCTATTCAATCTTCAGATGGTTCTCCAGGTTTACTGTTCTATATTTTAGTTGCAATTTTAATGCAGTCATGGGAGAAGGCAAGCATAGTTATTTACCTGCTCTGCCATCCTTACCAGAATTCAAGTCTGGTCAATTTTTATAAATGCTTTCTCTATCCTTGAAAAGAACATGTACTTTGTAGTTGCTGGATGCAGCAGTTGATATAAATCTACTAGATCCAGTTTTTGTGTCATTCGTATCTTTTTTGTTCTTGCTGGCTTATTGGAAGGAAGAATGTTAAAATATCCCACTGTAATTGTGAATTTCTATGTCTTCTTGTAGTTCTAGCAATTTTTCCTTCACATATTTTCAGGCTATGTTATTAAATACAAATTAAATCTATTTTCTTGGTTCATTGACCGATTTTTCATTATGAGGCATCTCTCAGATATTTTCTGCTTTAAAACCCACTGTGATGTTAATACGACTATAACAACTTACTTGGATTAATATTTGCATGAAATATATAACTCAATCCTTTCATTTTCAACTTTTATACATCAAAATTTAGATGTTTCCAACTACATGTGGTGAAGTGTTTTTCATACAGTACAATAATATTTGTCTTTTGACTGGAATTTTAATCCAGTTTCATGTAGTATACTTACTGATATATTGGGGATTAAATCTACCATCCTGCTTTGTATTTTCTATTTGTCCTGCCGGTTCTATATTCCTTTTTCTCATCTTTCTTATTTTCTTCTATTTTGATTATTTTCATTATTCCATTTTGTTTTTTATCTGTGGATGGAAGGTACATATATTTTTTTAATGTTTTTATTTACAAAGGCCTTTTTACTAGACTTCCTATTTTACTTTAATAACCATCACTCAGGTTAGTCTAGTTCTAGACTTAAATAATCTTTCTTGCCCACTTGCTTCTTTGGTGTGAATATCTCAATCTAAAATAAGAGACTAAAAATACCTAGATATTTTCCTATTGTTATGAGTACTAATGATAGCAATAAATGAAGGCAACAGGAAGGAGTAGGCTTGCTATAGGGCACAAAATTGCTCTTGCCATCTGTTTACTGTTTTAGAAACTTTATCATCCTCTAATTCAAGGATGTGACATAAATTAAGCTTTACTGGAACACAGCCATGTACCAATTGTTTATGAACTGTTTATGGCTACTTTTGTGCAAGAGATGGTATGGCCTACAAGCCTAAAATATTTACTATCTTTCCTTTTAATTGTTTGTAGACCCTTGCTCTAATCCATAAAGGTTTCACGTCATATTGCATTGTTTCCAATATAAACATCTGTCAGTCATCAGTGTAATTTCTGTATATAATCACATTAGTGTTATTAAAAATTTCTGTCATAATCTGGTATACTTGATTCTAGTGTCATTTTTATATTTTAATGTAAAGTCAGAAAAGGAGTTCATAGGTCCTGTTATTTCTCCAACATTTTACCCAGGAGTAAAATCCATTCATTTTCATTCAGTAAAAATTTCAGTAAAAATTTACTATGTGGCAGACATAGTGCTAGACATTAGAGATTCAACTATTAACAAGCTAGAAGTAATTCCTGCCCTAATGGAGCTTATATTCATAAAAGAGAGTAAAAGAAAAATAAAACGGAATAGACTGTGACAGGTATTAAGAAAAGTAACAAAAGACTAACATTGAAAATAATAAAGGGAAACATACTTTTTGATACTTTAGTCAGGAAAATTTCTCTTAAAGGCTAATGTTTAAAATGAGATCTAAAAGCTAAGTAGGAACTAAGAAATAAAAGAATGAAAAGAAAAGCATTCCAGACCGAGGACAGAAATAACCTGGCATATTCAAGGAACTGGAGGAAAAAAAAAAAAAAAAAAAAAAAAACCAAGTATGGCCAGAACACAGAAAAGGAGAGATTTTTACAAGATTATAACAGAGAAGGAGGCATGGACTAAATCATGGTAAAAAATATAAACTTACTTTTAAGTGGAGAATGCATTAAAGGATCTTGAGCAAAGACATAACATAATACAAATTACATTTTAAGATCACTCATTACCCTATAGAGAACGGAATAGAGGGAGACACAGGGAGACCAGTTATGGGTCTGGTGCAGTATTCTGAGGAAAAGATAATAAAAATTGGTTGGTCTCAAAGTGGTGGCAACAGAGATAGAAAGTAGACTGATTTGAAATAACTTGTTAATTGATATGTATAGGTAAGAGAAGGGGGTGAGACAAAGAGTGATCCCAATGATGGAAGCTCAAGCAACTGAATAAAGACATGATCTACTAAAAGACTGTGTGGTCAGTTGGGAAGAGATGAGGTGGAAAATTATAACTCCATTTTGGACAAGCATATTTTGAAATATCTCTGAGATTTCCAAGTAGAGAGATTACAAAACCTGGAACTCCAAGAAGTCTAGGCTGGAGATATAAATGACTTGGTGGGGGAGGAGGCGGGAGAGATTGATTTAAAATCAAACATATAAATTTCTGAGTATCTATTTTTGTCCTCATAGTAGAAAAGGTAGTACTAGTTCTCTTTCTTAACTTCCCATGCTCTAAATGGTAACTGAAAAAGAAAACAAGGAAATAACACTAGTTACTGCCAAGGAAGGTAACTGGGTTAGTAAAGACACACTTAGGTAATTACTGTTTTCTTAAACACCCCACCCCCCGAACATATAGATAAAAGAGTAAAAGCATCAGTACCTACTGAAGTTAAAAATTTAACTTCCTATTACAAATCCAAATTAATCACATTTCCAAAATATTCACAAACTAGAAATGACTTTGAGTTCAACAATCCAATTCCTCTCATTTTACAGGTAAGAACGTAATCAGAAATACATACTACGTTGAAGGACACCAAATTACATGCTGTGATTTCAATATTTTGAATGCAAAATAATCAACAATATCATCTTCATGTAGCCAACTACATTTACTTTACTGACCAAGTATATCCTGAAACTAAGGGCTCAAATATCCTAGTCACCTTCATTTACTATCCCCTCAGTTTTTAAGTCCTCGATCTGCTGCTAAAGCTAATTTGTTACACAAAGAATACCAAACACTTTAAAATAACCTTCTATGCCAACTTTTCACAATAGTTTTAAAATCTGAAAAATTAGATGCTTTAGTTCTAATTTGATAAACAAAATTTAACTGTTTTGTCAAATGAGTAAAAAACATTCCTGTAACATTAAGAACACTATAGTATCAAAGTATGTAAATTACCAACCAAATAGCTAGCATTTATGGGACATCTATTATATGTGTCCAGCACTATGCTATATACTTTATATAATATCTTATTTAACTTGCTCAATAACCCTGTGAGACAAATCTTATTCTTATTTCACAGGTAAGAAAAATAAAGCTAGTAATAGTTATTTTCTAAAATTACACACCTAGAAATTGTGGGAGTCATGATTCTAAAATCATTTTTTTTTTTAACTAAACCAACAGTTTTCAAACATTTTGGTTTCAAGAATCCTTCACACTCTTAAGAATTATTGAAGACCCCAAGAAGTGGTGCTAGTTTAAATTCTTTAATTAAAAATTAAAATAAATTCCTTTAATGTCTGGCTTAATAGAAGACAGCTGGATTTTTAAAACTTTTTCTGCATTCAATCAGGTGTAAAAGTTGTTTTGGTTTGAAATATATGAAGAAAATCCAGATTAGAAGATATGTAATAGAAAAAATAATATTTTAATAAACTTTTCAAATATTTGGGTATATTCCTTGATACTATGCCAAAATTCAGCAAGTGGTCCTATCTTAAAAGTTAATTGCAATGTGAAATCTAAAATCACATCAATAAATTTTTTGTACTATGTCACACTGAAATCCATTGGTTTGCACTTGAATAGATCTTTTACTGATACAGGAATTTGTAACATCATGCACTGATCATCTGAAAAATATCAGTTAACTGAGTTATGCAGATCTTCTAAACGTCAACACATTTTATCACACAAAATCAAAACAAGCATATTTGGTAATATTACCAATCTGACCAGAACAGCCTTTAAATACTGGGAAGCTGTCAAGCTTAGAACGACAGAGACAACTTTTCCAAATTCTGATTTTCATTTCAAAGTTTTGATTTTTTTTACTGGCAACAAATAACGGTCAATTGTTTTTCTTGAAGTCACAGGCTCACTTAATTCGTTTTCTAAAAACTGTCTAGCAAATATTCCAAATTGAAATAACCATAGTTTGTCTATAAAGTGTTATTTTGTTTGTTTATTTTTAGTAAAAACTGATGTTCCATGACAAAAGTTAGTTTGGTTTACAACTCTAACAACTGCACAAATGTTTTCCCTTATTTTTCCATCAGTATGCAGAGGAAATCATGAATAATCCACATTATGTCATGAAAAATATCAAGATTAATACTTAATAAAATTAATCATTTCTACAGCTTCATCCAAGACATTAAAATGTTCCTTTTCTGCATGTACATGACAGTGAACAATACAATGTCTACTAGCAGTTTGGTGCCTTGATTCATACTAAGGTTCCAACAATTTTACTACTACTGCTTTTGTACCATCAGCAAAAATGTCAGCCCAGTGAGAAAGGCAAGCAATGATTTTGTATTATTATAAGAATAGTTTTTACTTGATGTGCCCCCTAACTAGGAAGCAAAGCAGGAAATTGCAAGAACTAAAACAAAACATAGCTCCAGCTTCTATACCTTCAAGTCATATTCAAGCAAGCATAACAGAATTTTTCTATTTTGTCATAAATGGTTCTATACTATAGATTAAAACTCATATATGCACAATTATATCCAATCCATCTTCAACTCCTAACCAGCCCTACCATCTCATTATTTCCAGTTACCCCACTTATTAAAAAATAGCATGCTAAACTGACCCTTGCCCACCTGTATGTTTCATACAGCAGCCACAGTGAGCCTTTGAAAATCAGATTGTGTTACTCCTCTGCTCAAGACCCTTGAATCATTTTCTATGCTGCTCAGAGTAAAAGCCAAAATCCTTAAAAATATTCTAGAAACGTTCTACATGCTTATGCCTTCTACTACTTCTCAAATCTCCTATCTTCTACCACTGTCTCCTTGTTCCAGCCACAATAGCCGCTTTCTTATTGCTTGAACATTGCACCTTTGCATTTGCTATTCTCTGCCAGAAACTCTGTTCAGCCAGATATCTGCTCCCTAATTTTCTTTAGGTAACTGCTTAACTTTCCTTTATCATTGATGTCTTCCCTGACCTTGACTTCAACGAAATTATTTACCTTCCCTCCTCTCTACTCCCAGCACTCTCTATCCTCCTCAACTGCCTTTACTTTACTCTATATTTATCATTACCATTTTTTATTGGTTTATTATTTATCTTTCTTCTTTAAAATATAAGCTCCATGAGAGCAGGGGCTTTGTCTGTTTTCTTCACTTCTGCAACCCTAGCATCTAAAACAATTTATCACAAATTGGGAGCTCAGGATATACCTGTTATATAAAGGAATAAACAAAGAAAAAAAATTCCTCAGAATAATGTTAAAATGTTTTTACTCTCCAAAAAACATTTCACCCCAGGACAATGCAGATCTCCACATGATTATGAAAGCTAACCAAAGGCTATACATGCATTAGACGATATGTAAGACTGCACATGTGGTTTTACAGAATTCAGTACAGTGCTGAGTTAAGAGAGATCATGCACCAACATGCCTGATAGATATCTACGACTGAACTGAGTTACACCAGCACTGAACTGAGTTACACCAGCAGCGGACCACAGATGCCTAACCTTACCTCAGACTGACAGGAAGTATAAATTCAAGTATCAGATAAAACCTCAAGTGAGGTCCTATCTAAACCTCAAAAACAAGAAAGTTTCCTTCTAGAAGGTCTTAACACCAAAAGTGAGAGCTAAATGTTGATTTTAATAGGTATTAAAATTTCATAAAAACCAGTTTGTAGAGAAGCATAACTTCAAACTGAGATATGATTCCAAATACAGAGATGGTCTTCTAGTTTTGCCGATAATCTTTCAGATTGCAACAATTGTAACAGGCTTTAGATGAAACTCAACTAAATCACACAGTTAAACTTCACATATCCTGATAGCACCACTCATAATCTTCAGTTAGAAAAAAATCCTTTTTCCTTTTTCCTAATCTGATTTTACATGCTTCAATTTTGCACTAAAACTGATTTTCCATCTCTCCCCAATGAAATAAATGGTACATGAACAAAAACATACAGTTTGTCTGCCCAGCCTCCATCCAATTTTTGAGAAATTACACTCATTTTCTAGAACCCAAAACATCCTGACAATTACATAGATTTCTATGACTTAAGAATGACATTAACTTGAGGCAAAGATACTCAATTCCTTAATGAGCCCTCCAGAATTGTCCTGCCTCATTGAGGATGCCCGAAACACAGCCCTGTCAATAAATGCTCATTTTATTTTATTTTTTTTTTTTTTGCCAAATGAAGGTTATAATTCCTACTCCTATTGTAGCTCAAGACAGGAAATGAGAGAAGAGAATTCCTCTTACCCTCTGCAGAGGTAGCTCTACAGATGTGTGTTCATTTCACAATTGTAAGTGGTAATCGTATTCTATAGTGCTAATGATGATGCCATCAGGAAACAAAGCCACCTAATTCATGGAACGTCCTACTATGTTGGAGATGCACACGGGAGAAGAGTTATATTCATACAGTCATTAAGATCAACTGAATCAACCCAATAGACGAGCACAGTGACAGGATTCATTGCCAAATCACCCTTCTACCCAGTGAAGGAATATAACACTTTAATGGATTATCTTGGGCCTCCAGAAATGACTTCTTTTCTAAAGGAGGCCTGCCTTTCAAAAATAAAGTTCAGAAAAGACTACAAAACACAAGAACAGACATAATTACTAGTGTTCTGTTAAAGATGTACCATCATTTTTACCCTCCTGGCTAAAACTGTTCACCCAAGGCTTAGTTCGAAATTTTTTTTGCCATGCAAAGTTTAGCCTTATAGTCGCCTCTTCTCAGATTCATTATTCTTTTGTATCATCTATCATGAAGATTTTAGTGACAAAAAGCAGAGAAAATAATATCAAAAGGAAGTTTAAGGATTTATACAGAATAAACATACCATTTGAGCACCAGATTATCCTATTAACTCAATTCTCAAACACACATTTTTAATCTTTCTAAAATTAGGATGTTTTAAAATCTCTGACTGAAGAAATCTGTCAGCTACCAGGCAGAAATACTACACATGTTAACCATTTCCTTATCACTCCAATGAGTTACCTGCATTGGCAGGAATTCTCTAAATTGAATTTTAACTTAAATTTGGAATCTCTAATTGTGTGCAATAGCTTCAAAAAAAATTACACTACAACTCAGTAAAAATAAAAATTAATCTGTCTACAGAAGATGGCTTGTCACATGCCAGGCAAAGTAATTAAAGGCAGGGCAGTACAAACTGCCGAATCACTCAGAAGAGATCAGAAATTTTTCACAATCTAGGAAAGGCTGGTTTGAATAATTTATGTGTTAACTACTTTTCATCACTCTAGCACCTAAGATTTTAACTAATATCCAAGAGAAGGTGCTTAACTTCTAAGAATATTTAACTCAATTAAAAGAAAAAACAAAATTACAAGTTTTTAACACACAGGAAATGCAGTCAAAATCAAGAAAGTCTTCCATATGCTTCACAAACATTCTCAGTTCTAAAGGTGGAGAAATAAAAATCATTAGCATCAATTACTTTTAAAAAGCATGTTGCCAAGATGGCTGGGCTAAAAGTGATTCAGAAAAACCTTAACAATGTGAAAAAAGGCTTAGGCTTAAACTTTAATTCTATACTAAAGAAAAAAGTGGCATATAACTAGATATACTGAAGACATAAAGTTTAATAAGTTTGTGTATATTTAATGTAATGTATTTTTTTACCCACCCAAAAATCATTTGGCATATCTGAACACAATATATACATGATGTTATGGCTGCTAGTGCATTTAACTTATATTTCAAGAGCTATGTTTGAATGCAAATACAATATTCCTCAAAATAATTGATGGTTCAGAAAAAGCAATTCATATTCAACCAACATTTTATCCCAAATGATAAAGCTCTATCCTTGCTCTTATTCAACTTGCCAATAATTTGTAATATATACATATATATGCACATACATACACACACTCACACACACCCCAACAAAACTTTTTCAATTAGAGGTCACTGAAAACTGAAAGAGCTAATAGTGAGCTAAATCATGACCAAATTAGGATTCAAAAAACTTTATAGATGCAGAATAAAGGATCAAAACAACAAAATTTAAAAAGTCCTCTTTTGAGATTAAAAAAATAAATGTAAGAATGAACAGAATGGAAGGACAGCCAATCACTTAAGAACACTATTAAAAAATTAACATAATCTTGCACCGAATTAATTATTTTATGTGTGGTTTTTAGTAACACACATTGCTAAATTTATATTGCTTAGAGCAATAAACACAACTTCTTTTTTGTCTTTGCATATGAGGCTACTATAGCTCCAGTAGTAAGGTTAGTCTGAGCACCATCCTCAAAGGGGAAAATTCACAAACTCATAATTTCACTAATAGATGATTAAGATGTTCATTTACTTATCTAACACACACATAGTATTTACAAAGTTTCGGGGACCATTTTAAGCACTTCATAAGTCACCTTGTATGAAGAATGGATACAGAAGTTAGGAATATTTACCTGAAGATAAGAACATGGTAGCTCTTGTCAAATATCTAAAGAGCTATTATGTGAATGAGGTAGCCCATTAATCTGTGTAATTAAGTACAAAAGACAAAGAACAAACAAGAGTGAGAGATTTGGGCTCTAGAGACAAACTCTGAGAGCTGGCCAATGGCAGAATCTCTCGACAAGGCTACTGTAAGAACTAAATGAGGAAATACATATGTAAACTGCTACATACACATTATTAGAACTGACTTCTTAGAGGGTCCTGATCAATAGAAGTATTTACAAAGAGGTTGATCATGGGCTTTGGAGTCCTAGCTATTAGTTCATTTCCCAGTTTTGCAACTTATACTAAGTATGCAACTTTAAAAAGTTTTCTTATATCTCTAGGCTTCACTTTCCCCATCCTTAAAATAAAGGTTATTGTGAAAATTAAATATGATAATGTATGTAAACATTTAGCATAGTGCTCACACTTGATAAATTGACAGTGATGATCATCATCACATCATTATGTTGTAAAAGGAATCTCTACAGTAAATATGAAACTATGTGATATGTGGTATTGAATGGCTGAATGGCTCTGCTATGTACCTGTATGAGTGTATGATTCTGCTATGCACTTACCATGTTATAACAATCCTAATATAATACATAGCTTGTTTTTATCTGGGTGACTTAAACAGGATTTATCTTTTGTAATGTGAAATGAAAATATTCTAAAAAATCTAAAAGTATCCAGGTTACTAAAATATGAAGAGTAAAATTAACATAATGGAAAAATTATGCAGCTATATGGGGAAAAGGGATTAAAGCAGTAGCACATTAGATACAAACTACTCTTCCTAGGAGACTTCATTGCAGGACATGAGAACTATGTTCCAGGGAGAAAAACATTTATACTTTTCAGAGGTACATGAACCACTAGTTACATTCATCAGAAATATCAACAATATAAGGGTAGCTAAGCACATCCCTAATATTTGGTCTATCAAGGCACTTTAAAAAGTGGATCTCAGCAGGCTAAAGACAAGAGTTTAAGTGTATTTAGGATTCTGATTACTTTGAACAGAATTTATCCTTTAACAAACCAACTCCTAAAATGGATTAAGGAAGCCTAATAATCCTGCAATTCAGTACCTTCTATGATCAATCAAGAAAATCAGTTCTAGAATGCTATACTATCTGTGCTGTCAGCCACATCCAGCCATCTCTTCTTCCAAGGGAATTAACTCTCAAAAGAAAACTTTTGTTTTCAGGGATATTTCTTTCAAAGGCAATGACCACAAAATAAAACATATCTACAGTTACTATAAACTTCCTAATAGTGTGTCCTGAAAAACTTCCTAAGAATTGACTAATAACCCAAAGCTACAAAACATCTCCCATTAAAAACTCTTTCTCAAAGAGTAAGAATATAATTACCATCAATAAACAATACTATACTTCATGTAACAATAGTAAAATGATTAAATAAATTAAACGTAGAAATAAAAAACCAGGGGCAGTTTTCAGGAACTTTGGGGGAGATTTGATTTATGATAAATGACAAGTCATGATATTGCTACAATACTGTAAATTCAGGATACCAGTGCAGTTGTTAGAAAATTATACAACCAACAGAAATCTTACTTTTTTTAAAACTTCATTTTTGCTGTTTTTCAATAAGCCTAGAGTCCAATGGAATTATTCCACAGGCAAGTATTTCATTGTCATATTCTTTTAAGGACAGAGTTGAGTGTGTTCTAACTGAATGTATACTGTAGTCACGTTCTGTTAAAAATAGAGCTATCAAAATTATTTATCAACTACCCCGTTTAAAATGGCCTATGAAATATTGAAAATATGTGTTTATATTAGTTTTAATTAAGTTTACTGTTGCTTGAAAGTCATTTCAATCACATTATGTTTTTAAAAGTAAAGAAACAAAAAATTCAGCTGATGAGTTAAGAGAAGGCAAAAAGTATAAAGACAGCCCTTGAATAATAAACGATACTATTTTGTCAGGCTACGATGAAGTTACTATGAAAAACCACAGTCCTATATTTAGTCACAGTCATCAAGATGAAACAGTACTATTAACAATTACCTATGTAAGACAAGCAAAAAGCTCAAAACTCTACTCCAACAAAATTTTAGCTACTCGGAAGTCACTCTGCCTTAGGTATCAAATGCCAAAAATCTGTACTGTGTGGCTATCAGAAATCAAAGCATTCTATATATGCCATCTTACAAAATGCTGACACTTTGTATCAAACTAAGTTCCCTAAAAGCAGGGTGGGGGGGTTGGGGGAGGGAGAGAAACAACCTATGGCTGACAGAAATTACAACCAGTTGCACTTAAATTGGGATCTATACTTGGGTAATGAAGGCAGGTGGGCAATACATTTGTACGATTTCAAGATCCTAAGGCGGGAGGTGGGAAGGGAAAGGAAAGAAATATAGTTCTATAACAAAGGAAAAAGGCCAGGTTGAATGAAGGCAACCTAAAACTTCTTATTATCAAGACTCAACACAGTGAAGTCGCTCATAAACAAAATAGCTTCTCAAAGGAAACTTTGAAGTGGGCAAGGAGGAAACATTCCTTTGCGACCACAAGAACCAATCCCCTGACCACTGGCATGGTATTACTGAATCCCTCATGATTTACAGGCATTTGGCCCGGATGATGGGCAAAGAAGGGAAAAGGGTCTGATGGAAACGAGCCTAGAATTCCAGAAGCCTGAGGAGGCACCTCCTAGGCTCGGGGAAGGAAAGGTGAAGGGAGAGCACTCCTCACCGTGATTATCTTTCTGCCCAATATTGTGCGTGCGGATGAGAGAGGACAGTCTCCTCACATCCCCCTTGAAGACGCACTCGTGCACCGGGTAGTGTGCGGGGCAACTGTCTCCATCTGCGACGAGAGCAATAGGGTTGGTGCCCGCTAGAAGAGTCTGGGACTGGGAGGTGGTAGTTACGGAGGAATATTGCAGCGGCAGGGCCGGGGCGCCGGGGGGATTGGAGGAGGCCGGAGCTGTCTTCAGCTGCAGCCGGTGATGATGGTTACTGAAGATCTTGTGACAGGCTTTGCCGCCCTTGCCGCTGCCGCCTGTGCCAATCCTGCCTCCAGTAAAGGTGCCGCCGAGGGCAGCCGCCGCTTCCTCATCCCCGGGCTCCAGCAGGTCCCCCTCTTCTTTGCTGGGTTTATGGTTCCTCCGCAGTGAGCGGATCTTCTCCCCGGTCATCGCCGCCAGGGACAGAAAGAGAATCCGGGAGGCTCACCGCCGGCGACGGAACTGGCGCTGCGGCGGCACAAGGCGATTAGAGCGGTGGCCAGGAGCCTCCTTCGCAGCATGAAGTCCCAGAGAGCCCCCGAGCCCAGAACAAACGCATCTCCCGGAGGAAGAGCCGGCTCTCGCCTAGGCACGAAAGGACGCGCGCTCGCTGGGGGGAGCTAGAGCTCAAGTGCCCACGACAGCAGGATCCTTGTCGCCGCCGCCGAAGGCGCCGCCACTGCCGCTGCCACAGCCTCAGCGCGAAAAACAGGTCACGGCCATCTTCCTCTGGTTTCTCTCGCGAGAACTCCCCCGGGAGGGAGAAGGAAGGAAACACCGCGATAAGTGAGCTGCCCGCTCCCTCCCCCGCACCTCACCGGCAGCGTGTTTCCGCGCCAAGGTGGAGTCCCAAGTTAGAAAGCTGAGACCTGCCACTTCCTATGGTCGCGCAGCTTGTGGCGGTTTTGAAACCTTAGCTAGCATTTAGATATTTGATGCATCGTATAAACAATGACTTAAACTCTTCAACCTCTGGGCCTCCCGCAGAGGAGTGAAGACTCATTCCTCCTGCACGCAGGATGTGATGTCACTGAAATGCACAGGACAGTCAATTCAATAAATATTTACTAATCAGCTACTTTGTGCCATACACCGAACTAGATTTTAAAAACGCCACCCCTGGCTCAAAGGAGCTCAATAAAAGAGAACAGAGTCAAGAAATTGCGGGGAGCAGGGTTGCACAAAAAAGGGAGAGGCAAATTTTAGTGTCGAAGGGTCAGAAAACTCATCGGAAGAGTTAGCCTTGGAAAACAGGCTATTCAGCAGAACGGGAGAGGAGGTCACTCAATATTTGTTAATGTGTTCATTTCCCGCAGGCGTCAGAGTTTAAGAATGGAGAGAGGACGCTGAAGAATGGCAAATAATAATTGTGCAATTGGAATACCACTGCGCTAGTTCATTGGCCAACCTCGACCCAGATGTCAAATTCTAAAACACAAACAAAAAACGTAAATCTGACATCCATAAAGCCTTGACAGAATAACTAAAGCTGTGGAGAAAAGGAGGGGAGGAAGTTAGCAATAACCTATTCATCTCTCTAAAGCCTCATTTGACAGCCGCTTCTCTCAAATCTCTTCCCATACCTCCATCTCCTAGCAAGTATGTGTTGAGAACAGATTACTGGGAATGAGGGGGGACGGCGCGGGGGGGGGTGAGGGGCCTACTCTAGAGACAAGGAAACAGAGATTACTGCATAAATCGAATAGTTATTAACAATATGTTACTATTTGGATGTAAAAGTCTGGTAGACTATATATATCACACGGGTGGTTATCTCTAGAAAAATGGAATTGCTAAATCATATTCCCTGCATTGCCTGAATTTATTTTTACAAAAAAGAAATGTTAATTTTTATTAATCAGAAAAAATTAATTTTTTAAAGTATGCAGTAATTCAGGTGATAAGATATGAGAGCATGAACCAAGTTAGTAAGAGTGAGGCTGGACAAGGTTTAAGAGTTTGTTGTTTTTTTTAAATCAATGAAGTTTTGGCATATTAAATTAAAGGTTCTTGTTGCTTACTCAGGAGTTGGATGGTGTATGTTTTGGATATCTTGAATCTTAAGAATCATAGATCTGGATTAAGATTTAGGAGGCCAATCATTACACAGTAATTGATGCTGCAGAAGTGATTGACTTACTCAAGCAAGTGTGTAGAGTGAGAAATTAATATAAGATCTAGGAAAAAAAAAAAACCTTGAAAACAGCAATATATAAAGAGTATGTACAGGAAGAGTGGCCAGCATCCTATTATAATCACAAACCTACACCAAATAGTCTACCATTATATCTGTGAAGTAACTTATTAGTGGCTGCCACTCATGCAGCCACTAATAATGGAAACTCTTAAGTGTCCTCCCATTAAAACAAAAAACTTGAGACTTCAAAAATAATATTAGCCTTATTTTTAAGAGTGCCACAGTATAATAGGGGGAAATGATATAGCAATATGAGACTAAAATACATTGTAAAATATGTAAGAATTGAAATTATATGAAATCTTGATGTAATAAAGAAGAGCATATTATTAATTCTATCTGGAAGAAATGAAAGGTGATCATGAAATCTTTCTAGAAGAGGTAATGTCAAGACTGGGTTTTAAAGAATGTGTAGGAGTTAGCAAATTAGGCAAAGGGGAAAAGATATAGATAATGACAGCTACCATTTACTGAGAACTTGTCATGTGTTAGGCATTGTTCCAAGCAAGTTTCAAATAACTATTTGATTTAATCCCTATAAAATGTCTATGGGGTACTTACAGTCCCTATTTTACAGATGAAACAACAGAGGCACAGGAAGTAATTATCCACCTGATGAGAAAAGGTAAAGAGAATAGTACGTCTAAATACAGCATGATATTTGAGAATCATCAGAGTATAGTATGTGACAAGAAAAGTGATGGTACATGAGAAAGAAAAGCATGGACTAGATTACAAAGAAAAACTGTATGAAACTTGGACTATGTATGGTAGGCAATGGAGAGTTTGCAAAAGATTTCAAACACAGTAAAGACAGAATCACTTTTAATCACCATAATATACAATCAACCCATATCCCAAAGACAGGAGATTTTGCCGGTCTTTTCAGCTTCACCTCCTACCACAATGCCAAATTCATTCTTCATTCTAACAAAGCAATCTGCTGACAGTCCCTCAATCTCTCTCATGCCTCCATGCCTTTGCACAGGTTGTTCCATATGTCTCAAACCAATTTCTATTTCATTCACCGAGTTCCTTCAATCTGTCTAAAATAAGTTTGAATTTTATTTTTTCTGAGCACAAGATTTTTGTTTGTTTGTTTTTAACTTGGTATAGAATTCAGAAGTCCAGGAAATTACATCAAACTAAGCCTCTAAATAAAATTTAGCACATCCTTCTATTATGAATGTAGGTCACAAACCACAATAGTATTAGCAATATCAGTATCTTTGCAACCAAAAGAAACCACAGGTATTTTCATATCATATTACAGTCGCTGCAGATAACTCAAAATATAATTTGCATTCATCACCATCTCAAAATTGCGTTAATAATTATGCCTACCACTCGATCTTGTTCTTTTATGAGCTAATAAAGAAGCACATACATTACTATATCATAAATTTGTTTTTAAAGATATTTCAATAGCTATTTTAATACACTATATTTCCTTTGTAATCCAAAGTATTATATGCATTTAAAAACTTTTTTCTAAAAATGTGTCCCCAAGGCTTTGCCATACTGCCAAAGAGGTCAAAACAAAAGTTAGTAACTCCTTTTTAGTAGTCTTAATGACATCTGCCGTTCCCTCCTCTTTTCTTCTATCCATCACCCCACCATTCTGAATTAGGTGTCCCTCCTTTGCCTTCATTCTGATTTCTCATTTTGACTTTCGCGTGCCTCTTTGACATTCTTGTCTGCCTCCATAACTAGTCCTTTGAACTCTCTGAGTATTGAAACTATATTTATCACTGCTTTATGCACAACACCTTACAGATAGTGAAATAGCAAATGCTTAATAATAATAAACAGTTGTAGAATTAATCAATCAATTAGAACATAAAACTACAAAGTATCTACAATGTACCAAGACAACTATAAACTAAGTGACAAGATGTTAAATAAATTTAAATAATCCCAATTTGATTACACTAAAGTTGACTACTACTGTCTTGGATTCTTATGTGAGGCCCAAGAATAGACATAGGTTCATATTGAAACTTTTTTTTTTGACTTTTAAAAATAACAGTAAATTGAACTGAAACTTGCTTAAAGGGATTTATTGTCTTCCATAAGAGAAAGATAAAGAGATACATCTTCAAAAGATAAAGAGATACATCTCCAAATCATGTGTCAGTTTCTTTGTGATTCTCAGTGAACCTCCTTTTGTTTGGAGCATCCTGCAAAGGCCAGCTTCCCTCAGGGACACAGGATAGCTGCCAGTGGTAACAGCGACCATGTGCATCCTCCTTCATATCTAGAAGAGAGGCCGGTGACCACAGAAGTCTGGTGCTTAACATTCATAAGAGGACCCTGTGCAATTCTTGTGTGCAGGAAAGTGTTGATTGGCTCAGGTCTGGGTTCCCTAAACAAATCCCTGTGTGGAAGGAAATTAAACTGATCAGCTTTACCCAATCAGCACTCATTTCTGAGCTAGGTGGGATGGGGCCAACCCCTCCAAACTGCAAAACTATTTCATAAGGAGAATGAGGTGAGAAAGATGATGGGGTGATAAACACAAGAGCAGTGCTGCTCTCAAAGTGGAATTTTACTTGGAAAAAATAAAAACATGCTTGTTTCAGTGTCTTGGACTAGATATGATGAACTATGTTGTGATTTCCAATTATATCAATATAAAATGAGTAAATAACTTCACTGTCAAATAACATATTTACTTTTTATTCACAGTTACCAACATAGAATTCAGTTCAACAACTCAACTATATAACTCTGTTATTGAATAACTAGATAATACTCTGGTCCTACAGACTAGCACTTTGAATTTCCCTCGGGATGTGGCCTTGAATAGCAGAAAGAAGTATTTTCTGATAAATGTGTGTGTTTCAGCTTTTTCTAGTGAGGATTTTCTAAAATGCCTTACTGTTCACTAATACCCAATAATGACTGGTTCTAAGAACAAACATTCTGATTTTTAACACAAATTTATGATTGATTCTATATTAGCTTTAGACAAAGCACCTAATCCCCATTCTGGTGTCTTTATTTAATAAAAGCAATAGTATCCAGTATGAAATATAGAATGTACTGTACAAAATAATAAAATCTCACTGGTAATATATTTTATAAATGTATCTGTCAATAAACCTAAAATTAAGATTGGTAGTTACTAATTTTACTAAATCCTCTTTATAGTGTATATATTTCTAATGTGAACATTAGAGCAAATTTGGTCTACATCATTTTTTTCTTCTCTGAAGGTTTGTATTTCATATTTTCACAATAATCTAGAATATGATTTCCTAACTCTATGTTGGTTGAGCAAGGCCTAGGAGAATTTTAGTTGAATAGATGATATAGCTCCCTGGCTAATAAAATTACCATCTTGAACATCCCCGGACAACATCCTAACAGTGCATTGACAAATCAAAATAACAAATCATATAAATCAATACCTTATTTATATATTTTACAACCATCTCTTTAGGTCTCTGTATTTTTCTTTTTTCTCTAAATCTGTCCACTTCATTTCTGAAGCAAGGCTGGGCACTTTCCTTACTTTCTACTATTTCTGATCAGTGATTATTAGTGACTTAGTCAGATTTTGATTAAGTAATCAGAAAAAAATCAGAGAAGCGGGAGTTGCCAAGGAAACCCAGAGCCAATAGCTGGAAGTTCCAGAAGGAAGCAATTCCTCTCAAACAGATAAAACACACAGACTGGTGGAGGGACCGGGGGAGAGAGGAAAGATGCCAGGAGCATAATGATAGAATTACAAGTCAATATGAGATAAAAAGGAAAAGATAAAGTGCAACATTTATAAATGAAATTATATTTAGATCACAAAGGCTTGAAACAAAAGATAGAATGCATATATGAATGGGTTTTTCAATGAAAGAAAAGGTTAAGATACAATAGGTAGATATGTAAGAGATTAAATGGCATTGATTGATAAAGGTCTGTACTTGTGTCCCTGGTGTCCTGGTTCTGTTTTAATTTAAATTACTTTCTTACCCAGAATATAAACAACTATGTGCTATATTGATTAGTCTAAATATTCCTTAAGAGACCATTCAAGTCAACATATATGATATAGAATTTATTTCCATCAGCAATCTCACTGGCCAAACCTGTATATCACTTTAATTATCCTTAACTACTCCATCTCCAATAGCACCACATTCAACCAGTCACCAAATCTTGACCTTTCTAATTCCCATATAGCTCTAAAATTGAACCAATTCTCTTGATTTTACACTGGCCATTCTTGACTTCAGGCTACTATCACTAGAAACTTCCTCCAAAATGTTGTGTCTCTGGCTCCCATTTTCCACTCATGCATGCATATGCATAACAGCCACATCCATTCACCCCCTGGATTGCCAGATTTGTCAAATAAAATTACAAGACATCCAGTTAAATTTGAAGTTCAGATTAAACAATTTTTAATATAAGTGTGTCCCAAATATTGTATGAGACAATGTCACAAGTATTACAAATATCCGTTCAATATTTGGGACATATTTATGTTTAAAAAATTGATTTTTTTTAAATCTGAAGTTTAAATTTAACTGGTTAACTTGTAGTTTATCTGACAACCTTACTCACCCTTCAACCATTTATGTTATTTAGAGTTACATTTTTAATAATGGAAAATTCAGTATAATGGTTTCTATGGAGAACGAAGGTGGAAAAATGCCACCAGTTAGGGATATATCGGGAAGATCAAAAAGCAAGAAGACAAAAATCATGATTGGAGAAGAAATTTACAACTTTAACATAGACAATGAAGACATTGAAATTATTAAAAATTTTGCTTACCTTGGTTCAGTCATCAATTCAAATGGAGACAGTAGCCAAGAAATCAAAAGAAGGTTGAGACTCAGAAGGGCAACAATGAAAGAATTAGGAAAGATCATAAAGAACAAAGATATGTCAGAGATCAAGACTAGGATCATCCACAACCCATACTCTCAATTACTATGTACAGATGCAAAAGTTGGACAGTAAAGAAGGCTGATAGAAAAAAAAAGTCATTCATTTGAAATATGGTGATGGAGGAGAGTTATGCAAATACTTTAAACTGCCAGAAAGACAAAAAAAAAAAAAAAAAAAGAGGGTATATCCTAGAGCAAATTAAGCCTGAATCATTGCTAGAGGGAAAAATGACAAAACTGAACTGTCTTTCTTCTGGCACATCATGGGAAGGCAGAGTTCTTTGGAAAAGACAATAATGCTGGAAAAAATAACAGGCAGCAGGAAAAAAAGAAGACAAAATATGAGATGAATCAACTCTATCCACGAAACCATAGTTATGCCTCTACAGGAGCTGGGTAGGGCTTTCGAGGCTGGGACATTGTGGATATCACTCATTGAT
Organism: Pteropus vampyrus; assembly: GCF_000151845.1. NCBI lineage: Eukaryota > Metazoa > Chordata > Mammalia > Chiroptera > Pteropodidae > Pteropus > Pteropus vampyrus. The sequence continues at coordinate 3,814,760 of NW_011888896.1, read as the reverse complement.
AGGGTCCCCAGGAGTCAAAGACAACTCAATTGCATGTAACACACACGGGGACACATGAGGAAATTCTATCATACGTGTTTATATTAAGTATGTATTTTTAATTTTTGCTTTTCAGATTTTTCTCTTTTTTAAAGAATACTAATGATTTCTTAAGCTTAGTGATACATATACATATTTTTATATTATTATGCTTGTTGTGTCTCAAGTATTTATAATAAATATTTTTTTAATTCTTTAATTCCCTTCTAAATTAAGTCCAAGAAAACAAACGTGGATTACAAACACTTTCATGGTTTCATTGATCCTGTTTACCTAATTTTTGCCACTTCTTGTTTGTACATAACAGTCTGCTCCTACCGAAAATTTTTCTTCAAAAGATCTCCAAGCCTCTGTCTATACTATTGCCTCTACCAAGAACTGAGCCCCACCCTCTTTCCTCTTGTCATAGTGTCAAATTAATTGTCAGTATGTTCAGGAAAACTTCCCTGGTACCTTATCTATGTCTGGGTTAGGTACTTTTCCCATGTACTTCTAGAACATTCAGCAATGTCACCATCACTTACCATTTATTTGCTCCATAGTGTAATTGCTGACTTCCCTATATCTCCTATTAGAATATAAACTCTTAAAAGTATAGACATTATGTTGTGTTCATCCTAATATCCATGGTCCCTGCCCAGTGCCCGGCACTAACAGACCCTCAATAATTATTTACTGTAGAAATTAATGTTAATTAATGATGGGCATGTTATAATTTTACTCTGTTTTATAATCAGTATTTAGATGGAATCACAAATCTTACCACCTCAAAGTGTGTAGATTAGAAATCATTACTTGGAATAAAGTTCTCTTGTCATTCATCTTGCAAAGTTTGGTTTCAATATCATCTGGCACTGAAACTAGGTCTTGCTTTTGTTGTTTAAGATTAGCACATTGTAAGGGTTCCTAAGCTTGTACAAATCACACTGAGGAATATGTACTTTGTTTAGGAAAATTTCTTTGTATTTCTATAAATTTAAGTTTGGTGAAAATAGTAGGCATTATTTTATTATGTGGTAGGTATTATGCATTGATATGGCATGCATTTATGAAATCTAATAAAAATTTTGCTGTTACCTGAATTTCTTCTCAGCCTGCCCTTTTTGTTCATTTCCCTTAAAGTCCATGTGCTGTTAACTAAATATTATGATTAACTGATAGCTCCTAACCCCATATGTAAAAACAGTGCATTATTACCTTAATAAAATAATATATCTTTCCTTTACTATGAATTTGCCCCCTTCAGTTTTCTCTCTCTTGTTTAATCTGTTTTCTGTATAGCATTATTAATTTTACCAAAACTTTCTTCAACCTTGATTTTAAGATGCTTTCCTGATTTTACTGAGCATTTCCTTTTCTCTTTAGTAGAAGAAAAGGTACATACTGGGGAAAAGTTGAGGCTGGAGCAGTTGGCACAGGGAAAACCAGTATGTGCAGCCAGTACCATGAGGATGCCATCTTTACCTCAACTGCATAGTCTCTATTTATTTCCACTTGTCAAACTTTCTAATTCCAGCTCTCACGTAATTCTTATCTTCACATTTTGCTTTTGTAGCTTCCAAAATAGTATTATCTGGGACATTTTGAGGCAATATCTAGAGTAGAAAAATAAGAAAAATAAATCAAATGATCATATAATTATCGAGGACACTCTACTGCCGAAATCTAAACCACTGTGGTTCCTTGACTGTTATGAACATTTGGCTCAGGGAATGCAGACGGCTATTGTTTGAACACTGTTGGCTGACAGTCAAGATCCTTCTACACTGGCACTTAATACAATGGATTCACCATCATCTGTGAACTGGTCCCCATTATGACAAGTAAAGAAATCTAATTTTATCAGCTTTCTGAGAGTGAAATTATTTATTTCACTCAGCTTTCTGAGAGTGAAATTATTTATTTCAGCTTTCTGAGAGTGAAATTATTTATTTCACTCTCAGAAAGCTGACAAAATTAGATTTATCAGCTAATTATTTAAAATTAGATTTATCGTCTAATTATTTCCCAGGAATAGACGAGATAGCCACAGATAAAAGACTAATATATAAAAATTCCAATCTAAAATGAATGATCAACTGCACTAGAATTAGTCATCAGCACATCCCCCTGTAGACAAACTACATATATAGCCAAATAAGCAGAAGGCTGCTTGGCGAGACTGGAATCAGAAGAAAAGGAGTCAATTATTTGATTTTAATGTTTAATAGCGTTGTGTTTTGAGAGCCTGATGTGCCTGTTCCACAGGAGCAAAATTTCTCTCTGTGAGGCAGATGGAGAGTCACAAGACCTGAGGAGCACCAGCCCACTCCTCCCCAACACATCATGTTTGAATGTCCAGTACCAACTTGTGCCTCTGTGACTCCGCTTTTTCTTTTTCTTTTTCTTTTTTTCATTCCTTAATGACTTTAACTTTCAAATAACTCTGCTTGTTCCCCTTATTTTTATGTTTTGGGGAGGAATCTCACTGTGCTATCTATATACTGATAATACATAAAATTAAAAGCAAAATATTCTTAATGTTTCATCTCAAGAAGTAGGAATTAGGAATATTACTAATGAATGGAATTTACCAATTAAAATATTTGTTAGACTTTTTAAACTCCCCTTCTGCATGTGCACTCACATGAGTGTGAGCGTGTGCACACACACATACACAATTTAGGATAATTATTCTTAGTTCTTTAATTACCATAATTTAAAAAAGGAAGAGGAGGCAGTGGTAGAAGAGGTAGAGAAGAAGGAGGGAAAGCAGAAGAAACTCATCCAGATTAATTTTAGTTAAGATATATTACAATGTACATACAGCTTCATTTTGATAACTCAGTCTCTAGTTTTTAAACACCGTCTAATTTTTAAAACACCATCTTTTCCAAGTGTCCTTTCATACTGCATTTAGGCATTTTCTATTATTCTGTGTTCCTAAATTTTCAACAAATCCCACATATATGCTTTAATTTCTTTCCATATTCACTGCATGAAGATTATTTCATTCTGAATATAAATTCAATTTATTTGATGCTATGGCTATTCATCACATGTTATTTTGCTATATCTATATTTTTTCATTTTTTAAATGTTCAATTTATGTTACTTCAGCATCTTATTTTCTAAGATTCTTTTCTCTAGAATATTATCAAGCATATATGCTCTCTGAGTAACCATTTTGTAATTAAAATGTTTTGATTAGATATGTTTCATTTATACAATTATAATAATCCTTTTTATTGCTATAACACATCAGCATATTAATAATTAAGGCATTTTGCATGCACAGTATCTCAGTGTGGTCAAAAATATTTTAATATTGATTGTTATGATGTTTTAAACTTTTAAAGTCTTTGACATGAGAAAATAGCTTCACACAATAATTTAATAAAACATAATTAAAATTAATAAGAATTGGTCTTTGTGATTCCTAGGATTGCATTAATACCTAGTTCTTAAACAATATCATCAAATAACCATATAAATCTCAAATGCAGTAAAAGCTAACAATCCTTTTTTTCCCTCATTGTCAGAAGTTTTATATCATTTCTTTTTTAAAAAGACTTTATTTTTTAAGAGAAGTTGTAGGTTTACCACAAAATTAAGAGGAAGATATGGAGATTTCTGGTATACCTCCTGCCCCACACATGCATAGCCTCCCCTATCACCGATATCACTCACTAGAGTGGTACATTTGTTACAATTGATGAACTTGTACTGATACATCATATTTACCCAAAGTCTGTAGCTTACATTAGGGTTTACTTTTGTTGTTGCATATTTTATGGCTTTGGACAAATGTATGACTTTTATCCACCATTATATTATCAGAAAGACTATTTCTACTGCCTTAAAAATTCTCTATGTTCCACTTTAATTACAGTACTTTTTAAATTCATTTAAAAACATACTGTTTATTAAGCACTTAGAGTAACAAACTTTATTTTTTACATTATTAACAATACATTCTTCAATCAAAAATACAATCATTAGAGTAAGTATATTGCTATTAATGCATAGTGCCACTAATTTATTGTGCCTTATGGCTGTTTGAAGAAACAGTAATTTATAGGCCTGGACATGGTTAACTAGCCACAGAATCAATCAGTGGGATTATATTCTAAGCAATCCAAAGGAAGAATTATTTCTATTACCATAGAAACAGAAATTACAAGATTGGCATTCATAACAATAGCCATTCATCAATTGTTTGTTACATAACAGGCATCATTCTAGACCCTTTACCTCCCATCTTCACAGAGACTCTCTGACAGTACTTCTCCAATCATCTGTGGTAAAGTATAAGTTTTGTTTTATTTGCAATCTGTTGTAGATTGATACTTTTATAAAATACAACAAAAACAAATAGCTGGAAAAATGAAAAATTTAAATATCATACACAATTATATTAGAGTCAAAAGACACAAAATTACTGTCAAAATTTTTTTTGTTTCTTTATCTCACTCTTAATTTTTGACCTTTAATAAATAATTCACCGATGGACACTGATATGCAGACCACATTTGGAGTAGCACTATCCTACACAAAATAGGGATTAATATTTTCACTTCTGTATTGAAAAATTGAGGCTTGAATAATTAAAGTAACTTACTTAACTTTATTCAGATAATCAATGGCAAAGACCAAATTCACCCAGGAGTGAAGTTTTAAGTTGGTATGATATGTGGTTTCATAAATAATCCTAAAATTGTGCTGTCCAAGACAATAGCTGCTGGCCATATGTGGCTCTTTAAATTTAAATTAATTTAAATTACATAAAATTAATTTTATTTCTTCAGTTCTTTAATTGCACTAGTGACATTTCAAGTACTGAAAAGTCATGTATGTCTAATGGCTACTATATTGAACAGTACAGATAGAAGGAATTTGCATCCTCATAGAAAATTTTATTGGATTGTGCTGCTCTAGAGTATCAATAATTCCACTTTGGGATCATTTATTTCATTTATAAGTTAGCATTAAACAGTTTTGGGTTGCCTGCTTGCACACAACAACTCCTCTTCTCTAAGAAACTACCCTCTCATCTCCAATTCACAAAACAAGCCAGGTTTAATCCTCTTTGACCCTGCCCCCATCTCATCAGTCATGAACCAAAGGTGGACACCTTACTAAAGCAAACCAGATAAATGTGTCTTTTATCTTTAGGAGAAGGCGCACACAGATCTTAAAGTGATTCACTTTGATGAAAAAGAATATATTCATAATCTACTAATCCTAATTATTTCTCAAGAGTAAAAAAAAAAATCATAATTAAGATCTGTAAAAGGGAATTTGACCTAGAGTTCCTCAGAAAACCAGCCCCAGATCAGCTATAGTCAAGGCTGAGTTGTACTAACATGGCAGGCTGCAGGACACCCTATGGATCTGAGAAAAGGAAGTTAGCAAAGAAGAAATGGTCATGATGTTTCTAAGGATAGCTATAGTCAACATTGGATGTGTGTTTACTACCTACCAAACATTTTTAAAGGGGCTTTATGGCATCATTTCATTCAGTCATCCAAATAATCCTTTGAATATACCAATTTCACAAATGAGGGAATCAAGATAACTGCGTTTTACAGAGTTTTAGGGTATAGTTGAAAGACTATGTGGTTGCTGAAACTTCATACCATAAGAAAAAGAGTATATAACACCATAAAATGTTGAATTGGAAAAAATCAAAGTGAATTCATAAACTTACAAAGAAGTGCCATTTTCCATTTTTGTACTAAAGATGATCCAGTAGAGATAGTAGTAGCAGCACAGAAAGTGTGTCCAACAATTGCTTAGCACTGGTGGTCATATATATAATAATCGATTTAAAGAGGATTCAACAATGTGTTGCAAAATAATATAATAACTATTCCAAAATATAAGAATTAACTGAAAAGTTGACCCCTCATCTTCTGGTAAATAAAACCTTTAAAAGTCCTTTAGTCCTTATTTAATGAGTTATAAATAAGATTCTGGTATGACTTAGAAAGTTTGCAGTATTTTTATCAGACCAGCTCTAATAATACCTCAATGGCATCATCTCAAAGAGCAGGGTGGTTTATTGGTTATGAACAGGGGCACTGCTTGAGGTCAAAATTACTTTAGGCAAGTTATTTGATCTTTCTATATCAGTTTCCTATTTATAAAATAGGAGTAATAATAGTTTCCATCTCAATGGTTATTGTAAGGAATAAAGAGTGAATACATGTGAACCCACCTAGTCTATGGTATTTTGTTATGGCAGTTCAAGCTGACTAATACATAAATTTTAACTAAGAATAAAATCTCATTTAATTATTTGCTGCCTGACAGTGAGCTTTGCCTTCTGGCTTACTATTGCCTCTGGGAATGTCTCTAGGATTTGTCTCCTAAAACACTTGCTCCACATATCAGTCAGGGATCTCCAAAGCAACAGAACCATTGGAGATGATGATGATGATGATGATGATGATGATGATGATGATGACGACAAAGATTAGATAGATAGATAGATAGATAGATAGATAGATAGATAGATAGATAGATGGATGCCGTTGGCAACCTAGAGACCTAGGAGAGCTAATGTTAATAGCTCCAGTCCTAGTCTAAAGGCCTTGAGAACCAGGAGAATCAATAGTGTAAATGCCAGTTTGAGTCCGAATCTGAAGGCAGGAGAAGACCAATGACCCAGCTTGAAGACAGTAGACAGAGAGAGTGTAAATTCTCCTTTCCTCAGTCTTTTTGTTCTATTCAGGCACTCAAAAAATTGGATGAGGCCCACTCACATTTCAGAGGGCAATCTGTTTTACTCAAAGAATTCAAATGTTAATTTCATCCAGAAACACCCTCAGGGTACAGGCAAAAGCAACTTTATTCTCATCTTTGCATCTTTAAATTCATTATATCAAATGATTTTCCTATCCCCCAACCCCACAACGTCTACCCTTATGTAATCTCAGTCAGATACAATAAGATCAGATTATGTTCCATTTATTAAGAAATAAAGCTCCAATCATGGTCTGACTCAGGCTTGAACCTAAGAAGGTAGGGAGACAACATGGTCAGTCTTTATCACTATCCCTCTGAGTCCTACACCTGTTTCCCATTCACTTGCCACTTCCAGTTCTCTTGGTGGCAGGGAGTAAATAATAGGGTTTTAGGGACTGTGGAAAGGCCTATGTAACTGATGCCATCTTAGTTCTCTCTTGGCTGTCAAGGGTATTTGGTTTCGGTACTTGTCCAAATGCTAACTCTCTTGGGCTCTTTTATGACCACCCCCGATAAGCACATGACTAAGGATTGTCCCCTTATAGTTTCCTGATGTAGACATCTCACTGGGTGGCCATTTATGACTTCACAACTAGTGAATCTGGTGGTACATCTTACACACAGACTCTCATTCCTCAGAGCAGACCTTTTGGGTGAGATCTCTTCAAGATTTTTTTATTATAGCTCCTTTCTGTGGGGGCTCCGTCAGACTCTGAGAAATACTTACCTTTGCTGAGCTATTGTAGAATTGCAGTTTGCCTCAACTGGAGCCCTCTTTCTTGGCTCTGCCCTTAGGCCCAGTACCAACTATCTGCACTCCTCTAATTTTTTTCAGGTATCAAAAGGTAACAATACTTACACATCCAGAATTCCAGGAATCCATGTCAAATCAATGGTTCTCTGAAATCCCAGTTTTTTGGCTCAGGTATGGGAGATGGGAAAAATACCTGTCCCCTCTCTCCCTTAGAAAAGAAAGGGGTGATAAATACAAAGCACATTGAAATTTGTTTTTAAAGAATTCTTATTGCCTGCTTCTTGATCAACCTCTTTACCTCTTCTTACAAGCAGAGAGATGGACTATGAGTTGCAAAACTGGCTTTACAATCTCTTACGTTATCTGCATAAACAGATTCAGGATCTATCATTTCAAACGTTTTGAACTCAGAAGTAGTTATATTTTAACCCTCTGTCCCATTTACAGTATATTTATGGTACGTTTTGATATCTAATAAAATAAGTGCCAATTATTGTTCTTTTTCATAAATTTTTTGGTTATTTTCAGGCATTCTTTTACATTTAGTTTATACACCACCGTTCCACTCCCCCATTCAGTATTAAAATTCTAATTGGTATATTAAAATACAATATTAATTGTGTAACAGTTTTTATATGTTATCAAATCTTCCCATTTAAGAACATAGCATTTTTTAATGCTATTTATTTATTTTCTTCCTGTGCTTTTCTTGTTATATATACTCCTATACATTTTATATTTTATAGTTTGTTGTTCATATTGTAAATTGAACATTTTTTCCCCATTTTCTCTGTAGGTGCTTATTTAGGCTAGGTTTTGATTTTCATATATTTCTTTCTATTTGACCACCTTGTTAAATCACCTTATTAATTCTAGATTATTTTTGTTTTTAATCAGTCTTGTGTGTTTTTAAGAATACTATCAGACCATCAGCAAAGAGATAATTTTCTTTTCTCTTCTGATCTTTATGTCAGTTATTTAATTTTCTTATTGTTTTCTAACTTTCGTATGTTTACTTATCTTAATTCACTAAAACTGTCCGAATTTTAATGAAATGACTTTAAGGCTTAACTACTTAGGATAATAAGGTAAATTTTAATAAAATAGTTTTAAGATTTAACGATTTAATGTAGCAATCGAATATAGCTTTAGATATACTCTTTATTACATGTAAGTAGTTTCCTTATATTACTATTTTACTTAGTGGTTTTTTAGGAATAACAGCTATATTTTATCAAATGCCTTTTTAGCATATGTTGTTATAATCATATGACTTTTTCCCTCTAATTTGTTGCTTAAGTGGACTAGGGTGATAGATTTACTGATCTTAAACCACGCTCATTCTTAAGTCATATTGTATTTTTCTTTTGTTGGAGCCTATTTTCAATTAAGTGATATTGTTTTATAGCTTTATTCTTTCCTCCTTCCTCTTTCACTTCTTTCCTTCTTTTTATATTACCATTGTCATGTTTTCATAGTAAAGTTATGTTAGCATCATAAAAAAAATGGAGAAATTTCCACCTTTTGCTACCACTGAAGTAGTGTAAATCTTTGCTAAAGCCTTCAAAGTGTGGGCCATCAGCATCACAAGAAGCTTGTTAGAAATTCATAACCTTAGACATAACATAACATCTACTAAATTAGTAACTGCATTTAACAAGATCTCCAGAGTTTCCTATAAACAATAATGTTTTATTAAAGCACTATTAAAAATAACATTGAAATTATCTGAGCTGTTATGTACGTGATCATTTTTCAATGGTAGAACTTACATCTTTGGTCTATTCAAGTTTTCTTTCTTTCATAAGTCAATTTTAGTAATGCTTATTTTGCTGGAATACTATCCACTTCTGTCTTTTAAAAACTGTTGAAAAGTATCCTCCTATAATTATTTTAACCTCTCTTACATTTATGGTTATATCTTTCTCATTTAAGTTGATGTCTAGCTTCTCCAGTGCTCTCTTTCACTGACTGTTTGTTGTGTTTGACTAGACTGATCTTTTGTTTAGCTTCCAGGCCCTGGGTAGATGCTGTAGTTTGCCACCTGGATCCCCCTACAGGACTCAGGCCCTCGTTTCCTCTGCTTTAAATGTTGGTGGCTGATGATTCACATCTGAATCTCTTTCTGGGAATTGCCCTTACCTGAAGAGAGCCACCTTATTCAAGAACATACTCCCTCCCTGGGGATAGCCCACATTCACTGACTGATGCAAGGCCATTCCCTTTGCTTCAAGATAGAACAATTTTTAAGGGCCGTTCCAGGTCCTGACAGCCCCATAGTTACGGCTAAGCCTCTGTTATAACCACACAGCAGTTTAACTTTTCCTTTTGCCCAGTTCTCTTTACTTCACTCATCATAGCCCTTCTTCCAAAGAGCATACCCTAATAAATCTCTTGCACACAGATCTTAGAGTTGCAGAGACTATTTCCAGGGTAAACTGACGTACCACAGTTATGTGAATGAGCTGTATATTTCTTTGTCAGCTTTCAGTCTTAAGTCTAGTTGTAATGGTAGCTTGAGTTACAGTAGTGCCTCTGGTGGAAGAAGGCATTATCTTTCCCTGCATGGCCTAGTGGTAAGTTGCTAGTCCCTGGTGAGGCCATTAGCCTCTATGATCCCTAATCTCCCCATATTCTCCCAGCCACGGAACAGGGTGGTCAGATGACCAGGCATTCCCACTGAGGCTGATACTGACTCTTGTCTTGCTTCTAGCTTCCTGTAGGCCTATGTTGCCATTTGGCTCAAAAGAAGCATATAAATGGGAATAAAGAGTGGAGGTAAAGAAATCTCATCAAGTCACCAGAATTCCAGGATCCTACTCAGCTTTAATTTTTAAAATCCTTTCAATACAAGTAATCAACAACTTTTCAAAAGGCAATAAGAGGTCCATGGATATATTCACAGATTTCTTATAATATGCTGCTTTATAATTCATTTAGAAGCCAAGTTCTCTTATAAAAAAGTTAATTTCATTTAAAATAAATAAACAACACATAGTAAATAGTGTGACAATACCTGTGTGCTTTCATTATATATCTTTTAATTTTCTTGAGGAGAATGATTAAGTCTTGATATTCTCTCAATTACCTAGCATTTATTTGGTCATGTAAGAAATATTTATTATTTTCTGTATGGCAGATACAGAGATAGTTGCTGGTGACACAGAGATACTGCTCCCTTCCTTCCAGGAACGTATAACTTAGCAAAAGACATTTAAACAAGCAATTTCAATTAACCCATTTCCCATTTGCCCTGAGAGTACTTGCCCATGGTGCTTGCAGCTGCAGTATTTAACCCGAGATAACTCATGGATTACAGTCCTAACCTTACTTCCAGAGTTTGCCATGAAATATCTCGCTTTTATTATTATTTTTGCGTCGCTCTAGTATATCAATAGTCTTTGGAAATAAAGACATCATTCTATTCATAGCATTCTGTTTTTAGTAATGGTATCTTCATTCACAAAATATAATAATTCTCAATTGCTGAAGATGTCAAATCCTAGAAAACGTTGCATTCCTACACATGTTAACATCATTCTTGAACGGTTGTTAGCCGAAGACTCATTTGATGAATCTGGTTTATGTATACAATTTCTGTTACATTAGGATTAGAGACAAGTTCTGTTTAGAAATAACTCCAAGAACAGTCTTTGTATTTTATTTTCACGTTGAAAACCAGATTTGCTTCAGCTTCAAAGAGCATGTTTATGTAAAATTAAATTAATGCTGGCAGCAAGCCGTACTTTTTTTTCTAAACAAGAAATTGGTTAAAAACAATAAGAATTGTTAAGGAATCCCCATTTGTGGGAGGAAAACTAATTCTGAAGATAGTAGCTTCAGATAAGTTTTGTCAGAAGAGAAAAAGCTTAAGCTGAAATATAAAGAACCTGCATGATTTAGCTCATCTGGTGAAGAAGGGGGAAGAGAGCTTTGGGATAATAATATGTATAAATACCCGCAATCATAAAAGGATATTGGCACATTCCAGGAACTGGATGTAGCTTCGTATAGCTGAAGAGGGGTAAGGGTGTGCAAGATAACCAAGGTTTTTGGATACTAAGTGAAGGAATTTAAACTCTTTCTAGGCAGGGCATAACATGATCAGTTGCATCTTCATTTTCAAAGTCCCTTCTAGGAGAAGGTAAACATGTGTACAGTCCATTATGACATATAATAAAGGACTTGAGCCAAGACAAACATTATGTTCTCATGTAATTGGTATTGAATAGTTGCTTGTTGAGTGAATAAGATAATGAATAACATAGTTTAATGTTGATAGTTGCCACATGTGTATATATAGCTCTAGGGACAAAGCACAAATTTAGTAATTTCTTGAAAGGAGGGACTTAAGAGTGTTGACATAATCAAAACTATACCTAAGAAAAATCATTCTGGCTGGAATGTGCAAGGTGAACTAAAGAAAGGAACAGACTGGAGCACACTGTAGCACCTGATATAGGATGCTTAAAAGGGCATGAAGAAGAGAGAGTACATTTAAAAGGGATGTTGATTTTATTATAAAAATATTAAGAGAATTAGAGTTCTTTTTAGACAGGGATGAAGTGTTAAAGAATTTTTTCTTTTTAAGAAGGGCTTGGCATGGCTATATCCTAGAGAGAAGGAATTGCATGGAAGAATGTAATAAAAATGTAGGAGGAGAAGGAGAAGGTAAAGAATGGGATCTGGAGTTTTAGAGTCTGCATTCACTAGCTCTGTGATTGGAGCCAGTCACATGAACTCCTTGAACTTCAATTTATTCACTTATAAAATTGAGATAAGTTTTATCCTCTGCAATTATTCTAAGGATTAGAAAAAATTATGTAGAGCACTTAGAATAAGTAGGCACTCCACAGAAGTTGATATAGCTATTTTACAACTATTTTATTTTAAGAGTGTGACTTTCAGATAAAAGACAATAAAAGGGTGGAGAAAAGTTGGGGTGGCAGGGATGGAAAAATTAAGTGAGTTTGCACCTGAGTCCTGAGATAGGGATTTGAAAATTAAGCGAGTCCTGAAATAGAGACTTGAAAGACAGTGGAAAAGTTTACAATAGCTATAGTGACCATTCAGAGGAGGAAAATGACCAACGAAGGCATCCAAAGGAATTTCTGATTGGTTTGAGAGATCAGAGGAGAGAATCTCAAAGTACTGCCCATTCCTTTAGCATAAAATAAAAAAATAATGGAAGCGTTGGAATCACTCTTTACCATTTTCTTGACGTATCTTCTCCTACACTAGAATTGTTTTACACTTTTTCTTAAATATTTAAAAAGCTGCCCCTCAAAGCCCTTTTTAAATTGCTATTGAGAGAAAACTGTAATAGTAGAAATGGGAGATGGGCCATAAGAAGAGGGCATATTAATAGGTGTATGGAGGAAAGAGTCTTCTCTTTTGAAACATTTTATACTTGGTTTCTAATTCTAAGATTTTTCCAATTTTTTATTATGCTAATAATAAGCATTATGAATCTAAAGATGGCTGATTAAGTATTTGATGTTTCCCCCAAATTTTTGGCCACAGAATTTTGTTTTGTACAGACATTCCTAGGGACACAGTTTTGGAGAGGCTTGGTCTCCTAAGTATGTCTCACATGTATGACTTTCTTTTTCCTAGATACCACAATCTTCAAGATAATAGGTCATATCTCCCAAAGTTCTCCATATGTGTCCATTACTGATCCATTCTTCCTGTTGGTAAGATTAAATTCAAGCAATCCCTTAGTTCCTCTAGTTATAGTTTTCAACCAGGGGTGGTCTTTCCACATTTGAAAATATGTGGAGGTGTGCCACTGGCTACCAGGGAGGTTAATTGCTCTGCAGTGAGCCAGACATGAAGATTTACTCCATGTTTCTCTACGATATAATAATGCCAGAAAGCAAGTCAAGAGATTTTCAAATGCTGAATTACCAGTTGAACAAGACTTCTGCACATCTTAGTTCAAGTCATTTATCATTCTTATATCTTATCTCTGTGGTGGTTTATGAGCTGTTCAAAAAGATAACACCCACTTTCTCCACTGGACCACACAACCTATGTATAGTATACCTCTGCAAAGATACTGAATATCAAAAATATTAAAAAGTAGCTTTCTGACCTAAGTGCTATCTACTCAGTCTACTTGCTCCATATCCATACCCTGGCCTGCCATGAGCTTCTAAGGACCTATTTTTGAGAACCGTCAGGTATAATTATTTCCCTCACTTTACCGAAGAGGAAATGAGACTTATAGAGGTTCAGTAAATTGACTCCTCAAGGTCACAGTGATAGCATATTTAGCTTCAAATTCAAACATTCTGGCTCTAAAACTCAGTTGCTTAACCATTACTCAAAAATGCCCAAGTCAGTACTTCATTACATTTTTCAATCATATTTGGTTCCTTTTATATAATTGTGGAATGCATCCTAATAATTTTCTGGGCTACTCTGTTCTATTTTCAGATTAAAGACTCACTGTATATGTTAGAACGAACATGTCTTATCTTTTTTGCATCCAATCGCTAAAACAAAGCAATTGTTCTAGAAACTCACTCCCCAGTGTCTCTCTTGATTTTAAATTTAATAATTCTATTTAGATTTTTATTCTAAAAATATATCACTTTTGTCAAAAATTTTGACGGAGACCTAAACCTAGACAGAAATTGAAAGGGCCTACAGGGAGGAGCTCTCACACCCTATGATGTTGGGAATGCCCTATAGGAAGAACTCTTTTTTTTTTTCCCCTCTCTGTAAAGTACTTCCTCTATCTTTGTTCAGGCAGAACCTCTGGATGGCTTGCCATGGCTACCCGTACAGGATTGCAATCCTTTCTTTTTCCCATGTAAATCCTTTTTGGTGATGGAATACCTAGTCAACTTTTGTTTTATGGTCAGTACTTTTAATTATGTCATAGCAAAACCAGATTCAGTTTCTTTTTGTTGTTATTTTTTAAATTTGTCTTCACAGGCAAGTGAAATTAGATGGCATAAGTGATATCAACTGGTCTTTGGCCCACTGTGGTGATCTGTAAAACCCATAAATTAAGAACTTGTGCTGTAAAGTCTTCTGTGCCCAAAATTCCCTTCTCATAATTTCATTGGCAATAGTTTAAGGAAAAGCAAATTTTTTTTTTTCGTTTGAGGTAAAACTCGGAGTTTGTCCACTAATATTAGGAGGTGAACCAATTAGGACTGTTTTAGATCCTCCTGGTCTCTAAGCATATCATATAAACATATTCATATACAGTTATATATAACTCTTGAGATGAATTGCAGTTGACAAAATGTAATACTTTTAACAGAAAAATATCAGTTAAATATATGTTAATATTTATTAGTGTTTTGGAGTTCATCCATTTTCCCCCCAGGCATAAACATATTGCTTGGCCTCTAAAAGCTTGCAGGCCTGGAGGCACCACTTCTCTAATGCTTAAGGGCTACATGTCCCTGCAGCTAATTTGAAAGGCAAATTACTACCTCAGTCCTTCTGGTAAAATTTTAAGAACTGTTTATTCTGTATTCTCCTCTTTCTTAATGGGTTTAATAAAGTTTCGGATCTTTAGCTAAGACTACAGGAACAGAAATATCCCCTAATAGTCCTAGAAAATAGTCACAACAGTAAATAGGCCAAGTCTGTATTGTTTAGGGAACAAGGAGAGTTTTGTTGTTTGTTTTAAGGAGTGATCCTTGTAAGAGTAGAGCTCTGGGTGCAGGTGAGTGGTAAATAGCAACAGGAGACTCTTCCCTTTTCCCTACAAGAACGCTGCTGTCAATTGTGTGACAATGAGGTCATTTTGTGTAGGGATTTGAGGCTCCAGTAAGCTTTTCAAAGCCACCCTATCCTATCTGTTTCATCAGGGAGTGTTTCAATGAATACTTCAAAAGAAGATAATAATGCTTGAAAAAAGCTCAAATACTGCCAGAGTTCTGCTTAGTGATCCTCATTACAGTAGTTTGCTATTAAGAAAAACATAACCCTCACTCCTGTTTCAACCACCACAATTACTGGGTCATCATGTAGTTCATTGTATATTAAAAGACAGCCTGCCCTCGGTTAATGAGAATCCAAGTTGCAAATTTGTCAGC
The DNA here is from genome assembly GCF_000151845.1 of Pteropus vampyrus. NCBI lineage: Eukaryota > Metazoa > Chordata > Mammalia > Chiroptera > Pteropodidae > Pteropus > Pteropus vampyrus. The sequence goes on along the minus strand of NW_011888896.1, from coordinate 3,799,175 downwards.
TTCGGCCAGTTTTTATAAGAACTCTCCACGTTGTCGCTAGCGTTTGTCAGCACCTCCCTCAGGAAAAAGGGTGGTGGAGAGGTAGGGTTAGGGGTACAGGCCGAAGTTGAAAGGAGGCTATTTGTGTGGCCTATTAACAAGTTACTAGGTTTCAACACCAAACCAGCCTTTCTCCACGACTCCCGCGAACCTCCGGCCCGAGGTCACTCAGACGCCCGGGTGGCTCACAGGAATCAGATGGCACCTAACCCAGGGCCGGACTCGGGAATTTCGTCGGCAGGGACCGATACCACGCGGAAACACCCACCCCGGCATCACTCCAAAATCAGCATTGCGAAGGGCGGTCCTGCCGACGCTCGGGGCATCGCCTCCACTGTCAGCCAATGAGGAGCGGGGGCCGCGTCGGAGTTTTCGCTCATTGGGTCGTGCTGGCTCCGCCCCACAGTGAAAGCAACCCTCCCAGCCTGCTAATAAAGTTTCAGCCACCGAGGTGTGGAATCCGGCATTTGCGTGCTCCCTGCTGGTCGCCCGGCTTTCCTTTAGCTTTCTTTCGCCTGATTATTCTGTGTCTCTTTCAAGCCTCCACGCGCCGGTTTCTTACTTTCATCTTCCTCGCTCTTTCCACCTTTCCCAGCTCAGTATGCAGGAAAAAGACGTTTCCCCACGCGGTTTCCTGCCTAGCTTCCAACATTTCGCTACGCAGGCCATTCATGTGGGCCAGGAACCAGAGCAATGGACCTCCCAGGCTGTAGTGCCCCCCATCTCACTGTCCACCACGTTCAAGCAAAGGGCTCCTGGCCAGCACTCGGTAAGCTGGGTCTGTCTCGGGCGGTCCAGGGATGGGCGGGTAAAGAGAGATGGTTTTACAAGTTAAAAAGGCACCCAAGTAATTTATAGGGTGGCTTATACATCAGAGAGGCAGCCGGAAAGGATGTTTACTACACCTGTAATCCTCCCTGCAGTAAACCATTGTATTGGATGGTCCAGTGATCATATTTCTTTTGATGAGCAGGATTAGAAGGAACAGTTTGTCCAACTTGTCGTCTAGATTTGGACTGAAATTCATGTGATTTTGGCAAATATGCAGTTCAAAACTGAGGGTCAATAACTTCCTTCAGCATCAACAATGATAAAGGTATAATGAGTCAGCTAAAAAAAATTAAGAATTTTATTAACTCACCTAGAATCAAGATCATTCCTAATAGCTGTATTCAATTATTAATGGGTATTGAGGACTTAATATGTGCTGAATATATACCTATATGTGTTATATCATGTGTGTTACATGTATTGTCTCAGATAATCCTGACAACCCTAGTCTGAATTAGGTTCTCATTTTTCTCATGAAAAAACTGAGAATTAGGAATAAGTAATCAGCCAAAGGCCACAGAGTTAATAAGAGGTGGAGCTGGAATTCTAGCCCTGCTCTAGAACCCCACTATTAGGCATTAGGCTACTGTATTCCAATAACGCTACCATAATCTAACCCATTGCATCATTTAAGCAGTGTGCCTTAGTGTTTAGGAGCACTAATCATGTAGTCAGAGAACCTAGGTTTGAATTCTTAACACCACCTCTTTTGAACTGGGTAAACTTGAGCAAAGTTACTTAACCTATTCAAGCCTCAGGCTGATCCTGTGTAAATGGAGTTAATAATTACCTACCACATAAGTTGTCGGTATGTATGTTAAACTGTATGGTATACTACAATTGCTCAGTAGTTTGGTATTTCATGATATTCACATTTACTTTTTTTTTTTTTTTTTCATTTTACCTTCACAACAACCAGGTAAGAGAGCAGGACAGGTATTATGCAGTTTCTGTAGAAAAGGAATGACACAGAATCATTGATAAAGGACATGTAAGGCTTCTGAAAGAGCCCTCTTGGTTAATCACATAGCTTTTTCCCTTTTGGTAGCATACTTGATGGATCTTAAAGTATTTAAAAGTTGCTGAGGATGAGAAAAAAATAGTTAAATGAATTTTGTAGGTCCAAAACCTTGATTATACTTCAAAATCCTCTTTAGTGTGTTATATTAAGTTGAGGAAAATTCTTTTAGATTTAACCAACCTCTTGTTTTGTGAGGTAGATTTCTAAGGGCATTTCTACAACTGGTTTAGGATACTTCTAGCTACTATATTTTGGAATCAATACGTGTACACAATTTGTCTTCCAAGCACATGATTTGTTCTTAGTGTAGAGTTTTGTGAACGTGTAGCCACCAAAGCATTTAGTACAAATGTTAACCATTTAGCTATGACATTAATAATTAAATGTTTTCAGAGAACCAGCAGGGATAGTAAATTCCACAAACTCCTCTAAATGCCAATAAAAAATCAGAGCACTAAAGAGAATTTGAGAAGCTGAATGAGACACATCTAATTCTCTACTTCCATTTGGAAAGCTATTGAATGGGTGAGAGAGTGGGAAATTGCCTCTGAAATATGCTTCTTTTCCTACTGATCTACTGAAGTTAAATCTCTTCAGTGAATATTTATAGAAACAGTGGTACTTTTCTGTGGCAGTGGTAGTAGCCACATGAATCCAAACTTTTTTTTTCTGTCTGGTGATTACAGCTGCAGGTCACATCAAGTAGGTGATAATGGGTAGGGTAAAGAATATCTGGAGCCCTATAAAATATATCCATTCAATTTGTCAAAAACAAGAAAACAAACAAAGCAACAAAACTTAAAAATATGTATTACTAATACTGGGAGCTCTAGAATCAGAAATAAAGGTGTAAAGTGATTGTGTTTTATTAAATGCTATAGGGGGCAGGAGAGAAAATTATAGGATTTTCATCAGTGTTTAAAACCTGGGCTTGAATTCTGACACTGATGCTCCCTGTAATATTTGGCTTCACTTTCCTCAAAGCTGATCATGAGGCTTAAATAAAATAACTGGATGAATACAGATTGTATGGTGCCATATGCATAAAAGGAACATAATGCAAAATTTTAAAAAGTATTGTGTGGAGCTACTCTGCCAGGAATTACTCTCTATTTTTTGTCACTTTTATAGAGTTAAGATCTGATCCTTGAGCATTTGTAGGACCTGTTCATAGCTTCCTGTTGGATGCTAAACAGAACTTGAATCACTTACTTCTTTGGAAATGAAATACAGTTAGAATTAGGTTTACTCTGTTGGCTCAGGTTATTTCCTTTTCCTGATGTCCCCAGATTAATAAGGAAAGGTAAGCCTAACATAATAATAGTGCTAATAATAAAAACAGCCATTTATCTATTACTTAGCATGAACCAAGCATCATGGAGATGGTTTATTATACATGATCTATTTTTTTCCTCACAACAATTCTATGAATTAGATATGTCTATTTTATTTCCATTTACAGAAATTGAGATTACTCCAGTTAATGTTAAGCAACTTAACCTTGACATGTAACTCATAAGTGGCAGATAAAGAATTCTAATCCAGTTTGGTTGGCTTCAGATCCTCTCCACACCACTACAGTCATAGCACTGTTATGCTTCTAATGGCAAGACATGTCATAATAAATAAAAAATCGTTATGGAAGGATGAACCAATAGTCATGGAGTTTTCCATGTTAGGACTCTGATAATAAACTTAAATCTTTTGGGATGAACTCTGACTTCTTTTCTTCAGGGTTTCGAATATAGCCGTTCTGGAAACCCCACCAGGAATTGCTTGGAAAAAGCAGTGGCAGCACTGGATGGAGCTAAGTATAGTAAGTGATTTCCATTTCAAAGTTTGTGAAGTCTAGAATCTATTCTTATATGTACAGAGAAAATTATAGAGGCACAGAATGTAGACTTGGAATGAAATAAGGATTACCTAGTTCAAAACTCTTATTTTACTAAAACATTGAATTATTTGCCCAAGGTGCCACAGGTGGTAGACTATGCATATGTATGATTATTAGGTAAAAATAAATATGAATAGAGGCAAAATGGCAGAATTTGCCATTTGTTACTCATGTAAATGCACTCTTTATCTGAAGCTGTCAGTATAAATAGATAATAATTAAGTTTTATAACACTACCTTGATAAAATAAGCTTTCTTATACTCTGGTTCATTCATCTGATAATTTGTGTCTGAAAATAGCAGCAAGGGACACTTGCAGTAGGCAGGTGTCATTGATAATGTGCTCTCAGAGGTTAGGGATTAATTCCTTGAATCTTGTGTTTTTGTTTTGTTTTTATGAAGGAGATGGATTGCTGCTAAATTATCTTTGTATTTTTTTTTTTTTTATACAAGTAATACTGAATGAGGACAGAGTAGTGAATAGAAAATAAGAGTCATGAGTTTTCTCACAGCGAGAGTATAGGAACTAGAAATGTTAATAAAGTGAATGTTGGGTTTGTTTGGGATTTGGTGGGGAAGGGTTGATTTTGTTCTGGATGAGATTAAACACCAAACTGCTGAAATTTAGTACTGTATGGAGAACATTATTTCCTGGAGGAGGTATAAAGGCTGAGAGTTTGTATGTCAGACACTTTTCAAATGGAGTCCAGAAAACATTGTTTTTAACTAGGTTTTAAAATTTAGCCTTCTATATGAATCCATTGTTGGACCACAGATCTGCTTAGTAGAGAACTGTTATCCTAACCTAAACTTTTCTGAGACAATTTCATGATAATTTTTATTTTTCAAGTTAATTGGATTATCCCTTCTGCCAGTCATGGGTGGTTTTTATCATCAACGTGATATTTTGTCAGGACATTTTCTTTTACAGTGTTTAATGTGCACAATATCAGTTATTTTTTTTATTATTATTCATTTGTATTATGTTTGTTCAACATGAGATCACATTTGTTTAAAAGAGATTCCACATTAAAAATTTTTTTTTAAATTCAATTTATTAAGTTTATCAGACACATCTTAGGTCTCATTCCAAATTTTGTTATTTGCTCAGTTGCATAACCATATAGTTAATGAATCATATCTTAGCTCCATTCCTCGAGTTTTAAATTTCTTTAGAGTTTGATATTTTTCAACTGTAATTTAATTGGCAGTGGCCTTTTATCCTAGCATTTTATAAAGAATTATTTCCTCAAAGTGTTTCAGAGAAATGTTATAAGCAAAGCAGAATTATATATTTTTTATTTTAAAGATATTTTATCTTTGAAATGGAAAGAGAGATTTTGTAATGGTATTAATCAGGAGACTTCTGGTTACTCAGCAGTGATGACTGTCTTATCAGCAGAGAGAGGGACATAAAGTAATGCAAGTAAATACTGCAGGTATTTTTAACCTATCGGGCTTACTCTAACTTTTTTTTTTTTTTAGGTTTGGCCTTTGCTTCAGGTTTAGCTGCTACTCTGACTATTACCCATCTCTTAAAAGCAGGAGATCAAATTATTTGTATGGATGATGTGTATGGAGGTAAGTGTCCTGTCATATTTTGTGTTGCATCAGCGGATATTTAAAGATAATAAAGTAGGTTCTGAATTATGTTAACAATGTTGCCAAGATTATCGATTATTTATTATCTTTCAAAGGTGTAATGGACACCTCTATGCTGGCTCAGGCTTGGTAAAGAAGAAGCATAAATACTTGGGTTCATGTTCTGGAACTGCTTATAAGAGAGACAGTTTAGTAATAATTTTATTGAAGCTGCTGAGAATGTAGAATTATTAACCCCATTTACACATGAGAATGTAGGACTTGAACAACTTTTAGACGTATTCTACTGTAGAGAAGACAATGTTTACTAGTGTAATTTAAAATTTTTACCTGCAGTGAAGATGATCTCTAACACCCTCAAAGAGCTTAACTCTACCCATCCTTTTATTGTCTCTCACTTTTGTAGTTTAGCCTTCTGTATGAATTTAAATTCCCTTTTGATTTTAGGGAAGCTTTTGAAAATCTGTTGAATGCCAGGGACCCCTTTCTCGAAAAGTGTTCTTGAGACAACACCCAATATTTATCATTTAAATTTTAGGGTCCAGGGGTCTCACTGCTCAAAGCCCTGTCCATGGATCTAAATTTAAGAACTTTAATTCTAAAGAGTTTAAATGCTAGTTATTTAAAGTGGCAAGTAGAAAGGTAAAGAAGACAGACTGCCCTTACCGTTAAGCAAGACTAATTTTTGAGTTCAAAACAATAGCAAATTTTGTAAATATGCTATGTATTACAAATGCTTACAAATGATAATAATATTCTAGAAGTGTGACTTCTAGAATATTATTATCATTTTTATTTATCTCTTTTCTGAACAAAAAGTCAAGTCTAAATTATTTGAAGGAAGGGACTCCCTCTCAGAAATTTACAAAGTGCTATATAATTTATCTTAGGTCTCTATGATAGACCATAGTATGATAAAATCTCAAAACTTTAATTACTTTTATAAAGCATTATTAAGACCTCATGGCAATATAGCACAAAAGCTTGAAAATTTCTGTTAATTTTTAACAATTATTTATATTATTTTTCAAACTTATAATACCTATCATTAGTCTACATAACATCAAAAGTCCATGATATTTTTGAACATAGAGTATGTGTCCTCTTGTTGTTATTGTTGACTATCAGTAACAGCAGTGACAATTTTTTCTTTAAATCTGCATATGTAAAAATCAAATCCAGAACAGTGTTTATAAATGAAATTATCCTAAATTGAATGATTTATTTTCTTTCACTATGAAACTCTAGTCGTTCGATTTACAATGTCTCATTTATTTATTAAAGCCTTTAGAACCACATAACAAAGAGATTGCAAAAGTACAAAGAATAATAACCAATTCTTTCCTATTACTAAAGTATAATCAGATTGAAAATTTATTTTGAACATTTCATTGACATTGGTTTATTTATTTTAAATTTGAATACTAGGAAGAAATTGTTTAAAAAGACATTGTTTCAGGGAGCATGCCACTTAATGTTTGAAGAGTAGAGATTGTGTGTTTTGAGAAACATTCTCTACTTCATGCCACTTGGTGTGGATATCAAGTGTGTTTTATTTGACTCTTTAACTTGTAATTTAAAATCCAAGCCTTATATTCTTCACTATACATGATAACCAAACTATTTAACCGAAGTAGAATTGGTTTTAGTTGTATTTTTATTGGTGATTGACACTTCCTTATATAAGTGTTCATACCTACAAGGAATGAACATTTCTTAATAAAATATTCTTTCCACTTTATCTGATTCTCCTCTGTCTCAGGTACAAACAGGTATTTCAGGCAGGTGGCATCTGAATTTGGATTAAAGATTTCTTTTGTTGATTGTTCCAAAACTAAACTACTAGAGGCAGCCATTACACCAGAAACCAAGGTAACTGTTTTCGGTTTTATTTTTTTTCCCCTGTCATGTTTTGTTTTTATTATTTCTGTTTATTAGGGAACATAATTTAAATCTGAATAGTAAATTTTATTGGAAGCCATTGGAAAGCAACAATAGGGGTAAGCTAGGTCTGGTGTCTCTTAGATATTGTAGCATAATGATTAGGTACATGAATTCTGGAGTGGTATTCAAATTCTAATTCTGTATCATAGTTGGTATGTAATTACAGGCAAATTCTTTAACCAAAGTCTCAATTTCTTCATCTGCAAAATGGGGATAATTGTACTTGCTTTATAGAAGGGTGGTTGTATGAATTAAATGATATAAAGCATATGAAATGCTTAGTACTGTACCCAGTTCATGGTAACTATTAAAACAATTTGTTAGCAAAAGCACACAATTCTTAACTGCATTCCTAAGCTAGTCATCACAGAAATTGAGTTACAGAAAAGGAAGCTTACCAAGGCCCTTAAACCCTTAGCATAGTGGCTTTTTAAGGGTTCTAAGGAACATATCAGCAAAATAATAGAAGTAGGGAATGGGAGGGCCACAGACAATCTTTAGCCTCCGTCCTGGGAAGCTTGTATGCCCCAGAAGGTGTTTTGAGTAAATGGCATATGCAATATTATTTTTGGGAACCTCATTTAAATTCTACATAGGTAAAAGAAGGACCACTGTCTTTTATAAGTCAATCTTTTCTGATTTTTTGCAATGGTTAAAAGGTTTGAATTGTATTTAGGATTATATTGCAGTGACTGCTAAAGAAATGAAAATCATTTCTCACACAAATAATTACTTTGAATATTAACACCAGGTGAGCTTTGAATGATTAAGGTTTATATTCAAAGGAACTTGCTTGGGAAAAAAGATACTTATTAAAATAGCTCATCTGAGTCTTTCTAAGGGAGGAAAGCAAATTATGAGTATATTAATTCTTGTCAACAGAACTTTATATAGTGGCTCTTTACTGACTAAAATTAATACATTTCCCCCACCCCTGAAATATCTGCCTCATCATTTGAAGATTTTTTTGCATGTAAAATCTACTTTGTATTTATTTACTTTTTTTATTTTATTTTTTTTATAATGAGTGAGAGTAAAAAATTTTTACCCAGGAATAATTCTTATAGATTTTTTAAAAATAATTCAATTCTGGTAGACTATGCATTATTTTAACTACTTTATCTTTTCTACAGTAAAATTCTAGAGTAGGAAAGAGTATTAAACCAGATCTCTTGCCTATTTATATAGGTCATAAAAAAAGTACTATTAACCCATTTAAAAAGAAAGCAGTAGATAATGTCATTCAATACTGTGGCACCTTGTTTAACAAATAACATTCTCTCCTTTTTTTGACCTTTTCAATAACAATCAAGCATTCACTATGTGCCTGCTAGGTTTTGGAATATACAGATAAATATGCTATTATATCTGAGTGAGCTGTAGCCAGGTTTTCTGTTGTGTGTGTGTGTCACTTCTCTTCTTCAAGTACTGGATACTTATTTTAAAGTTTTTAGTGCACGTGGCATTATTTAAGTTAATGTTAAGGATATTTTTGGCATTATAGAGAGGGTTCTCTTTAATGAAAATTCTAGGATGTAACCTTAAACAATCTGTTATCTTTCAGAACAAAATTCCCAGACACTGAATTATGTCTTCAGAATACACCCTCTTTTTTATGAAAAGTAATTATGATAGTTAACTTTCATACTTCTCGGCTTATATGTATATTATCTCATTTGATCCTTACAACAGTTAACTCTATCAGGTAAATATTACAAATGCCATTATATAGATAAAGAATTTGAGGAATGGAGAGAGTAAGTTACTTAGCTACGACCACTCAGAAATTTTGGGGGGCTAGGATTCAGATGCAAACCTTTTAACTTAATTATCCATGCTCTTCTACTGTAGAGTCACTGATGGTTACAATATATGGGATGTATGTTTTTGCAGTGTATTTTTATAAATTATTGTCATTTACTGAATTGTTTTAGCTCGTTTGGATTGAAACCCCCACAAACCCTATCTTGAAGATGATTGACATTGAAGCTTGTGCACATACTGTCCATAAACATGGAGACATTATTTTGGTTGTGGATAATACTTTTATGTCAGCATACTTCCAGGTAAATGAAAATATATATATTTTTGGTATGCTTAATAGACTACACAGACACCTATAATTGGGTTGAGAAAATAATAACTAATATTAGAAAAGGTATAATTATAATTCTTGGTCTAATCAATAATTATGATTAGATTTTATGAGTTTGAAAATGATTTTAATGTAAACAAGTTCTTCTTTTCCTTAGATTGATATCTTGTATGGGACTTTTTGTGTTTTAAATTCAAGTTTTTAGGTTTTCTTAGGATGAGTAAACTCTGAAGATGTGACCTTATTTTGTGATTGTATCTGTCAGTGCTTTGTACGTAGTAGGGACTTGAATATTTATGTGCAGGTTCAAATTGGTAATATTATTTTTCAGTCACACCTCATTTACTTAAGCCTTTATATATATGTATACACACATATGTATATAGACCAACCTTCCAAATAAAAGGAAAGAAAAGCTGCACTCAGTGACATCTCACATATTATGGGTGTCACACATATTATTTATTCATTTCTCTTCTTTCTAGTTTCTCTTCCCTCAAACCCATAGATTATGCCTAGCCCTCTATATCTCTACTTTATTTGCATGATGAATTTCTACTTCATGTTTCACATTGTAGCTATAGCTATTTATAGTGCTCCTTTTAAATTATCTATTTTTTAACCTACCATATACATAACATCTCTCCCTCTACCTAAACCTTCCCACTTGTCATTCATTCCTTTCCTTTTTTTCTCCTGCCTTTTTCTAGATTCTTCTTCCTTTTTGTTTTGGTTTGCTCTTTTTGTCAGATCATCTTAGGATCTCTATTATTAACTAGTTGGCTGACTTTTTCTTGCTTGTTCTCCCTCGCTTTCCTATGAGTAACCTAACTCTGTTTCCTTTTCTTATTAGGAGTTACCTTCTCCCTGTTCTTTCCTTCCACCCTATACCTTGTGGTCATTCTTATTACACCTCCTGTAATTCACCTTTATTATGCAGAGTTACTGAAACCCTAGTCCATTTTCTTCAGCTCTTCAATTAGGCTGATGTTTACAAGCTCAGTTGTTTACATTTCCACCTTTCTGGGTCCCTGAAGTTGGGCCAGGCTTCTGCCTTCATGTAGCTGGCTGACTCCCTGGGCAATATGAATAAGCCTGTTCTTCACCTTCCTTCATTTTATTCAGAAGACCCTACCATGTTTTATGTGTAGTCTATGCTTAATAGACTACACAGACGCCTTTTGTGAAACACACTTCCTGGCTAAATAGCTTTCAAATAGTTTCATGAACCATTTACCTTTGACTCATGATATACAGCTGTCCCTTAGTATCCAAGGGGATTGATTCCAAGACACCCTGTTGATAACAAAATCCACAGTTGCTCAAATCCCTTATAGAAAATGGCAGAATATTTGCATTTAACCCATACGCATCCTCCTATATATTTTAAGTCCTCTCTAGATCACTTATAATACCTAATACAATATAAATGCTACGTAAATAGTTGTTATACTGTATTAAGGGAATAATGACAAAAAAATTCTATACACTTTCAGTACCATCTTAGGCCTAATTACATAGTACAAATACAAATATTTTCATTTGTGGTTGGCTGAACCCATGGATGTGGAATTGCAGATATGGAGGGCTGAATGTATCTTTAGCTGCTGCTTGTCTCTTCCTGTAGCAGAAAAACTGGTAAAGCAGTTCGTTTCTAAATGAAAATCTTCTGGCATTATTTTTTTGTCCCAGGTGATCTTCATTCTTAGATTCTTTATCCCAACTCCTTAACCCATACACCACTTACAGTAAGCCAGTTATACAGCATAGGATTGATCTGGCTGAGTCACAGTGAATCCTGTACATTCCCAAAGAGATGGTGTGAATTGTTTTAGCCTGGGCCTGCCCAGGTTACTCATTAGGCCTGGCTCTCTTTCTCCAATTACCTTCACTAAAATAGGTCCAGTTTTTCTACCTTTCTGAAGCCCACATTACATTACTCATGCCAGGACGGTAATTTGCTTCATTTCAATCTGGATTCAGTCCAGTCAAATTAATCAGAATCACATTGTTCCTAGGCAAACACATGGATTGGTTCACAAAGCAGATCTGTAAAGGTCCTCTCATTGTTTGATCCTCAAGAAAATGATATGTTCTTTTTCTTGCCTGACTTTTGTTGTCTGGATCTTCTGTGCATCTCACGAAAGGCAAAATGGACAGACATATCAGCACAAAGTTTCAGAGTAGAGCCTCTGCATTCAGGTAGCGTGAGCTCTGGCTCTACCAGATTTTTTAATCTGAGTAATCCGTTTTATTTTTCTTAGTCCCTTTTCCTCTTCTTTTGAGTTAAGTGGAATATTGTGCACAGTGTTTTACTGGGTTATATAAAATATTTAACATGGTTCTTGGCACATAATGAGATCAACAGATGTTAGTTATTGGTTTTTCTTTCAAACAAAGAATTTACAGAATGTTAGTCCTAGAAAAGACCTTAGACATCATCTAGTTTGACCACAACACTTTAGAGATGAGCAAACACATATGTAGAGCAATCTTTGAGCAATACCTTACTTACAACATCCTATTTTTGAAAGAGCCTAAATGGAAAAGTCCCATAGCTTCTACACTAATACCATCTAAAGACTAAGCAATTAATGAGGTTACATACACACACTTTATTTTAAAGAATATATAAATGGAAAGATGTTGATAATATATTGTTTAGTGAATAAATTAATTATATCAAAGACATTTTAAAGACTAAAGGATTAATTTACAGGTGAAGGAAAACAATCTAATCAAATTTCTTTATGAATGATTTAAACTTGGCAAAACTAGTATAATTGAAGAGTAATTAAGAGTCAAGATCATGGCAAACCAAGTGAATAAGCACAGTGTATATTGTCAGGTTTAATGATTAAAAATCTCAGCATATTGGTTTTATCTTCCTTGACATGACAATCGCTGAATGTTGATGTCAGTTGTTTTATGTGTTTACTAAGTCACGAAATGCCAGCATCTCTGCTGTAAGTAGTACATATAGGAGCCAGTCAGCAACTGCTCTAAAGAAACAGGTTCAGGAGACCTGTCAACCTGAGTTTATCTGTTATTTCTGGAAAAAAAAAGTGCCTTTGGATTGAATACTCTGTCTAATACTTTGTATTTTTATTTGGTGGGAAGGAAGAAAGGGAAAATTAATAACCAGAGATCTTGGAAAATTTTAAGAAGCATGTATCTTTGAAAAGTTAGAATAGGAAATGGTTTTTACAATAGCAAATAGGCAAGTAATGACTCATATTTTCAAGTGACTTCTTATTTAAAATAAAAACCATTTGTTCTTTTCAGCGGCCTCTTGCTCTGGGAGCTGATATTTGTATGTATTCAGCAACAAAATATATGAATGGTAAGATATGTAGAGTTTATATATAGATGAAAAATAGTATAGGGCATGACATTTTGATTCCTTTTCTTTTACTACTCAGGTTTTCTCTGTGACTCATGTAGAAAGTAAAAAATATATACTTTAATTAAATATAGGATTTAATTTATAGCAGATAAAACTACGCTCATGATTTATGAGCAGAAGATTAAAATGCATTGTTAAAGGTTATACTTTTATTCTGGTTATAGCTTAAAAAAAATTTACCTTTTTATGGTTTTTATTTTATTATTTTAGGTATAGCTTTTGCTACTATCAAGTTGAATAAAGTTTATTTAAGTTAATTTTATAGGACTTTTCCTGGAGAGTCTTTTCAAGTGAAAGTCACATATTAGAAATTATAAAATGAAGAATAAACATGCATTGTTTTTAACTTAAAGGTTTTTGGTTTTGTTTTAGGACACAGCGATGTTGTAATGGGCTTAGTGTCTGTTAATTCTGAGAGTCTCAATAATAGGCTCCGTTTCTTGCAAAATTGTAAGTATTAAAAAGTCTGGATTATGCTCTCAGACTGACTACATTTAATATTTGTATTTCCACTAAATGTTGTTAAGTGATAGCATTCTATGAATTTAGAAAGAAATGAGAAATAGAGGTAAAAATTCTGATTTTTAGAGGAAAGTAGAAAAATTGAGTTATAAAAATATAGTTATAGCATAACAGGGCTTTACGACATGACACACAGGACGAGTTTTGTTATTTTTTTCAAATCCATGTTAATTTTGATCATAATTTGGTAAAGTCCAAGTGAATTTTTAATTTTAAGACTTAATGGATTTTTTAAAAAATAACAAAACATTTGATATAGCTGTCTTATACTGTACTTTTTATATCTGGAATGGTGGTTAATTTTAAATAGCACTTAAGATATAAACTTACGTTTTTTCCAACAGATGTCTAAACACCATTTCCTGTTTAGATTGTTTAGTTATCTCAAGTACTATTAGGGGTTATTTGAAGAGACTTCGTAAACCATTGCAGTTTTGTAGACACGTAAGATACAAACATAATTAGGAATAAAAATGCCCTTCAAGGAAATAAGTACTAAGATAACAAAAAGGGGGCACTGAGAAGGGAAACCAACATTTATTGCTTGATAAATTTCTTTCATTTATAAAAAGTAGGAGTGAGGTCCCTATCCTGGAGGCATATGAGGTCATAGGCTGCTTTCGACAAAAGCTAAATAAAATGCTAGTAGAGCATTCAGTAATAATAGGAACTGAACTACTTTTTTTCTCTATGTGTTGTAATAAGTTTTCAAAAAATAACAAGGTTATACTATGTGCAGTATATCATTTCATAAAGATCATAGAAAGGACTATTTATGTTCATATTTGAAAAGTTTCATTGTGTTTGTACATAGTTTTCAGGATACTTTTTTTCCTCTCATTTTAAAGCCCTTTTCTCTAAGCATATTTTCTGCTTCATTCTCATACTTCTGACTTGATATATTAATTTTCCCCCATAAAATTCAAACATTGAGCTTTGTAACTAACTTTTCAGAAACACTATGATGAAAAAGAGGGGTCAGATAATTTTCTGGGTCCTCTCTACCTTCACACTATGTTCCTTTTGCAGCTCTTGGAGCAGTTCCATCTCCTTTTGACTGTTACCTCTGTATTAGAGGTCTGAAGACTCTACAAGTTCGAATGCAGAAGCATTTCGAAAATGGAATGGCAGTTGCTCAGTTTCTGGAATCAAATCCTCTGGTAACAGAGGTTATTTATCCTGGTATGTTAATCTGATTTCTAAGCACATATTCTTGGGAATTTTAAGGGTTATCCTAAGCATCCTGTTTATGTAGCATTTACTTGTGAGTTAGATGCTTTCATATATTTTTATGTTGTTCATTTGTTACTGAATGCGGCTGTGTGTCAATCTCTGTGGTGGGTCCGCTGGTATGGAAGATAGACATGGGTCTGGTCTTGTGTTAATTACAGTCTAGTGGATACTTGGATGTTAGGAAATTAGTCTTACCTATTAAATATTCCTGTTAATGGTCTTTAGCACAAAGGTTTGTGTATACCAATTCCAAGATTGCAACATTGTACTTTCCACTTGATTTGCATATAATCTTGCCAGTCTGCTATTCTGCTTTAGGCATAACTTTTATTTGATTTATGCTGGGATTTGATACATATCAATTTGAGCCTTGATACTTATGCACCAAAATCTCCCCAAACTCTCTTCCTTTGTGAATTCCTTTTTGAATTACAACATCTAGAAATGCTCATGTGGAGTTAGCAGACTTACATGTTACTCTTTGAATTTATTTTACCAGTTTTTTAAATTGTGGTGGTCTTAAGTAAATTTAGTTATTTTAAAACTCTTTTGAGGTATCTAGCCATGTAGTCTTGGGTGTACAGGAAAATTAAGTCAAATCTCTACCCTCAAGGAACTTGTATAAACCACAGTAGGAATATATATGGGATTAAATGCCCTATATGTACCCTACGTAAAGCACTATTGACTGGTGTATATTTTAAATGGAGAGAGGAAGAAACATTTAGGGTTTTGCTCTGAAGAATGGGTAGCATTTGTTAAAAGGATAAGGCATTTCAGATTCATTTAACAAATGTTTATTAATTTCCATCCATGGACCTAGCTTTGTTCTAGGAATTAGAATCTAATTATCAACAAAAGAAACAGATTTCCCTTCATGGAACTAGTCTGGTGAATAAGACAAATATTAAGCAAGAAATTACAGAAGGACATAATTAAAAGGGAAGGACCGTCAGTGAGGAGAATGTGCCAGGTTAAAGGGACAGCAGCTGCAAATGTTCTGAGATGAAAGGAGCGTGGTAACTGCTGGTGTTAAGAAAGCTTGTATGGCTAGAGCATGGAGAGGGTAGAAAAGACAGATCATGATGAAGCTAGACAGATAAGAGTCTGAGGCCAGAACAAGTAGCCAGTTGTGACCATCACGTAAAGCTCATTAGGCTTATTTGCAGTTTACTTAAGCAAAAAGTGAATTTTTTTTTGTTGTGCAATTACATATTTGACTCTAAAATAAGACTTTTATTGTAACTCGTGATTGCAGGGCTGCCCTCTCATCCTCAGCATGAGCTGGCAAAGCGTCAGTGCACTGGTTGCCCAGGAATGATCACCTTTTATATTAAGGGTACTCTCCAGCATGCTGAGACCTTCCTCAAGAACCTGAAGGTAAACTTGCAAATAGGCTTTTATATTGTAGAAGTAAGACCTTCTTACAGCAATTTATTATATCTCACTTCCACCCAACTCAGATTAATGTTTTTGGTACCTGTAGGTCACACCCACAAACCTTATTATGAAATGAATTGGGTTGGAAAATGATCTTGGTGCCGTAGCAAGTGTCTAAATAAATTTATTTACTTAACTCTGCAGATACTGTGCCATCAATTTGAGAGAGACAGAATGTTGTAGTGCCTTGGTTTTCAAATTTATTTAAAAGTAAGCCCCCTTTCCAAATGAAATATTGTGTGAAACTTCAAAGTAGTGTGCAGTTAGTGCAATGCACAAAGGCCTCTTTGAAATCCATCCTAGGTCTGTCTTTCCTAACTCTGTGCCTCCCAGGCAACATCTGCCTGGGATGAGGGAAGGGAGGCCTTTGTCTAAATTTCACAGAAGGGAGAAGCTCTCAGAGGTCCTGAGAGAGAGAGCTCTGTAACTTCTGCACTGGACCTACATTGAACTCGTGCAATAGACTAAGTTTTAAATACTGTGGGTCTAAAGAATAAGACCCTATATGTAAAATGTGTCCACCTCCAAAATCAGAAAGATATTAGTTCATATTTAATTTAATATAGTTGTGAGAGTAATTTTAAAAAGGTATTTATAAAATTCTATGATACTATAACACTAAATAAAAAAACTAAGTTCTTTTTTCCTTCTATTCCAGGAGGGAGTTGAATAGATGTATTAATTTAATAAGTGATGCATATTAACAAACTAGTGTAAAGGCATTTAGAGATTTTTATTTAAAGGGTAACCACAGAGCTAGGTCTCAAATATAATACTTCTGATATTTTAGAGCTCATGTTAAGTATTATTTAAGTATAGGGCCAAATTAGGAACATATAGGAGGTGTGCGTAATTCGCCTTTATCAACTTTTAATTTTTAAAAAATTTACACGTAATATATGTCTCATTAATGAAATCATTGTTATAGATTTTCTTTTCATTTTTTTCTCCTACTTTCTTGCCTGATTTACAATTTATTCATAATCACCACTATTTTCCATCCTTTGTCCTAGGGCCATTTTATTAAAAGCATTTATTTTTAGGTTTTTGTATTTTTATTTTAATGGAAGATCTAAATTAATATCTCATTTACTTTAGTTATTTACACTCGCTGAGAGCTTGGGGGGATATGAGAGTCTTGCTGAGCTTCCGTAAGTATATTTTTGTTTTTCTCAGTATTTTAAGTTTGATGTCAGCTTTAATGATCATTTGGAAAAGGAGTGTGTTAAAATCAGGAATAATTCAAGATGTTTAATGATAAGAACAGCATGGCACTGTCTAATCAGAAGGGACTCTAACTCAATAGAATGGAGACAGTGATAAAATCTAATGTCTCTTTATGGGCTGCTTATCCTTACTCTACCCTGTTCTGCCAGAAGGAGATTCCAGCGGTAATTGTATGGTAGTAGGCTTTCTGGCCTTTGGCCCAGGGTCACCTGTACTATCTCACTCTGCCCAGGATGAGAGGTTGAGACTTTGTACTTGAAGAGCTGATTTCATGACTTCCTGGTGAAATATCTCCACACCTTGATTGTCAGAGGAAGGCCCCAACTAGATCCCATCAAATATGTTTATTTTCTGTTCAGCCTCAGGTAAACCCCAAACCTAACTTGTTATTCCTGGACCTTCACTGTCTGATCCAGTCAGTTCATTTAATTTTATCAGAGTGCCAGAGATTATGAGAATATGAAGGAGCCTAAGATTAGGCAGTCCAACAAGTTATTTTTACAGACAAGCAAAGATTCAGAAAGCTTTGCTGATGACTCAAATGTCATGTGGGAATATGTTAGCACCTTCACTCTCTAGATTGTACAATGAAGGCAGATAAAAGCATCCTGGATCTGGACTTGAGACCTATTCTACCATTTAACCTTTGAGCTTCAATTTTTTTCATCCATAAAGTGGACTTAATAATTAAAATAATCATTATCATTTATTGATTACCTGTCCCACCAAGTATTCCTGAACTATATCTTGACTTTATTGTGTGTTACTATGACCATATATTGTAATAATTCTAGGGGTCAATCAACATCATTAGCTAATAATTTTCAATTGTATTAAATGTACATGGTATATTATTGTGTTTTAATTTTCATAAACATTTGCGGAATAATATTCTGGAAGCATTGTACTGAGGGGTGGTAGGGATTACCAAAATTTAGGCACATTTGCTGCGCTCTCGTAGTAGTTTACAGTTTCTAAAGAGAGTCAGGCAATTTTAGAAAGTTAAAAAAAAATGTGGTACTCAAATAATGATTCAAACAATTAAAATGGGTTTTTGTTATTCTTTCAAGGAAATGCCTGCTAGTGAGTCTGGATGCACAAGAGGGCACACTCAGCATATGAAATTGGTTTATTTTTCATAGTAATGTGTATTACTTTAAAGCTCTTTTAAAAAGACCTGTCCTGATTTGTTTAGAGATTTGGTTTAAAGTTGCTTAGCCCTCAGACGTTCCAGCTAGGCCATAACCCTGATTCCAGTAGACCAGTGAATTTAGGTCAGGGCTTGTCTGTTCTATCACCCTCCTGTGTCTCCCAACTCGGCTGCAACTAGTGCAGCATTGCAAAAAGGAAGGGAGGAAGCAGAGCCAATGTGCACTGGGTTGGTCTCCCAGCCTGAAAACATGTATTAATTCTGTGACCTTGAAAAGTTACTTATGCTCTCTCAACCTCAGTTTCTTCAGTTGTAAAATGCAGATAACACTGTGCCAAGCTTTTAGGGTTGTTATGAGAACACGGTCGGGGGAAAATTCCTAAGCTAATGCCTTGATTCATACTAAGTACCCCCAAAATGTTAACCACTATTATGAATTATTACTTTTCATTAGGCATCGATAAGTGCTTTACAGGTACCTTTCATTATGTTCCTTCCATTAATGACTGACAACCTTTTGTGATAGATGTTATATCTAATTTTTATCCATGAAAAATGAATTAATGTACACAGTTGTAGAGTACCTGCCTCATGGTAAACATACAAAAGTGATAGCTATTATTATTTCAGATAAGGAAATTGACTCTGAAGATAGATAATTATGACCAGACCACACAGCCAGTATGTGGAGAGGCTGAGATTTGTACTCAAATCTATTGGTCTCAGAGGCCTAAGTTCTTATATCTATGTGTGTACTCTCTTTTAAGGAATTAAGAGCCTTTAAAGGCAGAACATTTTAAGGAGGAATGTTTGCTAGTAAAACTTCATTACAGTGATACCCGTTTACCCAGACCATGATTGAGATTTTCCTCTGGACCATGACTGAGATTTTCTTTCCATGGGTCTTAAGTAAGATGGGAGAAAGTAGATTGGGCTACTGTTGCTGGTAGTGTTCAGGGAAATGATGAGTGTGGTGGTACGTATGAGGGCTCAGTGAGACTATAAGCCTCTCCTCTATGATGCTTCCCCCACAGAGATTTTTTTCCTCCTCTGAAATCTGGCAGTCTGTACTATCCATACTGGTTTGGCATTTGCTCTTGACTATTCTGTTTGGGGAAATGTCACAGTCTTTAGCTTTGTTAACTGGGGTAAAGAAAATATCTCATTCTTCTTGGTTTCCCAATTCGTACTATAGTACATAGTAGGTGCTTTACCTTACACATGGGTTATGTGCTGGAATTCCTAATACACAGTGCCAGCTACTAGTGATCCTGGGTTAGAAATCCTTTTCTGGATCTGCCTTAGAAAGTCCAGCTCTGAATCAATTCATTGATCCAATTAATTCTGGCTGGCTCTTGGTCCAAGAGGCTTCTTGTAAGGCCAACTGGTTGGTCATGGGGTGTATGGTTTCTGGCCAAGGCCTCATTCAGGCAAGATATTAACAGCCATACTCTGAAGGCCATGTCTTTCTCTCTTGCTTGACTGGTACTTCCAGTGTCTAGATTGAGTATACCTTACCGATTGTATAAAAATGATAGAAGACCTTAGTTTTCACTTAAAATAATGACTAGAAAAGATAATTTTCACAAATATTTTTGTTTGTGAAAAATTCTGGATGTGTGAAGAATTTGATATTTAGAATAGAAAAAAATGGAAGATAATTGCAATTTATGAGATAACCATATACCTTTACTGATACAATCTAGTGATAAAAAATTTGCTCACTCTCTTCCAGGGCAATCATGACCCATGCATCACTACCTAAGAGCCACAGAGATGTCCTTGGAATTAGTGACACACTGATTCGACTCTCTGTGGGCTTGGAGGATAAAGAAGACCTATTGGAAGATCTAGATCAAGCTTTGAAGGCAGCAGTAAGTTTTATTATTTTAGTGTTTGTCGCTGTGTGTGCATGTGTGTGTGCTTAATCTTGGGGCTGTGACTCTATAAAGAGTGGCCTGTTAACTTTTAAAGATTTTTTTCTTCTCTTCCTACAGTAGACAGGGTATATAAATGTACAGGGAGCTAAGTCGAAGTACAGATTTAAAAGATGATAGTATTCAGAAAAGAGCCCTTGGAAGAGGTGAAGTTTGCCTGCAGGTTTAATAACCTATTTTTCTTATGCATTCTTATTACAGCACCCTCCAAATGCAAGTTGAACTTAGCATTCCAGCACTGCTTCTAGAAATTGCTTCCTGAGAGATCAAATCTTCTGAATAATTAAATGGACCATTAACGAACCTTTGCAGAATTTTCAAGTGAAAAATTTAAGGCACCTCATTACTTTTCATAACTGTAATCTTCCAGGGATCCTCCCTGTTGAAAACAGTTGTCATTGACAGGTCAATTCTGTTAATATCTTTTTGTTAATTTTGGTGTACATTTACCTCTGAAGAAGGTGAGGTTTGTGTTGCTTTTTGGGATTGTGTCCTTTTTTTCATAGCTTAAGATTTATATTGATCATGTTTACAATATAATGGTAATTCATTTTTGATGTTTTCTGAAGAATTTAAATTATTAAATGAATGTTTTTAAATCAAGTGTGATTTTTGCATATTGCTGAAAATAGCACTCAAAGCAATGGTTTACACTTAATTATCATAAGCCAAAAATCAAATGCTTGAAAAATCTACTGTGAAATTTTACTGATCTAAGGTTGTATTTACTATTTTTTAAAAAATAAATCTAATTATCAATTGCATTTCATTGTGATATTCCTATATTATATGGAATTAACTTGTATTCCTGGGCCCTTTTAATTCTCAATTCTTAGAGGTATTAGCCACTTGGTTGATTTTTATAAATCTAATTGTATAACTATCATACCCAAATCTTAGTATTTGCAGACTAGTTATAAATTCTATACAACATAGGCCAAAAGCCACATAGAAAGGAATAATACTTATTGTATTTTTATCTGAAACAGTAAATTTTGAGGCTAACGGAAGAAATGCTTGAAATAGAATCTTGTATAAAGTTTAAGTGCAGAGCGAGATATTGTCAATAGGTCATAAGTCAAATCATTAGATTTTTTAAAATTGTTTTTATACTAAAGGCTTTTAGTCATTTGTTTATCACCATTTATTTCAGTTAAAAAAATCATATCATTGAACTTAGTAATAGTTCTGGGTTGGATGAGAAAACATAAGAATCTATGTTCTTATATATCATCCACATTCTGAATTATATGTATAAGTCTGGAAATTCTGTCTATAGGCAATAGCATTTGAGGCAGGTCATTCCCACTATGGTTTCTGGCAGACCTGATTTCTTGCCATCTCAGTACCTTAGGGCTGTGGCAATAAACAAAAACCAACCACATGAGAAAAGCAAAGGCTATTTATTCTGAGCTTGCAAGGGAGTCAGCTACTGTCACTTGTGTTTTAGGAGAGACTCAAAGGCAAACAGAACATAAAGAATTGCTGAAGTTTTAATATCTGTTGATATGGATGAGAAACTAAAATTTCCATATTTAAAACTGTCAGATGACTTAAATGGATAACATTAAATCACTGGTAGAAATGTTTAAAAAAAAAAAAGCTAAAAACACCAAAGACAGATAGGAGTGGAAAAACTTCATAGTGTAAAAACGAGAAAGCTTCAGGTATGCCCTGATTGGAGTTGTGTTGCTTTGTGTATTCGGTCGCTCAGAGCTTCTGGTGAGCAGTTAAGTAGCTACCATTCTATTAGGTTCTCCAGAGAAACAACAATTGTGTGTGTGTTTATGTGTGTGTGTACATATATATGCGCATATATATGTATAAGAGCGAAGAAAGATATTAAGGAATTGGTTCATGGGTTCATGTGACTAGGGGCTGGTAAGCCTGAAATCTATGGGGAAGCCTGAAAGTTTATATAAGAGTTGTCGCAAGCTTCAGGTAGAATTGCTTTTCCTTTGGGAAACCTTGGTCCTTGCTCTTAAGGCCTTAAACTGATTAAATGAGGCCCACTCACATTATAGAGACTAATCTTTACTCAAAATCTACTGATTTCAATGTTAATTACATCTAAAAAATGCCTTCACAGCTACACCTAGACTGGTGGTTGACTAAACAGCTGGGGTACCATAACCTAGCCAAGTCGACACACAGAATTAACCGTCACAACCATGTTCTAAGAACTGTTCTTTATTGCCTGAGAAGGCACCATTATGTTTATTAGGGTTAATGAAGTTTATCCACAGCTTTTGGTTATCTGCACACACCCCATTAGCATACTTCACACCAAGATAATGATTCAGTGTTTATATATTGCACCGCCCACACTCACCCCCTTTATAGTAAATCTGACTCTACAAAGCGGGAACATAACTGGATAGCCATGTTCTAGTAAGGTTAAATGAGGTCAGGCTTCTAGGAGACTTCACTGAGTTGCTTTATAGGGTACATTATTCAAAATTTCATTCTACTCATGTGTTTACTGTTGAAATTCTGAGTGAAATTAGTATTTCACACCAAAGTCAGTATGTACTATCTTAAGCATCATGTTTATTCAGCTAGGTGACATTTAAGAGAAAACCTTTTGGAGCCAGTTTTTGGAGCCAGTTAAGTATAACAAGCTCATTTCTTTTGCTGGTGACTCAATTTATTCATGTGTTTGTATTTGAGAGCTCATTTATAACTGACTTTGAGTGGCTTTCAAGTTACTTAATAAAGTTAGTGGAGCTGTAGTCCTTATACATTTTCTTTTAGTTTTTAGTGAATTCTATTATAGGTAAGAGAGAAAATGGTCCATTAATTTGGAATTTTGCTAGCTCTGACATGAGAGGGGTAAATATGAAAGTAACAATGAAATCTGGAATTTTATTTTTTTTAAATTAAGACATCCTTTTTAACAACAGTATAGACATTTTAATTTTAATTAATTTTTTTTTTATTATGATGACATTGGTTAATGAAATCCGGTGTTTAAAGTGTACAATTTATCAGTAAGACATATATATATATATTGCATTGTGCGTTCACAACCCAGAGTTAGATTTCTTTCTGTCACCACATATTTGACCCCTTTTACCACATCTACCTTCCCTTTACCCCACTACCCTCTGGTAACCCCTAGTCCATTGTCCATGTCCATGAGTCTCTGTTTATTTGTCCTGTTAGTTTATTGCTTTCAGGTTTATATCCCAAATATAAGTGATATCATGTGATTTTCAACTTTTTCTGTCTGGTTTATTTCACTTAGCATGATTATCTCGAGGTCCATCCACGTTGTCGCAAATGGCAATATTTCATCTCTTCTTATGGCTGAGTAATATTCCATTGTATATATGTACCACGGCTTCTTTATCCAATCATCTATTGTAGGACACTTTGGTTGCTTCCATGTACTGGCCACCATGAATAAAGCTGCTATGAACATTGGTATGCAATACCTTTTCAGATATGAGTTTTCAAGTCTTTAAGAACAACAATATAGGCTTTAAATGACCTGAATTCCAAAGAGGAGCCAGAAAACAGTTGGGAACTACAAATTTATTTTACACAAAGATGGAAATCTCATACCCTATATTTTTATAAAGTGAAAATAATATGATTACTTAATTACTAAGGTGGACCTGAAGAAAATTTCAGGGAAAAGGAAATTAAATTATAGTGCACTTTAGGAAAAAAAAATAAAAGAGAACAAAAATATTTCACAAAAATCTCTCCCAGGAAGTCAATATCAAGAAAAATAAAAAAGATGGTAAACACGATTAAATCAAAGTCAAATCAAGGGTAACGAAAATATTCAAAATAATAAAACTTGTCTTAGAAATAGCCAAAGACAAGTAAATAACAAAAAAATTCTATCTCCAAAACAAAAGAAACACTCATTTCATTTGTTTCATAATACCACTACAAACTTAGGGGAAAAGTAAGTGCAAGTGCAATAAAAAAGGTAATTGCTTTTTGGATAGAAATTGAAAATTAGTTGAAGAAAGTATTGCTATATATATTTTTTTAATAATCACATTTTATTCAATGTTGACTTGCTGCTCACAAAATCCATTTAAATTCGTTCCATTGAGAATTGACAGATACTGCAAACATTCCTGATATTTCAAGTGTGTACCTCTGACAGAACACATAGCATAGCACTGGTGATTAGAGACTTCTGAGTTCATTACTATTTTTATAATACTTTATATCTCAATTTCTTCAATTTGGAAAAAGTCCAGGCCTGATTTTTTTTTTTTTAATTAGCTCAGTTGTTCTCATATCTAACTGCTGAATTGAAAGGCACAAATATAGTCTATCTTCTACACAGAAAGAAAGGAAGATTCTGAGTGGTTCTGTGACTGCCTCATATCACACAGATAAAAAAACAACTTGCAGAATCAGGGTTAGAACTCTGGCCTTCTGGCCTCTCATTTCATTGTTCCAGTGCACCATTCTTAATCCAGCATAGAGAATTTTTAAGCAAATTAGCAAGCCACTCTCTTGAAATTGCAAGAGTTACTACTATGTGATCAAGGTCATCATAATGAAAACCCTAGTTTCTAGTTGGGAATAGGAGAGCGACTTTGTAAGATGGACATATGTTTATTTACAGAGATTATTTTATTTTGAAGAGTCTAGCAAAATCTAGCCTTGGCCTGCTCCTCAAGTGTTGATCTCTGAAATAAATGCCCTGCAGAGTTGGGAACAAGGAGTCTGGGCTTTATAGTTCTAATTATTCAATCACTAGTTATGGACTAGGACTGGGAAGAGGCAGGAAAGTGCTAGTGGTGGGGGTGGCTGAGGGATGGCTCCCTGAAGAAATGGCTCCAGCCAGCTGATGGCAATTTTCTGGAGAGGGTAGATGGGTTCCTTGTCCTGGTAAAGGGGATCTGATGCTTACGATGGCATATACTGCAGTCTATAGCATTCACTGTAAGCAGTAAGTCATGCCCTGTTCATTTATATCTAACAAACTCCAAATTAGTCTAAAAAAGTGGCTATAATGTGAATATTAGACTATGATGAAATTCTTTCCTTTCCATCATAACATATTTTTCTTTTTCAAAAATTATTTTGTTCTAGAGAATTCAGGAAGTTAATGGGAAGAAAGATTTTTTTAAATAAGTTTCCATTATAGAACAGTGGAAATCAGATTTTCCGAGTTCACACAGCTCAGGTGCTTGTTTTGAGCAACTTATTTAAATGCTGTAAGCTTTAATATCTTTCTTCATAAGTACAATGGAGACAACAGTAATTGCTTCATAGAGTTATTATGAGAATTAGTAACATAATGCATATAAAGTATGCATGTAGTCATTTAACCATTATAAAATTTCTGTGTGTATGCCTTTGAGTTCTTTCTCTAAATTAGACAGTGTTGAATATTGGAATCATGACAAATAAAATCTGTCCATCCACCTTCTGTTGTGGTTTATATATTGAGCACTCTGCTGTTGTTACTAAGTAGCACACTGGTTTTCCTGGTTGGAGGGAGGAGAAGAGGTGGTTTTTATTTTGGCTCAATCACGAGCTGCTTCAACCAACTGGTTCGAGAATTTTTTTTTAATTGACTATTTGAGAAAGAAATACCAGAGGATCTATGGTGGTTAATGCAATGATAACAGAGTATTTTGAAAATATAAAGCAAGCTTAAAAGTTTAATCATCGCCACATAACAATAAAGACAATTATAATGTAGTAGAAAGGTTAGAAATTGTTCTTGTTTTAAAGAAAGGAAATTCACTGTTGTAAATTTTTCATGTTGGATACATTTTTAGAATGGAACATTAAAAAAATATGTAATTCCATGTATCCTCTTGTGTTTTTTAGGCAAAATAACCAAAATTGCAAGAGTGATGTCATTAAGCAATTTGAGTGGCTTATGCCCTGTGGAAGGTTTTCCTCTCCCCATTATCAATTACTGGTTTTGGTGGAAGTTCTAATGCCGAGTTCAGATGAACCTAAACCAATTCATATAGCGAGTCTCCTTGCCACAGTGGTAGCTTCAGGCGAACACTTGATCTAAGCCAGCCTACTTAGAGTGAATCTGAGAACTATTATGGGAATAACTAGAACAGATGCATATTTATTCTCTTTTGGCTTTCTCCTGAAAGTAAGTAATGTGGAGCTGCTGCAGCCATCTTACCACCAGGAGGAGGGCACCTAATTGAAGATGAAACCCCACAGACAAGGCATCTCAGAGGTGGATGGAAACTGGGCCCTGGTGATATTTCTGAGATGTGGATCCAGTTATCCTGGAAGCTAGACCTATGCCAGTACCTGTCAATCACATGAGCCAACACATTCCTTCTCCTTCTTTCTCTCTTCCTTCTCTTTCTCATCCTTCTTTTCCTCTTGCAGCTCCTCCTCCTCCTATTCTTTCTTTCTTCTTTTCTTCCTTTCCTTCCCTCCTTTCTACCTTCTTTCCTTCCATCCTTTTTTCATTTCTTTCTTCCTTCCTTTTTCTCTTTCCCTTTCTTTCATTAAGCCAGTTTTTCTTTTGTTGTCTTATTATTGCTGCTCTTATTAACTGAAAGTGACCCATCTGATATTGAAATGAAAGAAACGTTTACTTATAATGGGTAATGGAATCTTACCTATCTTTATATTTTCATTTTTATAAATTATACATAATAATATTACCATACTTATAGGTTTGATATTGTATTGGGGTTCTCTGAAGAAACACAATGAATAGAATGTGTGTGTGTATGCATGTGTGTGTGTGTGTGTGTGTGTGTGTGTGTGCATGTGTGTGTACATACATACACAAAGGCAGATGGGAGACCCAGGGAAAGCTGATGTTGCTGTTCAAGTCCAAAGGCCATCTGTTTCCCTTTGGAGAAGGTTAGTCTTGTTCTATTCAGATCTTTAACTGACTGGATGAGGCCCACCCTCATTATGGAGCGCAATCTGCTTTCTTCCAAAGAACAATGATTTAAGAGTTAATCTTATCCAATGATAGTCTCACAGAACTATCTGGAATAATGTTTGATCAAGTATGTGGGCACTGAGGCCCAGCCAAGTTGGCACATAAATTTGACTATCATGGATACTGAGTAATTATAATAGCCATTTTGTTTAGCTCTTCCTATGTGCTAGATACCTGGCTAAGTATTTTACAAACATCGTTCACATAAATTCTCATACAACTGCTTGTGCTAGGTGCTATTATTATGTTATTCTTATAAATGAGAAAGTAACACTAAAGGAAATTAAACTTTAAAGAAGCTGGTCTAAGGCCATACAGCTAACAGATGGTCGAGCCATGACACAAACCTCGTTTACATGGTTCCAAAGCCATGCTCTTAACAAACAAGCTACACTGCCACCTCTAGGCTAACATGTTGGCCACACTTTGGCAAACAAATGTTTAGCGAATACTCTAGCGGCATGGGAGAAAGAACCCTGACTTGGTAATCAGGAGACACAGCCTCTTTTATGTTTTTCATTAAATGTTCTTGAGCTATAATTGTTGGGAGTATGTTATGCTCTGGAGATACCATGTTCAGTAAGACAATTTCATTGCCCTCAAAAATTTGGGGGGAGTTCAGAGAAATATAGTGTACTAAATCATGCACAGGGTAAATAGGACACCTAACCCAGATCTGGAGGGCCGGGAAAACTTCTCAGG
Source organism: Pteropus vampyrus (assembly GCF_000151845.1). Taxonomy (NCBI): domain Eukaryota; kingdom Metazoa; phylum Chordata; class Mammalia; order Chiroptera; family Pteropodidae; genus Pteropus; species Pteropus vampyrus. The sequence continues at coordinate 3,771,216 of NW_011888896.1, read as the reverse complement.
GGAAAAGGCATCCAAGTTAAACCTTAAGGGCAGAGTAGGTATTAGCCAGATGGACAAGGTTGAAACAACCTTCCATAAAATAGCTCACTCATAAAATGAGGGATAGAGCTAGAAAATTCATTTCCTTGCTCATTTGGATTGTTTGGGAGAATTCGGTTCCTTGAAGATGAGGAACTGTGAGATCCCCATTTTCTTGCTGGCTGTCATCTCAGGACTGTTCCTTGATTTGAGAGGCCACCACATTCCCTGGTTCATGGTCCCCTTCCTCCATCTTCAAAGTCAGCAACGCTGTGAATCTCTCTCATGCCTTGAATCTCTCCTCCTTTTTAAATCGGATCTCTCTGATGCGGTTGGGAAATGTTCTCCATATTTAAAAATTCATATGCTTGGACTGAGCTTGGATAATTCAAGGTGATCTTCTATTTCAAGGCCCTTGACCTTAATCATGTCTGCAAAGCTCCTTTTACTATGCAAAGACACGTATTCATGGGTTCTGAGGATTAGGATAAGAATATCTTTGGGAAGTCATTATTCTGACTACCCCAACCTTCTAATTTTAACATTTTCTTATTTTATGGAAATTAATAATGAACAAAAATAAGACAGGAAATTTGGAGAGGAAGCATCTTGGTTTCCCATTTTTAGAAACAATTTTTAAAATAGCTATTCTGAAACAATAAGCTTGGTTCTTTAACATGGATACCAGAGGCCAGATTTCCTAAATTCATGGAAGGGACAGGTACATATGGCAAGGGAAATTAGAACTGTCAGCTCTGGATGACCCTCCACTGCCCCACTCACTAATCTGCTGGGAAATATATTATCAGAAAAATAGGAGGAAAGAAGAATTGTGTGAAGCATAATTTTAATATAATTAC
>NW_011888896.1:3758824-3769070 GCF_000151845.1 Pteropus vampyrus | reverse complement strand
TTTCAAAAAGATCTATTTTCAATAATTTTTGGTAAATCTTCAAGTATTTTTGGTCTAGTGTCCAGAGTTTCACAAATACAGTGTCAGAAACAGAAGACTACAAAATTAGTTCATGGGGGTTTGAGGGCACTCCTTAACCAAAATAACCCTAACTTCAGACAAAGCAACTCAATGAAGAGACACATTTCATTGAAGTTCTTAGCAAACGCATTCAACAAGATTACACTGTCAGTAAGTTTGTGTCTAGATAAGCATAACCTCCTCGGTTGCTAGAAGAGACAATTTTAGGAATCTCTTTTTTTTTTTTTTCATTTTCCTTCTCCCTTGTTTTAATCATTCTCCGAGACAATTGATTTTAGGAGATGATATTTGATATAGAAAAAGGGGAAAATCAAATAGCCTATAAAACTATAATATTCACAAAGCCTACTAAGTTGATTTATGCAAAATAATTATAGCAAATATTAATCTCCTTTGTGCAAATTCTCTCAAAAAATGTCTAAGATAATTCGTAAGTGTAAGAAAATATAAATGTAATATTCTCTTTAGTTTTCCTTAATTCTCACTTTTGTTTCCTCAAGCCCAAATTTTATCAATTACCTGTGGATATTTTTGTTTATTTATTTATTTTTTACCCAGCATTAGTTCTGCCTTTCATGAATGTGTCTTATCATCCATCAGGCTAGTTGGAATTTGGTAACCAAGCAGTGACAGGGGTCTCAGGAGGAGTGGTAACGTGCGATGCCTCTTGAGACCTTGGCTCAGAATTGGCACAGCATCACTTCCTTTGCATTCTACTGACCAAAGCAAGTCACAAGGCTAGCCCAGAATCAAGAAGTGGGTAAGTGATTGGGGACCTTTTGCAATTAACATATTATGATCATAAAGGGTGCTGTCTAGAGTGTCCTCTGAGCCATACATATCTTCCTCTGGAACCTATCAGGTGTTATCTCTGGCCATGGTAGAGTGTCTTAAGATACACTGAGGAGAGAGATAGTAAAGGAATCTTTCTTTTCAACAGAGGCAAGCCTGACAGGTAAGTCACCAAAAAGAAACTAATATATGGTATATATGTAATTTAAATTCTGTTTATCGAAAAATACTTTCTGTTTTAGGGATCATCAAAAATGATTCTAGTACCAGTCTTCCTATATTCACTCTATCAATGGAGAAAAATAATATTATAAAAAGAAGACCACTAACTATGCATCCTCTATAAACTAATAAATAGTAAATACATTCTACATTACTTAAAAAGATATTACTTAAATAAATATTTACACTAACAAAATATAGACTACTTGTGACTTCATCACCTCTACTTTCAAATGATGCCCTGGTTACTTTCAGATAGAACTCATGGCTCACAATTTTTATTTGTCTTTATACTGGAAAACCTTTAACCAATTTATTTCAGAGCTTTTTTGTCACCACTCTGCCAGCCCTTTCTCACTTTCAGTTCTTTTGACAATTTCTGGCCTGGTGTTTTTCAACCCATTCTCCTCTAAAGTTTAGAGAAATAAATATACATCTGCTGATTTCTCTGCCTGATAAACTGAATTGTTCATCAACATCATCTAAAATGTTATTATGACTTCTGAAAACATATTCATAGAAAAAATAATCAAGGGGAGTGAGTGGTAAATTTTGTGTGAAACATAGTGGATAAAACAAAAGGGATTTATAAAACATAAAATAGTGATTTTTATGAGCTGGTGAGTTTTGGCATCGACATTGACTTTTATTGAATGTTTTTGCTGTTGAGGATGAGTTTCCTTTCCTTAGAGCACAATTTCTTCTCTCTGATTCTTGGTAAAGAGATAATCTGTTGCTTATGACATGAAATTCTGCTGCCACTCCAAGGAGTCATATTGTGCTTTAATAATACTTCCTTTTGCAAAAGAATCAAAATTGATGAGGAAGAAAACCTATGTGATAGTTTACTAAGAAGATAAATTATTACTGAAGTTGGCAAGGGAAATGATTCATGAAGGAGAGAGAAATGCCGTTAAGCCATTAAAAAAAAAAATCACAATTCTTCTGCTTTCTTTATACTAGGAGAACTTCCTTAAGTATTTCTTAAAGGTACAGAAAGGAAAACACACCTAACCTGTCCTGTATATCTCTGTAATCAAGATCACATTTATTCCTCCAAACATGCTTTGTAATTTTGTGTCTCTTTGATTTTGTATCACATAGTCTATTTGGGGTGACCATTTGTCCTAAGGGTTTCATTCAAAAAGAGTTCGGAAGGTAGACTTTTTAATATTATTTCAAAACGAAACAGAAACTCATACGCAGGCTTGAATATTTAAAGTATGTCACATTTTTTAACTGTATATTTTTGTATTTCTTTACTTTTTAATACATTGAGAGACTCAAAATTAAAATATCTCAACATATAAGAAGCGCTGCTTTTCTCTAAATCAGAATTTTTATTCCTTGTTTTTATTAATTATGATTTGTGAAAATCTAACCCATCCTTTATGAGCCAGCTCAAATCATTTCCCCATAAAGCCGTCTCTGGACTTTTTAGCTAGAAATAATTTCTATAATTAAAAAATAAGTTATTTTTTAATAGAGGTCTATGATTACTCTATTTCATAAGAGGGATCATTATTAAATTTTATTCTATCTTTCTCTGTCTCTGTTTCTCTCTCTCTCACACTCTCTTTCACACACACACACACACACACACACACACACACACATTTCATCTCCTGTCTCATGCCTACCTGAAATTAAAAATAGGGCAAAATGCTTAACATAATATAAAGCTAAAATTTCTGAGCTCAGAGTAGTTTCCAGAGTACAACATGGGATTTGTTAAGTATAAATCAGTTTCTGCAGAATTAGGTTAGGTGTTCCATCTATTTTCAAGGATTTTTACTACCATAGCTTCCCCAAAGTTAGTCTAACTTAAGGTAAAAGGTCAAGAGATCTCTGATTAACACACTCTGGGTTACATGCATGTGATTAGTGACATCACTGCAGTGGCAGAAGAAAACATTACCCAGAGCTCTCAGAGGTAACTAAGCAGACCTCCAATTACACTCTAGATTATATCTGGCAACATCACTACCGGATGTTTTCATGCTGGTTATCTTTCAACTTTTATTTTTCTACCCCTACTCACTTTCCTGGGGTTCTGTCTGCAGTAAATAATGATGGCTCAAAGAAATCTTTGTATCACAGAGTGTACTGATCCCAAGTTGGGTTCCTCAAGACAGTAATTTTAGTACATAAGCTAACTCTGTATCATCTTTATTTCCTCTAATGATTTTCTTTTTTTCTTTTGGTTTGTTTTGATATCTCATGCTAAAACTTTTACTACCATATCTAGTTCTCTTTAGCTATCAATTTGGCTGTATAGGTGACATTTCCTTAGGCTCTCCAAGGGCAAGAAGGTCAGCTTGTGTATTGGGTGAATTTTTTACCTCTAGAGGAGATAGCAATTTCCCTTTGGACAAGCAAGTTAATTTACATTGCAGAACCTTGAAAAAGCTCAGGAACTGGAAAGATCAAATAATCCATAATGTATATAAAGTGGTATGTAAAGAATGCCAAATTGGGGGATTATTTAACAGTCTGTAAAAGGAGCAGTTAGACCGACCGGCTAGCTATGCTAGCTAATTAGGTCACTAACCCTCTTTACTCCTATGGGAACCTGGAGATTTAGTCTCTGGAGAAAGTGAAACCAGGGTATTTACAAAAACAGGCAGTGGGCTGGATTTGGCCCTGTGGCCTTAGTTTGCTGAACCTGAAATTGATAGCTAAAGAGAACTAGATATGGTAGTAAAAGTTTTAGCATGAGATATCAAAACAAACCAAAAGAAAAAAAGAAAATCATTAGAGGAAATAAAGATGATGCAGAGAGCAGCAGAAAACTTCAAAAAAAAATTATTCATTATCCTTAGAGAGAGAATAAAAGTATACCATTCATTAATCAAGAACAAGATATAATAAAAGAGGAACAATCAAAATATGAAAGAACTCCAAGAGATCAACGCTATGATAACTGAATAAAAATAGATTCGAAAGAAGAGTCATCAGATAAAATTATAAAAATAAAAAAGTTACGAAAAACAAAAATACAAAGAGATAGATCATAGAAAGGAAAAAATAAGAAAATAAGAGAAGAAAGATATCCTATTTCTGGGGGTTTAACATCCTATAAATTCTGGAACAAACACAAAGGAATTATCGATTAGATATTACTGGAAAATTCCTCAGAATTGAAAACTTGTGACTCCAGATTGAAAAAGCCCGCTAAATTTCTATCACAACAAAAAGTGACAAATGCTTTCCAAGGCTAATCATCATGGCATTTCAATACCAGAAAACAAACAATAAAATAACTCCAAAATTTTCTAGAGAGAAAAAAGTTTACTTACAAAGGGTAGCATCAGAAAATAGCATAACATCAGATATCTCAACAGGAATTTGTAAATGAAAAGACTTATATTTTATATATAACAGATTATCAGTCAGAATATGTAGTGGAACAAAGCTATTGTCAGACATGTAAACTCCCAAAACTTCATGTCTTACACACCCATCCTTAGGAAGATATTGAAAAATATATCTTCAAAAAAAAAAAAGGAAGTAAACTAAAGAAAAAAAAACAGATTTTGGATTTAGGAAACAGCAAATCCAAAACAATAGAGGTGAAGGCGATTTTCAAGATGCCAGCAAAGGGAATTCCCAAGACAATGGATGGCCTGAAGAACGGTCAGTCCAGACTGGAGCAAGAGGCCAGGGGATAGCAGAGGTGCTGTCTCCAGCATAACACACAGGATTGAGAAGTTATCTGGCAGAATGATTGAATTGAAAATTGTATCGCAAGGCATTTTATAGAGCTGCTGGGGTGCGTTAGAAATAAAACGAATAAAAAAGGCTATCGTCAATTCTTGGAAAGGCAAATTTATAAAGGAAGTAAATGTAATTATAACACTTCAGGTGACTCAGCAGTGATGCATATTTACATAATTAGAATGAAGAAACTTCTGAATTTGGGTTTAAATGAGAGAGTAGGGGAGAGATAGACAGATAGAAGGAATATTATAATTATATTGGCAAGAATGGACAGGACAGAGGATGAGTGAAATCATTTACCATACCATACTGGAAAGATAGTAAACTTTAAAATATGAGTTGAGGGATAGTGATACATACATACCTTTAAATTTTTGAAAGTAAGTATTAAAGAAACTGTTCAAATTGCAAACAAGACAAGAAAAGTGGCAGACTGGTTTGTTGCCACAGAGAACACAGAACTGCTTTGTTGTTATAAGCCTTTTAGCATTGCATGAACCTAAAAAATATGTAAATATAGTACTTTGGTTAAAGATTAGAATTAATTGGATTTAGGAAATCCAAATCTATTGGGGAAAAATTCTACATATAGTTGATTCTTGCTGGTTTCAAATCAGTTCCACCTAAAAGCAATGGTGGTAGAAATTTAACAATTATTCCTAGAATTAGATGTAAAAGTACATTGGATAATTAAAAATAAAAACTGGAAATTCTAAGAAAGTCAAAGTACAATGGTTAAGAGCCACCATACATGTTTTATGCCTTTTTGCATATTAGAATTAGATGAGATCCTAGAAATCCTAGAAATCCTTTCGGATTTTATCGTTTGTTTTTTTTAAATATTTTACTTTGAAGAAATGTCTATTGTTTTGAATAGGAATGTTGTGACATATTTTGTGTCACGCTCAGAATTTGATTTTATGAAGAACCAAGTGGTTTGTTACAATAGTACTGTTGAGGAACTGAATAAAGGTTGCACAAGTCATTATTTTGCTCATTTTATTAGTTAGTTTATTCTATCCTATTTGACATTAGAATTGACTTGTTCATATAAGAGTTGTCCCATGCATTAGAATCCTATTTTAGTGAATGGAGAATTAATGCTGTCCTTTAAGTGCTAGTTGTACGTACTTGATCTCCCGGATCACTGTTGAGTAGCACGCCAAACCAAGTATATAGCTCTTTGGGAAGCCATTCTATTGAAATATACTCCTTTTTCCCTCATTGGCTAAGTCAGAAACTTGTTTCTGGTACTAGAAATGAAGTGCTGTCCAGTGTACACCTCCAGATGAGTGAAGATCTGAGGGGGATTGTGCAATCTGTGAAAAGGCTGTGTGCTACTCTGCAAATTGGAGACAATTACTCTTGACAGAGAAGAGCTTTAAAGTTGCTGTGTGAAGTTAAACAAAAGCTTATGAAGCACCCACATGTAAGAGCACTTTTCTTCATTAGGGCTACTGCTCACACAGGGGTTGATTGCATAGGATCATTCATCTTTCCCTGAAATCAGATTGTGGAGTTTTGTGCCATGTTCAGAATGCATCTTCTTCCTAGGCCACTCCATTTCACAGAATGTTAAATAAAGTCTGCTTTTATGAGCATGTAACTACTGTTCTGTGGCTTTACTCAAAAGTAAGACTTGTTAAAATAAATTACCTTTTTTAGAAAACTAGCGTACTTTAACCCTTGAGAGCATTGAGAGCAAATAGGACTTAGATTGCTGACATTCAGCAATGAAGCAAAGAGCCAAAGACTCCTTTAGACATGGAAAGTGTTGTTGCAGCAAAACAGTCCTATAGTTTTGTTTCTGGATGTCAAAAACATATTAATTTCTGGAAGTTAAAAGGTTTTTGGGGAAATCAATAAAATTCCAAATTTTGTATATTTGTAGTCTTTGAAAGAGATGGTGGAAAGTCCTGGTTTATATTTGGGATACACATGATCCCAAGATAGTGGTAGCACTATCTGATTATCTAATTAGAAGAAATTGGCTTAAAACTCTGAGACTCCACTGAGGGATATAGTCTGAGTTCCCTTGCTGCAGGAAAGGCAGCCCGAAGGCCACTGTCATGGAGTCAGTCAGTTATGTCTGTATGCACACCTTTTCCATTCAAGGACACAGTCAATTATGGATTCTAGGTACCAGCTTGCCCATCTGCCTTCCACAACACCTCCAGTGCACTATATCTTTCCCCTTTGCTGCTTTTTTTCTGCAATTTATTTGCTATATTAGACGTTGACCTTAAACTGGAAAACATTTTATTATTTTTAGATTATTTCAGATGTGTTGTTCTTGCCTCTATAATGAGAGATTGTTCACTTTTTTTGATGGCAAGGCACATGCCTTTTAAAAAAATTTTTTTGTTACTTCTTAGTACACATGGCAAATGGTAGATGTTCAACAGATAGGGGGTCCCCATATAGTTTATTATTCAAATTGAAACACTTTTGAGAGTAAAAGTGGATGCTATTAGTTGTTATGCTGAGACAATAGGTGCCAATTAAGATCAGTTTATCAATATATATTTGTAAAATGGAATTAATTTCTGCGATGATCTCCTACACATGAGTTAGGTAAAAGTTCCCTGGGCCAAGAGACCAAAGAAAGAGGCTTACATGTGAACCATGTCTTGGGAAGCTGCAAGACAATGTGAATATCCTCCGAGCCATGTGGTGGGTGTCTGTGGCATAGGGGAGAGGTCAAATAGCCTCTGAGGGGATTTACAGGAAGCTAACCCTGTTCTGGCCCAGATCTAACCGTATCTAGCACAAGGGTCTGGCAGTGGTCAAGGTCACATTATGGAACAGTTGCTCTTTTACATCATGATTCTTAACTTTTACACTCTTTTCTTATCTCAGGAAACTTTTTACTGGGGATTGAACAACTTCTCTTCCTTTAAAGGATTTTTACTGAGATTATGCTTTCTAAAACCATACATGTCTCATGTCTTGCTCCCTTGTTATGAGCCAGTGAATTTTCCCTTACTTTTCTGATTTGTTTAACAATACAAGCTGCAGTGTTTCTCCTTCAAGACCAAACTCTTGAAGATAGACTGCCTGAGAAGTCATTCTAGCCAAGAAGTTTCCAATTATATTCCTGTTCCTGGTTATTGATTATTAAACCTTCAGTCTCTATCTTTAATAGGTTTATCACTTGAGGTGAGAGAAAATAGTTCCTGCTTATTGGAGTCTGATTATATTCTAAAGATCTTACTCCTATGTCTGTCACAAAGTAGTGCACTCTTCCAACGCTTGTTCTGTGAAATATTAGATCTTTTGGTGTGTCATTTAATATCATGTGAAAAAACTTTCCTTGATCAAGTAAATTTGAGAAATTCTGTGTTAAAGTTAGAGATGTCTTTCCTGCAGCAATTTTCCATATTTAATAAGCAAATATGCTTCATCAATTTCCCAGAGAGATTTAAAGTTAGCATTTTTTTGAACCATGGCACTCACACTCCGTCTTATCTCCTGACCTTTTTCCTTCACTCCAAAACCAAGGAGCATTGGTGTGACAGAAGAAATCTAACTGTGGCTAGCGAACACACAATGCAATATATATATGCCTTACTGTTAAATTGTACACTTGAAATTTACTGCATTTTGTTAGCCAATGTCACCATAATAAAAACAAACAAACAAACAAACAAACAAACAAAACAAAACCAAGGAGCATCAGCCAGGTCTAATTTTTCAAGGAGTACATTTTAGAAAAATCTAAATTAGTATTATACGTTGCCTTTCAAGACTGAAATAGACCTCATTACAAGATTCTGCAAGGCAATATATTCCCTGGTTGCAATCACATAGCTAAGAATCTTGAACTACTTTGCTGTCTCCAACTGGAGACTTATAAAGATAATAAAATGATTTGTTGGGAATAAATAAACTCAGGCTTTGTAACAAGAAATGTTTACCTCACATATTTACACATATCAGACTTTAAAGGATTCTCAGTGTCTTCAGAAATAATCCCCAATTCTCTTTGCTAAGACTTAAGTGACATTCATTATCTATTGTAGCAGAGAAATAGTTTCCATTCTTGTCCTAGCTTTATTCTATCTGTATGTTCCATGTGGGTCTTGTCCCACATAATATGATCTGTCAGTTTCCTCCTTTAGAACTCTTACTACAAGCCAGTCTTTGATTATTCACTTACTCAAACCGTAGACTTTAAGTATCAAGTCCTTATTAATAGCCTTTTACAAAAAGATATGCTTTTGCTAATATGTTTGGCAAACCATGGGCTGCCTATTTATTTGCATTAATGTATAAAAAACAATTTCCTAATGTTAGGATTCTCTGTTTCACATGCTGTGTTTGTGAGGGATTTATTTTAAATTTGCTTTGACAAAGTCTGTTTGGGCTCGGAATCAAAAATAGACACCTGCTGCTTCTATGTAAAATCACTGATGTTATGAGATTAAAAAGTTCTTGCCAGCAGTAGTTCCTTCATGTTTCTTAAATCCTTTCAGTCTTTAGATTAATTTACCAAACCTATAATGAAGTCCTCAGTGCTATGTCTACGCTAGGCACAGAAAGAATAAAGAAAAATAAGATATTTTGGGGCCCAATATTTTGTAGCTATGGGTATGTATTGTCTCTATTTTTGTTTTGTTTTGTTTTGTTTTGTTTCAGATAGGGTTGCTAGGTTTTTTAAGAAAAATGATGGACACATTTGATGAAATTTATAGACCAAATGAGAAAAGATATAATGTGGAAACTTTGATCTCAACAATATATATCATAGTTTAAATTTTATGCTAGGAGGGCTCTCATATTCATACCATTACATTAAAAGAAAAAAAATTGAGAAAAAGGACATTTGTATGACTGGCATTTATTCCCAGTGAATATCAATTTGAAGTACAATATTGAGCAGGCTATATTAGCTGGGCTAAAGGAAATGTGCTTTTTAATTTTGAGATATATTGCCTAACTGTCTTCCATGGATGTTGTACATCAATTTGCACTCCCATCAGCAAGGAATAAAAATGCCTCTTTCCTCCACACTTGCCAACACAGGGAGCTATCAAAGTTTTTGATCGTCCGATTGATGAACAATGATATCTCAATATAGTTTTAATTTGCATTTAGTGAACATCTTTTCATATATTTAAAAGCCATTTATATTTCCTTTTCTACCAACTTTCTGTCTTTCCAATTTTCCTACTGGGTAAGAAATGCTTTGGCAAAGATTTTTTGTTCAACTAATTGCATTATTATTCTGTATTCAGATAGAAGTGGCAAAAAAAATGAATTTTAGCATATGGATCACTTACATTTTTATTATAAATTTTTAACCCAGGTTAAATATGTATATTATATTTCACAGTTATTTCTTTTTATGCTATAAAATGGCAAAATTATTCAGTAGTGTATCTATTGTCAAATATTTTTAATGGGGTATAAATATTTTGATTTTACTTTC
>NW_011888896.1:3755793-3758774 GCF_000151845.1 Pteropus vampyrus | reverse complement strand
CAAACCTATAATGAAGTCTTCAGTGCTATGTCTACGCTAGGCACAGAAAGAATAAAGAAAAATAAGATATTTTGGGGCCCAATATTTTGTAGCTATGGGTAGGTATTGTCTCTGTTTTTGTTTTGTTTTGTTTTGTTTTGTTTCAGATAGGGTTGCTAGGTTTTTTAAGAAAAATGATGGACACATTTGATGAAATTTATAGACCAAATGAGAAAAGATATAATGTGGAAACTTTGATCTCAACAATATATATCATAGTTTAAATTTTATGCTAGGAGGGCTCTCATATTCATACCATTACATTAAAAGAAAAAAAATTGAGAAAAAGGACATTTGTATGACTGGCATTTATTCCCAGTGAATATCAATTTGAAGTACAATATTGAGCAGGCTATATTAGCTGGGCTAAAGGAAATGTGCTTTTTAATTTTGAGATATATTGCCTAACTGTCTTCCATGGATGTTGTACATCAACTTGCACTCCTATTAGCAAGGAATCAAAATGCCTCTTTCCTCCACACTTGCCAACACAGGGAGCTATCAAAGTTTTTGATCGTCCGATTGATGAACAATGATATCTCAATATAGTTTTAATTTGCATTTAGTGAACATCTTTTCATATATTTAAAAGCCATTTATATTTCCTTTTCTACCAACTTTCTGTCTTTCCAATTTTCCTACTGGGTAAGAAATGCTTTGGCAAAGATTTTTTGTTCAACTAATTGCATTATTATTCTGTATTCAGATAGAAGTGGCAAAAAAAATGAATTTTAGCATATGGATCACTTACATTTTTATTATAAATTTTTAACCCAGGTTAAATGTGTATATTATATTTCACAGTTATTTCTTTTTATGCTATAAAATGGCAAAATTATTCAGTAGTGTATCTATTGTCAAATATTTTTAATGGGGTATAAATATTTTGATTTTACTTTCTATTATGCTCTAATTGAAGATCAAATAGATAAAAATAGTTTTGCTTTTCTTCTTTCTTTTCATACTTTGTAACTGACAAACTCCATTTCTCAAAGCTCATTGGCAACCAAACAAGTATACAGATAATATCTTCATATAAAAGTTTAAATCAAACCAAGCTCCTGAGACAATTATCCAGGTCTATCCACCTGCTGCTTGTTCTCCCTCGCAGATCTGGGTAATGGTTCTAGTTATCGTGAAGGAAGGAGAAATAATTCTTTTTGCTGAGTCACTATATAAAGCTCAGTGTACCCTGAAATACCCAGTGCCTTTCCATCTGGTAACCAAAGTATTTGATTTCATTGGTGGCTTTTGCACTGAAATAAAATTTCTAGCAGGACATTGGTTATTAGCGAGGCATTCCTTTAAGGCAATAAATAGTATGTACTTCTGAGAGAAATATATGCTGCTTTGAACCCAAAGGATGTATGCTTATATAAATGCCTGATTTATCAAAAATGTTTGTGAAACCAAGGTATCATTAAAAATGTTCATATAGTAAACATTTTAACTTATAAATGCACATTCAACTCATCAATTTTTTGTGTAGGGCCAAGGTCTTTTCTTCATTCGTTCATTTGATAAATATATATTAAACTCTTACTATTCCAAGTGCTAGAGATAAAACAATAAGTAAAACAGACAGAAATCCCCATCCATTTATGCTTACTTAGGAGTGGAGTGGAGGTATGCTCCTGCAGACTTCCTACTATAGGGAGCACTACTGAGTCCCAGCTTTTCGTTTGTGTCTCCCTCCCCTCCTCCTTTTCTTCCTCAATTACTTACATAACCCCTCTTATGGCCAGGCTCCCTGGGAGTTGAGGTTACTGTGATAAACAAGGAATACCTAAACTTAGGAATGCAGATAGCTAAATGAACAATTATAATACACAATATTTAGACCCATACTAGAGGCATGAATAATGTATTATGAGAACCCTTGAGAGGAAGTGACTAACTGTAGTTGAGAGAATTAGGGAAATCTTCATAGAGAAGGTAATATTGAACTGAGTTTTGAACAATTTGGAGAATTTGTCAGGAGAAAGAGAAGAGGAATTGAATATTGCTTCCTCAAAATGATATTTCCTGAAAGTTCCATATTTCAGGGACAGTGATTGGGAACTTTCCTGTGCCAGGTGCCATGTAATAGAGCAGAAACTTAGAAAACACATCATGATTAAATGAAGCAATTGTCTTTACTATTTTTTGTGATAATGCTGTTATGGTTATATATTTTTTAATGAGTCTTTGTCTTTAAGAAAGCCACATTAAAATTTTTACAGATGAAATTATGTAATATCTGATATTTTCTTTAAAAATATATATTGGGGAGAGCAAGGAGGCAGGGTATGGATGGCTGCATTGGTGACAAATTGATAATTGGTGAAGCTGGATAATGAGTACCAGGGCATGTTAGACATTTTTCATAATAAACAGTGAAAATAGAACAATAATACTTGTTCCTGACTTTGGAAAGTTTATAGTCTCATGGGAAGAGAGATTTAGAAAGACAGTTTTAACACTTTATGAAGAAAAGCACTTAACCCAATGAGAGAGAATGTTTAATGTTACAGAAGAAAATAAGAGTTATTTAAAATAGAAATGAATTATAGCTGATTTTACAATGTAGAGGGCGTGATATAATTCATTTTCATGGATAAATAAATCTGTATTTAGCTTCCTTGCCTTTAGAAATTGGGGAAATGGAGAGGAAAGTTAAATTCAGACAAAACAACCTATGTTTACCAGAGCATATGAATGTTTGAAATGATAGTGTTTGTAATGAGGGAAAGAGGATACTTCTCTCAAAGCTGGTGAAGATAATATTGAAATATTTGTGTGTGTTGCTGTTGTGTAACCCCGTCCATTGACTGCAGACCTTCACAAAAGTCTACCCCACAAGTGATTTTTTTTTTTTTCTATTTTCTCTTTTTCAGAAAACAAGGAAATAAACCTGAGTTCCACATGATGGAATACTTCAGTCATGGGAGGTGATATTGAAG
>NW_011888896.1:3744169-3755743 GCF_000151845.1 Pteropus vampyrus | reverse complement strand
GAAGTGACTAACTGTAGTTGAGAGAATTAGGGAAATCTTCATAGAGAAGGTAATATTGAACTGAGTTTTGAACAATTTGGAGAATTTGTCAGGAGGAAGAGAAGAGGAATTGAATATTGCTTCCTTAAAATGAAATTTCCTGAAAGTTCCATATTTCAGGGACAGTGATTGGGAACTTTCTTATGTTTACCAGAGCATATGAATGTTTGAAATGATAGTGTTTGTAAAGAGGGAAAGAGGATACTTCTCTCAAAGCTGGTGAAGATAATATTGAAATATTTGTGTGTGTCGCTGTTTTGTAACCCCGTCCATTGACCGCGGACCTTCACAAAAGCCTACCCCACAAGTGATTTTTTTTTTTCTATTTTCTCTTTTTCAGAAAACAAGGAAATAAACCTGAGTTCCACATGATGGAATACTTCAGTCATGGGAGGTGATATTGAAGGACTCTTGGGAAAAAAAACTCAGATGCATCAGTGACATAAGAGTTAACCATGGAAATGCACAGACATTCTGGAAGGAAGGATTCAGAATTGGGCTGGGGTGTGGGTATGATGACATATGGGTTAAAACTGGAATTAGCTGTGTCAAAAAGGAGAATGAAGCTAATGTATTCAACTCACTAATATCAGCTGCTTTATGTTATTAAGTATGGAATAAGGGTTCTGGGCAACATTAATGCTATAGATGCCCAAGAGAAAGAATAAAGGGGCATATGGGTTTTGCTGAGAAGAGGATAGAAAATGCTTGAAGGAGGGTGAGTAAAGAGAGACTTTTCAATGTGGCGTCCCCTAGTCCCTTGACCTCCACTTTATTTCATACTAGGAATGGACAGATGATTGACTTTGAGGGCCTAGAAATGACCTCTGCAGAAAACTGCAGCTACCATTCAGTAGAATATTTACTCCCAATGCCTGTTTGCTTTGAAATGTGTATTAAGTAAAATAAAATCAATATGAATTTTGATCCTCATGCAAGTATTTTAATAATTTAAATTGTGTAATTTAGCTTTGTGTATTTGTTTGAACTGGCTCTTAGGCTAAAATGGTGGTAGTCAATACAATTTCTGAATTCATTTATTTGGAGATCTTGTCATTACAAAAAATAATTTACAGCCTAAAAATTGGCAGGTCAAACAGAATTTGAATAAAATTCGTAGACCATAGTAAACAAGTCTTGGCTATTGAGTCAAGTGAAAATTCAGCTTCTGTCCAAATATTTTTTATATGCTCTGATGTGCCCTATAGCCACCACTTGAACCCCATTTCATTGGATATTAGATCCTGTTGCTCTGAAAGGAAGATCAAGAATTAGAATTCCAGAAAGATTGATGCATATGCTTTCAAACACATTGAAGTGTTAGCTAAAGGTATTAATTAGCTGAGCACTTATACTAAAGTACCCTCATAATGTTATTAACCAATGTTACCCCAGTAAATTTAATTTGAAAAAGTACTTTGCAGGTCCGTGACTATTAAAGCTTCGAGTAGGATGTTCTTTTGAGGGGAGTCAACATATTTTTGTTTTGAATCTAGACCAAGGATTAGAGACTGCTCTTATCTCTTGACATTTATTGTTCTGAATTATAGCAGCATGCACTCAGGAGGAAAGTCATATTAGCAGAGGCCAAATGAAGGCTTGGATGGTTCTGAACTGTATTTACAGCACACGATTTAAGAGTTTCATGCTCTGCTGACTGAGCTAGCCAGGCCCCAGCACACTTTTAAACACAGAAATGTTTTTAAAGAACACGATGTGATTAAACTGCGTTTAATTCATATTTATTGCCCTATGCATTTTTATGCCTTGCAATATTATGTTGTTTATCAGACTGGTTATGGCAAGGATCTTCACATAATAGCCCCAGACCACCAACTACCAAAAACATGGTTCTATTTCTAAAAGTGAGACTTCGTCTCTTCAACATCCATACTAAAAGTTTTACGGATAAAATTATATGATACCTGGGATTTTATTGGAACGTAGTCATGCTCAGTTGTTTATGTATTGTCTATGGCTATTTTTGTGCTCTAATGTGCTGACTGGTTGTGGCAGATTCTAAATTGCCTGTCCCTGCAAAGCTTAAAATATTTAGTATCTCGTTCTTTGCAGAAAAAGTTTGCCACTCCATGGCTTATGGCTCTGACTTGATTTGCTTATATGTTTAAGAAACAAGATTCTCATGTTCCAGGAAATGTAAGATCTTACTTTTGCCATCTTAACGCTACATTGCCATTCTAGTTTTATTTACTTCAATTTGTACATGTCAGGCAATATACTGCTTTTCATTACCCATTTAGCTCAATGATTTGTCCAACAACAGATATCGCCACAGTAGAAAATATCTTCAGATAGGGTATAAAAATATTTATGCAATAATAAAAATTTGATAGCTAGCTATGACGACTTCACGATATGCTAGAATGTTGTCACAACTGCTAATTACTTGGATAGACCTTGTGTTAGATACATGTTAGATGTATATTATAGTAGGTTTTTGGTTGTTTGTTTCATAACTATTATTTGCTCTCCCTAGATCTGGTAATAATGTCCTGATTTACTTGGGAAACATTTTTGTAAATGCATATATGTGCACATAAAGTGGTTAGATTTTTACATATTTGAAGATAGAACCAGTAAGATTTGCTGATGAATTAGATACCAATATAAAGAGAAAAGAGAAATTAAGAAAGACTTTAAAGATGTTGGTTTGATCAACTGAAAAAAAAACCACCTATTACCATTTAGTATGACACATATTTATTTATTTATTGCCTTCTTTCACTAGTGATTCGAGATCAAAGGCTTTCTCTTCATTCCTAGAAACTAGAAAAATACCTGGAGCATAATATACTTTCAGTAAGGATTTGTTTAATAAAAGATGTCATAATATTTCTGTGGCATAGATTTCATAGATATGGAATTATGTAGAGTCAAAGAGAATGAGCAAATTTAATTTTGATATATTTGAAACTACCCTCCAAAACAAATTTGCCAATTACAATACTACTAACTGTATATTAGAATGCCACTGTGGAAAACAGTATGAAGATTCCTCAAAAAATTAGAAATAGAATTAACATATGACCCAGCAATTCCTCTTCTTGGTATCTAACCCCCAAAATTTGGAAGCATTTATCCATGAAGACATATTCACCCTATGTTCATTGCAGCATTCTTCACAGTGGCCAAGACATGGAAACAACTGAAGTGCCCTTTGATAGATGATTAAATAAGGAAGACATGGTGCATATATACAATGGGATATTACGCAGCCATAAGAAAAGATGAAATACTGTCATTTGCAACAACATGAATGGATCTCAAGATAATCATGCTAAGCGAAATAAGTCAGACAGAAAAAGTTGAGAACCATATAATTTCACTCATATGTGGGATATAAAACTGAAAGCA
The DNA here is from genome assembly GCF_000151845.1 of Pteropus vampyrus. Taxonomy (NCBI): domain Eukaryota; kingdom Metazoa; phylum Chordata; class Mammalia; order Chiroptera; family Pteropodidae; genus Pteropus; species Pteropus vampyrus. Next base: position 3,752,329 of record NW_011888896.1, on the reverse strand, counting down.
ACAAGGCAAACAAAAACTCATAGACACAGACAACAGTTTAGTAGTTACCAGAGAAAAAGGATATAGGGAGTAGATAAGATAAAGGGGAGTCAAACATATGATGACAGAAAGAAATTTAACTGTGTGGTGAACACATAATACAATATACATGTGATGTATTATTGAATTTACACTCGAAATCCATATAATTTTATTAGCCAATATCACCCCCAATAAATTTAATAAAAATTGAATTTAATTAATTTATTTAATAAATTAGACATGTTACAATTTGTAAATTTAAGGTTTACATCCTGTTACTTTGATGCACTTATGTATTGCAATATAATTGCCATTGAAGCAATATTTATCACATTATAGGTTTGGCTTTTTTTTTCAGATTTCACATATAGTACTTGTCTTTCTCTTTCGGACTTATCTTACTTAGTGTGTACGCTTAAGCTTCATCCATGTTGTTGCAAACAGCAGGGTATCTTCCTTTCTCATGGTTGAATAATATTCTATTGATTGCAATCTCTTAACTTTTCTCTTTTACCCTCCCTCTTTTACTCCCTCCCTCCTCCTCTCTCTCTCTTTCTATCTCTCTCTCTTTTTTTTAAATTAATATCTAAAGAACGCCACTCATGGTCTGGACATCATGAGAGTTGCGTAGCTTGAGACATTGTCATAAAGTAGACACGATTCTTTCCACTAAGGAGCCCAGTGTCTAGTTGGTTGAAATTATATTAAAACTGTGCTTAGCACAATTTATGTGAAAAGATTATATTATTATAATAAAGGTATGAATAAAGCACTGTGGGAACTCAGGGAAAGTTAAATAGAAAAGATAATATTTAAACTAAATTTGATGTATAATTACTTGTGAAGGTTTAAGAAGGAATTAAATATTTAATATTTACTGTCAACATGCAAATACTTCTGAGATTTAAAAGTTCAGAAAACATTTATTAAGCACATATTATATCACAGGTATTATGTTAGAAAACGGAAAATTAAAAAAATAAATAAGACTAGATTTCTTTCCTGGAGAAGCATATAGTCTCCTAGGGAAGAAGAGGTTTATGAAATATGTATTTTTTATACATTGTGAGAAAAAACAATTCACATTCATGGAAATAGGAGTGGGTCAGGGAGTTTTGGGGCTAGGGGTCAGAGAAATTTATCCAGGGGAGGTAAACTTGTGCTAAGTATTAAAGGATAAAACACAGTTACAGGGGAAAATTTGTTACATGGAACTGAAACTGACTCTAGCAAAGGGATGTCATGCTTCATATCAGTGCAGAAATCATGTCCACATTGGTCCTTTTTTCTTATAGAGGTGGAGGACAGTTGATGGCCCACTAGTAAGTAATGCATATGGACCAATGAGCCATAGGATATGAAAAGGAAGATCTCAGTTAGGGTATAGGGGCTAGAGAGAGAAACTTGGTGGCCCAGAGATAGAGGAATTGCCCATGACAATTATGTAGGAGTAACAGAAGGAGAAAGCAAACCAACTGAGCAGCAGTACTGAGGTTTCTCAAGTTGATAAAAAGAAGCTGAGGGACTATTTTTAAAAACAGGTTAGCCTAATATTCAATTTGAGGTTATTCATGTTGCATTAATATAAATCTTATGCATTTCCCTGAACCTAAAGTAAAGTCTGCTATATAAGAAATGCCTCTCAGTAGAAATCAAGGAAAAGTGGATGAATTCAACACTTGGGTTAGGCTGGAGCAGAAAGAAGGGAAGAATTGTAGGAGGTGCTGTTGAGATTCTCCTAAATATCAAAAACTGAAGAGTAAAGTGATCATGAGAGAATGAGTCTTGGGAAACAGAAAATACTGGGAAAGATGTGGCATTAGGGAAGGGTTGAAGTATCAAAATCCAGGTATCTAAGAAAAGAGGGATCCCTAGGGAGTGTGGGCAGTGAGAAGATTGTAGAATCAATATAGGAATCAGAGAAACTTTGCCCACTTCTCTCATAGGAAGGTAGGACTCCATGAGCCATTGATCACCCCTTTTGTCAGACTCACATGTACCAAGGAATTGAGTCCAGGGACCTAGTTGTGGCTTTTGCAGGAATTTGCCATTTTTTTGTTAAATATTTATTATTATTATTATTATTTTAATCAATTAATTAATTATTTTAATTGAAGAAATTATTTAAATTTTTTCCCCGTCTACCTTCCCCTCTCCCCTCCCCCCATCCTCTGGTAACCATTAGTCCATTGTCCACGTCCATGAGTCTCTGTTTGTTTGCCATTTTTGTTTAGAAGATGATTTATTTTATATGCTTATTTATGTTTAAATATAATGAAATAAATATGATACATCCTCACTGACTTTGGTCCTCAATAAACTACTTCCATGATGCAAACTAGGTAATGGAGCTCTTTAAAACCAAGTTCAGGCTAGATTTGGATCCTAAATGGTAGATGTCTGGAAATTCTGAGCCCATTTCCTAGGCAATCTTGCCAATAAGGAATAAAGTTGACAATCAAGTAAGATTCTAACCATTATCAATAGATTGCAATTCAACGTGGGCATTTTGGCTATGGATAAGCAGGCTGATTTAGTTTCTATTCAAATAATTTTCATTCTAGCCATTTTATAATCACCTGATATCCTGGTATTAAATCCTAGAACTCTAAAACTCAAGATCAAGCATCGAGATCGATCTAGAGTTATTGATTTGCCAAACATTCACAAACACATTGCACAAAGAAGCTGGCAGCTGAGGTGCTGAGACTTTTAAATTGGCTGAGGTAATAAAATATAATTCTTGGAGTTTATTGACAAGATAGTTTCTAGTAGTCCAATCTTTGGAGCTAAATCTACACATCCAGCTTTGAATGTAGATTATAGATGGGAGCTGGCTCCTGCTTCATGGTACTTGTTTATCGAAATCGTAGCATACAACTCAGGGAGAATGACCTATTAGTAGAACCTAAATAGAGAGTTGGGTGAAGTATCTATTTATTTCACAGAACATTTTGAATGCCAGAATTGAACGTCTATTGAATTCCATTTTTTATGGAATTAATTTGCCTTTATATGCACGTTATTGTGCTTCTCTTTGAATTGTTCCAGTCCTGTGTTGCTATTAGGTTAGAATGCTTATTTCCCTTATTCGGCTTGCTTATATACTCAAGAGACAAAGTACTTTATATTTTAACAAATAATTATATTTTGGTCTCAGTTTGACATTCAAAATATGCCTTTTTTTGCTCTTTTGTAAGTTGGGTATTGCCCTACACCATTTTCATGCCCTACTTAGCTCAGAGTTTTGGCAGATAGATATTGCTATAATATTGAGATCCTCAGTTATTGTGAAAGTTAAGTTTATATATTAATTGAAATGCAGCAGTCCTAAAGATTTATGCTACTTTGGCGTTTTATGGCACACTTATATACATTCTTTCACTTATCAGGTATTTCTTGCTAAATCGTATGCATCAGTTCTAGGCACTTGGAAGGATGACAAAATGCAGTTTCTCATCTTCAAGAGATTTCACTATAAAACAGGGAGAAAACAAAGTCAATAAATGAGTGTTTTATAAAGTATGGTAAATGAGTCACAAATATTCATAGGAGAGCAAGTTCACTCTTGGCTGGGGTCCAGGAGGTTGCCTTGCCTGTCCCAGAGTTGGTAAGCATGAACTCCTCACCTCCTTGGTGGGTTTCCACTCATTCCACTGGCCAGATGTCCTCTACAGGGCACAACGTGTACAACTATACCCTGCAGTCTTGGCTTGGGGTGATTAAGTATGTGTAAATAGCAGCTTTGAGCTGACCGAAAGAACTATAACATTTTTGAAAGAGGAAAGAAAAGCTTGAAAATTTGGTTTAAGGGAAGTTAAGGAGGGCTGTGAATGATAGGTAAAGTTTTATCTTAAATTCGATTTTTTTTTTTTTATGCCTTAACACTTTAATAAAAAAGCTTCTCTGTGCCCACACTTAATCAAGTCTAGGAAGTATAGGTATGTTTAAAATTGTTGTGTTATATAATATCTACTCAAGAGAAAAGGCATATCAGCCCACTCAGGACCTAGAAGAGAAGTGAGAAACCACATATCATAGAATGAATAAGAATTGCTTAAAAATGGAATTTAAATGAATATTTGAGTTGGTAAATTCAAGTTGTCATTGTAATTAATTTAATCCAGAGGACTATCCAGCATTTTATTCCAGGTAATTTTAGAGTTTAACTTCAAGGGCACACTGGATTAGATATTTTAAATTTAATTAAAAATTATCAAATAATATGTACATATTATACAGATTTAAATAATACTGAAATATTGACCATCTCTTCCATTTTCCAACTGCCTAACCTTTCCCAGAGATAATCATGCTAATCTGTACAGACACACACACACACACACACACACACACACACGTATCTACAGAATACATATCTGTACAAACATATACTTATGATTCTATAAAAATTGTTCAATAAAATTTTAAAAATTAATTTATCTTTGCCATATTTTTATGTTGTTATATCTATGTCAATCTCATTTCTTCTGTTTAAAACTTATATAAGCAACACACATATATTCTTTGTAGGATGCATAGAATAAAAAATATATGATGGTCAGCATGATTATCTCAAGGTCCATCCATGTTGTTGCAAATGGCAGTATTTCATCTCTTCTTATGGCTAAGTAATATTCCATTGTATATATGTACCACAGCTTCTTTGTCTAATCATCTATTGTAGGACACTTTGGTTTCTTCCATGTCCTGGCCACTGTGAATAAAACTGCTATGAACATTGGCGTGCAAATATCTTTTCAGATATGGGTTTTCATGCTAAGTGAAATAAGCTAGATATAAAAAGTTGAAAATCACATTATATCACTTATATGTGGGATATAAACCTAAAAGCAACAAATGAACAGGACAAACAAACAGAGACTCATGGACTTGGACTATAGACTAGTGGTTATCAGAGGGTAGGGGATTGGGGAGGAGGGAGGAGGTAGATGGGGGGTCAAATACAGGGGGCTGGGGGGAGGGCGAAGTGGGTAAAGGGGATCAAATATATGGTAGCTGAAGGAACTGGACTTTGGGTGGTAAACACACAATAGAATATATAGATGTCAAATTATAATGTACACCTGAAAATTATATAATTATATTAACCAATGTTATCTCAATAAACTTAATTAAAAGAAATAAACTCAAAAAGGCAAAAAAATATATATATGAGCAAACTGTTAAGGTACCTCTTTACCTACTCATTTTTCCGAATGTATCTTATGACAATGCATACATCGATGTATCCTTTCTCAGGCTCTATTTTCTATTGTTTATTTGTGTACATATATGACATTCTTTAAAAACTATAGATATTAAATTACAATTCCAAGTTTCTCATCTCATTTCTCTTTTTAAGAATTATATTGATTTATATCTTCAGAAGCAGAAGAGTTCAGTGGTTAAAATGATACATTACTGGTCAGATCTGCTGGCAATCTTCCTTAGAACCTTCAGAAAAGAACTTGACCCTTGATTTTAGCCCAGTGAGACCTATTTCAGACTTTGAACGCCAGAACTTTGGGAGAATAAATTTATGTTATATTAAGTAACAAAGTTTTTGACAATTTGTTACTGCAGCAATAGGAAACTAATACAATCTCCTTTTTTTAGGGACTTATATATTTTTGTTTGTAAAATGCCAGCTTCTAATCAATTTAAAATTTACATGTGATATGAGATAGAAATCTGACTTAATTTTTTTTCCCGAAGCCTCCAACACCTTTTGTCAAATAAATTGTTTTTTTCCAACTGATATCATAGGCCTACTTTATCACAGACTGAAATCTCATATACACATGCTTCTATTTCTGGGCAATTTATTTTGTTTCATTGATTTATTTATCTATTTTTGCTTTAATAATTTTTTTGGTACTATAAATTTATAGCATATTTTTATATCCAAAAGACTCACTTTCTTATCAGTTTTTTTTTAATAGAAAAATTTTTTGGCTATCTCATGTCTTTTTTTTTTTTTCTCCAAACTTACCTTATTTATATACAAAATAAATCTTTGTTGTGTTTGTATAAGTGGCCCATACATACTATAAAAAACAGGCATTATACAAATTTACAAAGAAAGAAAAATACACTGAATATCTTACCAAGTAGAAATACTCATTAATATTTTAAATGAACATAATTTCAGAAATCTGTTTATGCAAATATGTGCAAGGGTGGATGGATAAATAGGATAAGCAGAAAATAACAAATTCTTATATAGCTTAAGATGTGTCAGGAACTGTTTTAAATGCTTAGCATATATGAACTCATTTAATTTTCACAATAACCCTAGGAAGTAAGTACTATGTATATTTCCATTTTACAGACATGAAAACTAAGATATATAAAGGCTAAATAACTTGTCTAAGATCTCACAAGCAGTCAATATGAAGTTTGAATTTGAAACTTGGCAGTCCGACTCTGTAATCTGGTATCTTAACCACTATGCCATGTGAGAGATAAAAAACATAATTTTACAAAAACAGTATTTTAAAAGTCAAAGACTGAAGCTTCAAGTTGTATTGGGATTAGTATTTTGCAGTGATATTCTTTAATTTCAAGTAGGTTACTGGGAGAATGTGTAGAATATGCGGTCATATATTTTCTATTTTCAGGGAAATTCAGAGAATAGATACAGAATAGTGGATTAATTAACATAAGACTTAGTTTAACTATTAAGTAAGGGAATTTTATTTTCTATAATAAATATTTATTATAAATCAAATAAAGTTAAGTTTAACAAATATATCTTACAAACTGTTTAATCACAAAATTTAAAAATCAAATTGACATTTTTGGGAAATTATAAAATTTGTCATTAAAACAGTTATATAGGTTTTTCAATTTGTCATTAAATATCAATAAACATAGATAAGAACTATTAACATGGTAACATTCGTGAGTGGTGGATGTGATTGGAGGGTGAGGCTCAAGAGTTTTTGAAGAAAACTTGTAAGTTAGGTTTAAGGAATGCACACCCAATGGCATATATTTTGAATAAAAAGCCCCAATCTTCCATTTATCTTATTCTTCCCTGACAAAACACTGGTTTTTTGTGACTTTCATTGCCAAGCTATGACTACATTTTCTTGGGTACATTAGACTTATGATTGAATCTATTAAGCTTTTTTCCTCTCTCTTCTTCTTTTTTGTTCTCAAAAAATAAAAAATAAAATAAAAAAAATAAAGATTGTTGTCAAAGAGTCCTTTTGATTAAAGCAGTTAGAGCAGTCTAGGGTTCCAACTCTCAATGAACAATTACTCTCCAGACATTTATTCCAAGGTTATAAATTTTGGCTGTTATTAATATTACCTTTTCTGACTCACACGGCAGTTCTGTGAAGTAGTTATTCCCATCATTACTATTTTAGGAGATATGAAAGCTCATAGGATGACTCGCCCAAGTCTCAAAGTCATGTCGGCACCGGGACTTGAACCCATGGTTTATGGGCTTTCTGATTCTTATAACTAACAGACACAGCTTTCCCTGTCATTCAGGAGACCAAAAGCTATCCCAGAATGGAGATTATACAGTCCACTGCTTTCCCTCCAAACAATACAATGCAGAGAAATGAACTAAAATGTTATTTAAAGGTGCCTATTTAGCTCTTAGTGAAGACATGATTAAAACTAAATAAGGAGTTTATTTTATTTTATAGTTTTACTCTTTGTAGGTTCATGCTAGACAAACTGTTGAGAAGAGCTTGATGAAGGGAAGTTTCATATAAACAGAAGCAAAGTCCTGATTACTCACATTCTTCATTCTCTTTTCTCCCCAGTTCAGTTCTGGTTCTTGTCTCATTTTTCTGTCAGGCTGCCTGGAAGCCGGTACAAGAGGCGGAAAGCTGGGCTATATTCCAGTGAGAGGGTCTTTTCTGGGTCACTTTCACACATTTTTATACACTGAAAGCAAGGATTTTTTTTCTGGCCAACCAAGAAGACTGGTTAATGTCTCAACTTCCTTTAGTATCTCTTCAGACAGGTTCAGCATTTTTTATCTGATAAGACATAGATGGAGTAATTAATGATATTTTCTCTTTACATTTAGTCATCTGGTAGTTTTTTCCTCACAGTTCATCTTCTGAAATGTTAAAAAATCGTTGAATGTAAAATTCCCTTTTTCTGTTGAGA
>NW_011888896.1:3729128-3743104 GCF_000151845.1 Pteropus vampyrus | reverse complement strand
CCTTACCTATGCAGTTCTCAAACTTTCGTGTGCATTAGGATCACCTGGAGGGTTAATAAAAACACAGATGTCTTGGTGCCATCTTCAAAGTTTCTGATTCCCTAAGGATGAGATAAAATCAGCGAGTCTGCTTATTTAACAAGTTCCCAGGTGATGCTGAGGACTATATTTTGAGAAACACTCCTGTGGATAGTACTCTCAAATCAGTTTTTTAGAGTCTCTTTTTAAAATATGAATAGGCAAAGGAGGATCGGTATATATTTTGTGGTGGTGAAGTGAGGACTTTAACAATGAAAGAAAGAAAAAGACGGAAATATGGAAGGAAACAAGAGAATTAAAAAGAATTTTGAAAAAGTATCATGTTCTTTCATTCATACACTCAACAAATACTTGCTGAGTGCCAAATATGTGCCAGGAGTTTGTTCTAGGATGTTCTAGGAAAATAGCAATAATATAGTCTTCAGAAGTTTGATAAAAAATGACTTTCAACTAATTATTCTATACTCAGCCAAACTGTAATTCAAGTGGAGGGGTAGATCAAATTTATTTTTAAATATACGATCATGTATCTTCCCTTCATAATTTTTATTTCTCAATGAAGTTCGATGAGAATATACTCTAGCAAAATGAAGAAGTAAACTAACAGGAGGAAGGATGGGATCCGGAAGCCCGGTGGGAGAAAATCTTTAGGATGATAGTCAAAAAATAAGTCTGAGAAACAGCCTGGTTTGCAGCAGGAAGACAGAAGAATCCAAGAGGAAAGTCTCTGGAATAATAGAAATTTCATAATAGAGGATCTATTCTACTGAACCTTAAAAAAAAGGAGGATTATTTCAAAAAAAATTAATTTTTTTGAGGAAGGGAAAAACAATGAGAAACTTCAGGAAATCTGTACAGGAAAGGATATGTAATCACTGTCAAGTTCTTGGCTTCGCAAATTTCTAAAAGTATAAACAGAGGTTAACAATTTAACAAAACTCTATATAACTGTGTTGAAAGAAAGATAGAGAATAGATGGAGGGTGGGTAGGAGAAGAGATCTAAATACCCATACATTATAGTAGTGAATAAGTAAAATGTAAAATAGTTAAATTAAAAAAATTGCCTAAAAGTATTTTGAGATTTGATGTCATCTACCAAAATAAATAGCGATAGGATTTAACAAGTATTTTCCCTTAGAGAGTAAGGGGATAGGTGGATGGATTAGATATAAGAGGGTTGTTTTTCCTTATGAGTCTTTTGATCTCATTTTATTTTTGACTATATTCACATATTACTTTGATAAAAATTAAAAAATTATTTCAGAAAATAAAAAGAAGCTGTAGGTAGAATCAATAAATTTTACCTTAGGGCTTTTCTTGTATTAGGGAGATCTGTCTTTATTCTTATTTTTTCTTAATTGAAAATAAAGAGGTTTTTCTGTTCAGAAAGGAGATTCAACATTTGTAAATGTAATTATCTTGTCTTTAATCAGATCAGACATAGAAAAATAAGCTTAGGAAGAAAATATTGGGGCCTATTAGATTCTTGCTATAATATGTCTTACCAGAGTCTGAATTTGATACTTTATGGGTTCATCCAAGCCTCTAACTATTTCTTCAACAAATGTTTATTATAAATATGTTGTGTACCTAGCATTGTAAAGCTACTGAAATTTGTTGCTGTTGTTATTATTATTATTTTTATTAAAATGCTATTCTACCTATGTCAGTGTGTTTTCAGTTAGGAAATGAAAATCTGAGGGGAACTGGCATCCTCTGGGTAGGGTCATTTCAGGATCTTTAAGTAGGAGATGGGAGATGGAAAGAAGGTCTGCTTTCACTGGCAAGAGAAGCACAGTGGGATTGGGGATTTAATTTTCTCAGATTCATCTGAATCCATTCAGATTTTCCACTCCATTTTTGAGAGGCAGTGATTTCAACTTGCATTGCAGTTCTATAACTCAAGGGTGAATGTGGAGCTGAACACCAACAATCAGTGTCTATTGAACTCAAGGAAAGCATTGTAGCAAGGCTTGCATTAAAAAAATTTTCAAAATGTTCAGGCAAAATTTGCTTGTCCCTGTAGGTTTGCTCTTTGAAAAAGAATTGGAAACCAGTTTTCTATCTTCTATAACTGTAATGGCCACCCGTTCCTTTTTTGTCTGCTTAAGCATGGCTCAAATGAAGTATTTCTTCCTCTGAGAGATTATTCTAATTTATTTTTTTCCTTATTGTGTCCATTCCATCTAGAATATGCTTCTATTATTGCAAATAATAACAAATGGTGATGGCAAATTCAAATAAGTGAAATGAGGATATCAATTTTTTATTCAGAGTACCGAAGACAGCATAACATTGTGGTTAAGCATGTTAATTGTAGAGCCAGATAGGCCTGGTTTTATTGCCCGTAAAGCATTTAACGTTAGCCATTATCATTCACATAAGTTTGTAATCAAATAATTTAATATATTGTATATTCAAAAAATCATTCAATGTAATTATGGAACATTTCAGAGGAAAACATTTTAAAGACAGTCATGCATGTAATAGCTCTGCTGCAAACAGGAATGTTTCATTTAAAAAAATCTCAGAGTATCTAGTAAAGCAACTTATAAGGCACCTTTAAGGCTTTTAACAGCTGGATCATATTTTTTTATCATAAATATGAAACGAGTTATAAAATACATAGTAAAATATCTTTTTGGTATTAAAGTCAATATCTATTTTTTTCAAAGCTTACCAAGGGGTACTGAGTTGAAAATTTTTATTTAATTTTCTAGTCAATTCATTTAAAAGATGATTTGACTCTGCCATCCTCCATTTCATTGGTTGGTTGAACTGACTAGGTTTTTTATTATTCTTATGTAGGATGTGGTTGGTTGAACTGACTGGGTTTTTTATTATTCTTTATAGGATGTGGTTCTAACCATTCACTCAATGTGCATCTTTCCAAGTTTTAGAACTACTATAAGTAAGATAAAACCCTGTTACCAAAATACCCATCGTATGTCCACATAAGAAACATTTTATAAGGAGCCTGAACAATGGCTTAAGTCCTCTAGCGGAAGGTTAAAAGCTTTGCCGTTAGTACTAAAGCTTGCTATGCCTCTCTTTTTCCTTTTGTAAAATAAGAATAAAATTGTACCCACCTCATAGGATAGTTTTAGGCAGTCTGTTTCCCAAACTTGGCTGATTGTAAGAATCACATAAAGCACTTAAAAAAAATTTGTATTCCTGCACACCTCCCTTGAACTCTTTAATTCAGTAGATTAAAGGCGGAGTCTGGGACTATATATTTTTTATAAGTATTATAAGTGATTTTTATACTTAATATTTTGGAAACATTGTTCTAAGGCAGTGGCTCTTGGAGTTATTTCTTGGACTGTAGTCTAACCAACTGAACCAGAAACTGCGCCTAGAAATCTGTATTTTAAAAAATCTTCCAGATGATTTTCATACTCTACTAAAGTTTGAGAACCACCCAGATTAACTCTAATGATTAATAATAACATAAAGAAGGACCAGCATATTACCTTCTAAAACTGTAAGTAAATTGGTATTCTAGTTTCCAGGCATCTGCACAATTTTTGTCAGTGATGCTTTTTATGCAAAACTGGAAAAACTGGCTAAAATTTCCTCACAGCTTAGATTCTAAATTTCAGTAAGAGAATTCCTTGTAGACAAGGCTTGTGGCAGATAACGTAGCAGATTTATTGATTCTTTGTTAGTTAATCGGATACATATTTACTTGTCACCAAAGTGTGCATGAAAACTTTGAGACTGGTCCTGCCATCAAAAAATAAAAATAAAAAAATACACAATCAAGCTGATGAGGCAAGAAATGCATGTGATTTTTGACTTTAGGCAACGTATTTAACCTTTCTCATTTCTCTTAGCCCCCAATATATTCAAGTCATCTTAAAATTCTGTTGATTTACCTCTATAACATTTTTCTTCCATTTCTCCCCACTTGCACATCACTTTCTAACATCAGACCTTTTCCTCTTAGAGCCATTTCGGGCCTTCTGCTTTAAGGATTCTCCTTCCTTTCATAACTGGTTTGTTGTTTATAATAAAAAGATATTATCCAGATGTCTTCTTGCTGCACTCAGAGGGATTTTCCAAAAAGGCAAATCTTGTTATATCACTTCCCTTTTAAAAATCCTCAAGGGCTTCTCATTATGACAAAATATAAACTTTGTTACTTCTTCATAAAGTCTGTATAATCTCAATCCTTTCTTTCATCAGGCTGAAGGTCTGGCCTTGGGCTTGTGGGCAAGCTAAGTATGTAATACCCAAAGGTCATGACAATGAAATTGCAATGGAGCTATATCAAGGGAGGTCTAATATGGAAGATGGGGTATGACAAAGAGAATTTAGAAACCCAGGAAACTTGAATAGGCATCTGGGATATATATTCTGACCTTAGGTGATCAGGACATTTTTAACATAATTCTTACCTGTGACTGAGGAGTGGAAGCAGGAAGTTGGAATAACCTCATCTCTTTCAGGGGAGAAGACTGAGAGGACGGCGACAGACACAAACCAAGGAGGCTGGGATCACGGAATGATGCTATGCTCTGAACACCTGGGTTTACATGCAAGAAAACTGAGGCCTGAACCAAAAGAAAATCCACTGAGTGGTTAAGCAATTTGGATGGAACTCATCCATTTATACAAAGTATGGTGTGCAGAATTATTCCAGACCACATGGGCTATTGCATTGCAGCATGTATTTCTCCTACTTTGGTTAGAATTAGGGCAAGTCATCAGATCCTGTAAAAGTAAGGTCTTCTCCTGGGAGAACATGGGAAAGCTAGGAAGTGACTTGTAAGATAGGATATAATTTCATTGTCAAATGAGGAATACAGATAAGATGTCTTAAGAAATCAGCAAGGATAGATTGTTGAGATCACCTTATGGGGTGATGGTTTAATTGAGAAAGCTGGACAAGAATGTACGCATCTTAAAAAATATATTAAATTTTAATAATAGAGTAGAATAGTAATATAATGTATTATAATATATAATATATAATATATATTACAGCTAAAATATATTCAAAATTATTATGTGCAAGGCACTAATGAAACATGATCTTTCTTAATCTTCACAATGGCACCTATTTTACTAGTGAGGAAACTGAGGGCCAAAGAGGTTAGTGACTTGTTAAAAATTACGGACCTCCTGAGAGCTAGGATTCAGACTAACAATAAAGTGATAGCAGTTAATGTAGCAGATTGCTCTTTTTTATGAACCGGACACGATCTTATAGGTGGAGAAGACAATAAAGAGAAAAAGAAACGATAGTTTTCAATCTCTTTCTGTTTAAAGGAATGACTATGAGTGGCATGCTAGGGGCTGGAGGGTAGACTAGTTGGATATCCCTTTTCTTCATCATTGAGAGGTTGTCTAGAGTGGGCTACAAATTGACTCATTAGGAAACAGCATGTGGAAAATAGTTTTCTTGACCAGGAATGAAGAAAGAAGACCAGGAATGAAGAAAAATCTGTCACCCAACATTAAATACCATTTTCTTCTTTTGCACTTTAAGTACTTTTCTACCACCAGTGTTAGTATAACTAGCCTACACATTATGATATAATTAACCTGATTAAAATCCTTAATATGTGGTATATGTTAATCATTGGAACCATTTTAGTTTAGGGAACAGTGAAGATTTATTTCTAACTCAAGCACAGACATTTCTGTATATTCCAAAATTCAGCAATCTTTTTAGTACTCTATAATTGTATTAAATTCTCAAAAATTATATTCATCCATATGGTGAAAATGGAAATATTCTAAGGTAGAACAGAATATTTAAGCAAAATCTGAAAATAATGATAAATGTTGAAAAGTTCATTGTAGGTTGATTTTTCTCTTCAGATTCCCATATTTTTTCCTTTTGAGAAGATTATGCTGGAAATGATTTTTAACATTTGCAATTAGATGTTTGGAAATATATAGGTTACCTAAATGCATTAAATAAAGTTCTTAGAGACTCAGCATTATTGCTAAGCCAACCCACAACTTTTGTGCTCCGAGGGTTTCAGAACATACAAGTAGATTGTCTCTATAGCTCATTTTCCATAAGAAATCTAGTAAGTGGTCCGTATTAAAAATAAAACTTAAGATGATTCAAAATACTGAAAATCACGGAGCAGTGGATGTTTATTGATTTAGTAGATTTATGATTTCCTTGATAAATTAATCTTTCTGAAAAATGGAAGTAGGTTCATAATTTAGTTTTGACAAAAATCACTGCACAAACATTGCATAAATTCAGATATCATGAAAAACTAAAGATGAAAATAATCCAGTTACAGATGCTGCCATTGTTAATATTTGAGTGTATGACTGGTATGCCCATTTACCTGTGATCTTCCCCTTTCTTTTGCCTGGAACCCAGGCCTGAGGTCATGAGGGGCAGCAGGCATCTGTAGCCTGCAATGTAGTGGTGGTGGAGTGGAAAGAAAAACAACCTGGGTCTTGGATGGCGTTGCTGAGCCGCTGTCAGCCCTGAACTCTCTATCTCCAGAGTTCTTATTGACCAGCCATTTAAACTCCTAATTTCTTTAAGCAACTATTAATTGAGGTTTCTTCTACTTGCAGATGAAGTCATTTCTAAACGATACCAGATCTCATATTAATGTTTTCCAAAGATTAGTTAATTGTCTCCAAATAATTTATCGAGTAATCTACACTCCCCTTCTCTAATTTTAAATACATTTTATCATGTAGTAATTCCTATATGCAGTTATACCTGTTCCAGATGCATCGTTCTTTTCATCTACCTGTTTAGTCCTATGATGCTCCCACATTGTTTTAAGTGTTGACATTGACATTTCTTCCTTCCTCTTTCTTCTACTCCTTACTTTGGTTGGTATGTTCTTGGATTTTTATTTGTTTCATTGTCAAATCACTGTTTTTACTTTGTGTAGCCTTTCTTTCAAGAACTACAGCTATACAATTTTTTTTTGTAACCACAATTACTACAGTTGTTCAGTTTGCATTCTAGGTTAGACACTTCCCATTTGTTCTCTCCTATAACTTACTTATCTATTAATATGTTATTTGGATGATATTTTTTGGGGGGTGGGGGAGAGATGGTAGAGCTGTATTATTTTTTAAAATAGATTTTTCAGGAAGGGTATATGGGTGATATGAGGCCTGAAATTGATCAGGACTCTTTCTTTTGATGTGTTTTTTGCTGTGACCTTGGGTAGAAACCTGTCCTGCACTGTGTCTGACTTTTAGGACTGCTCTTAGTACACATTCCCCCAGGTTATCTCATTTCTGTGAGTAAAACCTTGGAATATGACGTATTTTACTCTAAAATCTAGCACTTAATTGTTATATTTTTAATAATGGCCTTGTTTGCTCAGGAAGAAGATTCAAAATTTTGGGCTTCTAACTTTCCTATCTCCTTACATCTAATACTTTAGAAACCCCAAAATTTATCACTGTAAGGTTTTCAAGATAAATTTTCACTTCTTTTTCCACTTCCATGGTCCTATTGCTGATCTTCTTTACTCGTCTTCTCTGTTATATTCTTAGTTTCCTCATCTACACATCTGTTGATTCTATCCATACCTGTTTAATTAATTTTCCTAAGAAGAACTGTCTCTCTTTGTTCAAAAGGCTTGTGTAGGATATTTCCTTTTTGTCCTTCCAGATTTACTCTGTTCTTTTGTTTCCTGTTTTGTGCCCCAGGAGGCAGACCTGTAGGGATTGCATCCATGAGCTTCCTTGCCTCTGGCTTCCAGTTGGGTATAGCCAGTAGGGGTCACTAGCAGGATATTGGAGGGAGCGAGCAGGGAATTAAGTTGATTATTTTTTCTCTTTTTCCTTATTCCACCATAGATAGTCTGTCCTACTCCACAGAAGGGCTTGCCTCATGTCAGGGAAAACTTTCTTACAGTTGTAACTTCTCTCTGTACATTCCAGTAATGTCTTTTTCCACTTCCTTTTTTCAAGAATAGTGGTAGTAACCCTTCCTGCTGTTGCTGGCAGGATGTTGTTCCACCCTCTTTTATTGGCTTCCCTTACTCAGCCCACACCTTTGAAATATTCTCTTTGTCAAAGCCCACCTATTTGTTGTATTCGAATGTGCTTTTGCTTCAGACCCTGACTGGTACAAACCATAAATGTCTTTCTATTACCTACTAAAATATGTGTAGACTTCTCAGCCTCAACATAAACTTTCAGGCTACTCTCTTACTTCATGCTAACATTGACCCTTCGCTTTAGTAAAAAACTAGTTTAGTCATAGCTCTTTGGATAGACCTAAAAAGTACATTATGTTTTCTTGCTTGGGGTACCCTATTTCTCTAATGTCATCTGCCAGACTTGTTATCTTATTTTCACAGTTTATCTTAAATGTCACCTTTTCCATGTCTCCTTCACTGAGCGCCCTGGTTAACATTTGTATATTCCCTTTCTTATAGTGCTTATATTTCCCCTTGCCTTATAACCACTAATATACTTGCTGTCCCTTCTACTTTATAAGCCCTTAGGGGCCAGGGGCTGACTCTTATGTCCCCGTAGTACTTTCTGCATAGTCAGTTTTCAGTAAATATGTAGTGGATCCGGGTAAATTGCGTTAGCTACATTTAAAGATTCAGATTATATTTAAGGGCCAATGGTTGAACTTGATAGGCTACTTTAAAATATTATATTATATTATGGTAATAGAGGAAAACGCAGCTTTGGTTGACATGGAGGTAGATGATAAAGAAAAGTCAGGAGTATCTTTTTCATCATTCGTTTAAAAAATATTTTTTGAATGTCTACTGTGTATCAGGTACTTTCCTAAGCACAAAAAATGCCTATTGCTGCCCAGCAATATGGTATTAATAATTTTTAAAAATTAGTAGAATACTAGAAAACCTTAGAATTTATGATTAGTTACTCACTTAGTAATTCTGTAATTAGATATCTTTAGGTGATGTTCATAAAAACCTGATGCCAATTGCAGTGTAGCTGAAGATTTTCCCATGTTCCCAGAAATTTATCATAATTTACAAGAAGACCATCTAGATTTAGTTTTGTTTTTGAGAATTAGCAGAGATAGAGAAGCCAACTGCTAGATAAAAAAAATGCCAGAGGGAATATACATGATGGCATTTTAATTTATGATCTTTCTTACATTATAAATTATGGATTCTTTTGTTTATCTGCTTGATAAACAAAAACTGATTCTTGAGAGACTGAGGATCTTTTCCAGTGAATAAGAAGAGAAAAATGATAAATACAGACTATCTATTTAGAGACTTTTCTTCTGTTATACCATCCTTCAAAAGTATTTCTTTTTGGTGGTTTCACTCTGTGATGTTGCCTTTTTTTTTTTTTTTTTTAAAGTAAACTGTGGTAATATGCTCTTGAAGAAAGAAAAGAGTAGACCAAACAGAACTATTGCAAGATAAGCATCCTTATTAGGTCACAAAAATCTCAAAATGATAAAATGCATATTTATGAATATTTATAAAGGCACACAATCATATTTTCCAGATTTTTATACTTGGGAACTTTAATGAATTAAATTTCAAGTGTGGGGAATACAGATGATCAGAATAACAGATACATGAGCAGCATAATTATGAAATTTGTTGCTCACTCTCACTCATTTTGAGTTTGCAAACTTCTTCTGAGTTCTTGGGTCCTGAATTGCTGTTTGAGAATTAATCTCAATCCTCTGAAATGTTATATATATTTGAGCACCACTTACTGACTAATTGATATAAAAATTAATGATGCACTTCAGGGAAAGTTAATTTTATGATCTTCTGTGGGTTATTATCTCTAATTTAGTAAGTTAGTTTTATGAAATGATAAACTTTATTTTTTTATGATTACACAAAATGGAAATAACAAAAATTTAAGAAGATATAAGCAGTAGATATTTCAGATGAATTCCTATTGCTAAGATTCTTAATGTTTCCAGCAGGACTTTGCAAATTCAGAACACAAGGTACATTGCTCTGCACGCAAAGAAACCTAGATCCCAAAGATGAGATTGCATTTTCCACTCCCTAAAACAAAACCAAACAACAAAACAGAAAAACAGCTGGAGAAGCTTCTTTAACATATTTTCTTTGAAAATAATGTTGTAAGTTTAGTATTTGCTTTCTTTTATTCTTTTCATCTTCCTAAAGAATCTTGCTGAGAGATCTGTGTTGACCCCTGAATCACCCAAATCTTTGGGAGTGAGGTGGATAGTAACCTTTGGTGAACAAAAAAAGAAAGTTTATATTAGCTTCAAACATTGGGTGCCGCAAACATTTTTTGGCTCTAAACCTTGCATTTTCCTCTTCTTTTTAGTTAAGTAATGGTACCAATGTTCACCTGCTTCTGTTGGAATCCCTTCATGAATGTTCTTATGTGTTTGTGTTAGCAGCTTTGTGTTTGTTTAACTCGAGAATGCCAAATAAGATTTAATATATGATATTTTATAAATAAAGTAAAGCAGAACTTTTTGCCTTAGTTGAATCAAAATGGTTTAGTTATATTTTTAATGCTTATTTCTTTAACAAAATTTCACAATCTGATTTTTCATATTATTTGAATATTAGATTCCAATTGTGAGATGTAACTTAATTGTATAAAAGAGTTTTAACTTTTTATTCTACAGTGAGATATTTTTTCTTTAGGACATGCAAATTAAAGTTGATTTTCTTCCCTCACAACTTCTTTTTAAGTTTTTTTTTTCATTTTAGAAAAAATAAAACCTCCATACTAAATTTATGATATAGCACTCTGCATATATTATTGAAATGTCTTATAGATTAAGAATCTGAGGTTCTTAATAAGAAATTAAAATTATTTGATTTCTTGGGGGCATTTTAAAGTCAGATATCTCATTGCCACTGTTGGTAGTGGGAAGGTTCTGGAAGACTACCCACAAAATGACATAATTTGACAATGAGCCCAAACACCATGTAAGAAAGTTACTAAAATTGAGGGAGAGGACAATAGTTTTTGGCTTTTGTACAAGAATTGCATCTTCACTATAACACCGGACCCCATCACTGACAAAACTGTAGCAGTTTTCCAACAAGGGTGTTATCTGGCTATCAGATTTGAACCTTCAACTCCAACTTTGTCATGAATTTCTCAGTTTCTCATATCTCATTCCTCACAGTGCTAGTTATCTTTTTAGATATGTTTAGCCTCTTATGGAAGCTGAGATAAAGAGCCCTGATACTAGAATCTCTATTGCTTCTAAAGTAAAAGGTAGAATGAATTTAATTCAAGAGCAAAATACTGCCTTTACTAGGCCCTGGAGGTAACAGGTTTAAAAGGAAAGTTCTTACAAATTCCAGTTTATTTAAACTGCCTCATAGATTTGTCTCAGTGGTTTATTTTAATATCCTGCAAAAATATCTAGAAACAAAAATAACAAAGTTACAAGGAGGAGGAAAAGAAGATTTGGGGAGCTTCTCCAAGAAGCACTGGAAAAATATTTAACTGCTGAATCAATTTTAAAGCATTTAAAATTTTTCATAATAGCTTGATGATAAGTGCTGAGACACTCACAGTGACTTTTCTTTGTAGTAACTCTTGTAAGATGAAGTGAGAAGACTGTAAAATGCATTTTAAGGCCTGTTATAGGGGATAGAAAATTGTCCAAATAGTGATATACAGAGTGCAAAAGCCAATCTGAGAAAATAATATGAATTCAATTAAAATATCAATTTTATTTTTTCAGTTGGTGTGGTGTGTGCTTCAAGGGACATAAGCTAACAACATGTTTTTCTTGTTCCCAAAGACCTCATAGTCTAGTGGTAATGATGGAAGTAGGGGCTGGTGATGGCAGTGGTGGAAGTGAGTAGACATCTATTTGTCAGAAAACAAGGTAAGGCAAGTACTCAGTAATTAAAATAAATGCAGTATGTGATAAGCAATGCTTATCATTTATTCTTTCATTTATATTAACTAGGTACTTATTTTTATATGTACTATTAGGTAGAGGGGTTATTACTTTAGCAACCCTCTCCTTAAGGGTTTTAGTAGGGAGGAAATAAATAAGAATACATCCTGGGCTTAGAATGTAATGAGGTACAGTTGACGTACTGTAGGGGCACAGGTTTGAACATGTGTGAAGAGAAGGATTAGGAGTAACTGGAAATGAGGCTGGAAGCATCGGCAGGGTTCAGAACAATGACAAGCTTTTGGATGGACAAAGCACCTATCACGGGTACAAAGGAGAGAATTTGGGAGACGACTGAGCTAGGCTAATGTGGCAGGGAGGTGTATAAAAGCTCTTCCTGGCAAAAGAGGCAGTGTTATTGGGAGCCATACCCAAAGAGTGAGAGACGCCACTGTGATGCCCTATCATAGTAGTTTTGAGGGCTAAAAGAATCTTGATGACAGATATTCGATGATGTTTCTTCAGATTTCTTAGAAGCTGCCTAAAAGTGGAATTTAATTTAAAAAAATTCACGTGGACTGGTGATGCAGAATTTTCAGGTTTTGGTATCTTTACAGGAATGACTTACAACCATCTTTAACACTCCTTTAAGCTACACTGGAACTTTACCTAGGCAATAAAAAAAAGACTGATGCACTGAAATAACTTTGGTGAAATGTACTCATTTGGATGCCAAGACTGATGAAGAAATTTATACTTGGAAATAAAGTATGCAACACTGAACTTATCTTTCTCTGGCAAGGAGAGAAATTTTTTATGGTAATGTTGAACTTCCAGAAGCAGAAGTAGAATGGCACATTGAAAATGAAGCAAAGCACAGACTGAGTGGAATTTTTGCTATGATCTGAAAGTTCGTGACATCCTCAAATTTATATGTTGGAATACCAACTCCCAAGTCAATGATATTAGGAGATGAGGCCTTTAGGAGGTGATTAGGTTATGAAATAGAGCCCTTGTAAGTGGAATTGTTGTCCTTATAAAAAGGACTCAAGAAAGCTAGCTTGCTTATTTACCATGTAAGGACACAGTGAGAAGTCAGCAATCTGCAACGCAGAAAAAGACCTTCACTAGAACCCGACTATCCTGGCACCTCGATCTTGGACTTCCAGCCTCCAAAACTGTGAGAAATAAATGTTTGTTGTTTATAAGCCATTCAGTGTATGATAGTTTGTGATAGTGGCTGAAACGGACTAAAACAGTCCTGAAAAACAAAAAAGTCAGAGCAGAAGTAAAAGCAGCAACAGTAGGAAAGCCAGACCCCAATGGAATTCCAGAATCTGGCTCTCCCACTCTGGAAATATGCTCTAATCTTCAAGTAGGCAAGTGAATTAGTATAAAAATATGATGAAACAATCTTTAAAAACCTGTGGGATATTAAAGTAAAAATTTTAGATCCTGATAGTCTATGTTTTTTTGGTTTAGATTTCCATAATGAAAACGAGTACTTTACCAATAAAGTTCTGACAAAAACTTATGTGGGGGCCAAAAAAAAAAAAAAAACCTTCCCTCCTGCCTTCTAAGTTCTTCTAACTGGGTTAATAATTCAAACAACATATAGCAGATGAGCAGGAGAAAATCAAAATTTAATACGTGTGCAAAAGGAATTACCGAAAGCATAAAACTTCCAAAGACAGTGAAGTAAAATTGGGTATATATCACATTTTGGACAAAGGAGAAAAGAGAGGGAGGGATCTTGGATTTTAAAAGTGAAAATGGCAATTTACAGGTATTTGAGGAAGAGGGTAACATGCACGGCAGGTACATTTTTGCTACGCCAGTCAGAATTAATGGAATACAGAGGGTACCGGGTCCCTTCCTGGATCCTTCCTATCTATCATACTTAATTCAAACTAAGCTAAGGTGGTTAAGCCAAGATTTCCTTCCTGGAATCAGGTCTTTCCATCGGGGCAGGAAAGGAGGAGGCTCGAATGTTCTAAGTCTTTTGTTTCTTAATAACCAGCTTACAATCAATATTCTAAAAGACAGTTGTAGGATGGCAAAACTTTGGTCCCCTTCACTTAAAAGTTAAAATTAAAGCCACATAAGGCAGATCATTTTTGCTTT
>NW_011888896.1:3726894-3729078 GCF_000151845.1 Pteropus vampyrus | reverse complement strand
AAAAAAAAAAAACCTTCCCTCCTGCCTTCTAAGTTCTTCTAACTGGGTTAATAATTCAAACAACATATAGCAGATGAGCAGGAGAAAATCAAAATTTAATACGTGTGCAAAAGGAATTACCGAAAGCATAAAACTTCCAAAGACAGTGAAGTAAAATTGGGTATATATCACATTTTGGACAAAGGAGAAAAGAGAGGGAGGGATCTTGGATTTTAAAAGTGAAAATGGCAATTTACAGGTATTTGAGGAAGAGGGTAACATACACGGCAGGTACATTTTTGCTACGCCAGTCAGAATTAATGGAATACAGAGGGTACCGGGTCCCTTCCTGGATCCTTCCTATCTATCATACTTAATTCAAACTAAGCTAAGGTGGTTAAGCCAAGATTTCCTTCCTGGAATCAGGTCTTTCCATCGGGGCAGGAAAGGAGGAGGCTCGAATGTTCTAAGTCCTTTGTTTCTTAATAACCAGCTTACAATCAATATTCTAAAAGACAGTTGTAGGATGGCAAAACTTTGGTCCCCTTCACTTAAAAGTTAAAATTAAAGCCACATAAGGCAGATCATTTTTGCTTTGAAGGGTCTGAAATAATTGACTGTGATGGGTGTAGTGCTGATTGGAAAAAAGGAAAAAGATTACAATAAGAACAACCAAGAAAACAGAAAAACATAGGATTTCATTAACTTTTTCAGCCTACTGATAGCATCTGGAGATAAAGAGTCACTAGATGAGGCTCAGAATTCACATTAGCATCAAATTTTAAACTTGGCACTTCTGGAAAATATGGTTCCACATACTGTGTATTATGTTACTGGAGAAGCCATACAAATGAATATGATGTTGAAGAAGGTGAGGAAGGGGAAGAATAGGTGTTAGAAAGTGAAAGGTAAAAAAAAAAAAAAGATGCTGAAGTTGACTCCAATTGTAATTTTTTGTTTGTGTATCTTTGATGTATTTCTAGGAAAAAGCTATCCGACTCACCGAAGCATACAGCAGGAAAAAACAGGTACTTCTCTATGGGGCTTGAACGTGTAATGATTATATCACAATACCAGGCTTATTAGGTAGAGGATTCCATCATGGCTGTAGAAAATTCTTATTGATGATGTTTATAAATAACTTGTTTTCCAGTGAATGGTTTTCATTTTAACTTCTTTTTTTTTGTTTAACATTTTTCTTGCCATTTAAATGATATCAGAAATAAGAAAAAAGCTCTTACAGTATGTTCTACAGCCTTGAGTCCCCAGCATCTCAGTGATCTTTCCGGGGCCTAGACCAAGGGAGGACCTAACGGATACCATAATGGGTCAAAATGGTCACTAGATAATAGAGTAATGTGGTTCAAAGTTTCTTACAATTTTTTCATAATCATCCAGAAAAAGGATTTACTCTTACTTTTGTTAGAAGAAATCCACACATTTTGTTTACAGCAACTAAATTCTGCTTGATGAGGAAACAGCTTCAAATGGGTATTAATATTAACCATCTTAGAAAAACCAAGTTGAGTAAAGTCATGTTTTTCTTACATTTTTAAATTCTACTTTTTTTTTTTTCCATTTTACTTTTCCAGAAAATGGTGTGGGGGAAAGTGGACACACTGGTTCTCCTGTGTTACCTTGGGAGTTCATCTTCATATGTATTTAAATCTTGTTTGTAGGTACTTTAAAGTATGCTATTGATCATCTCCAAGATTTCTGAAACTATGTTTGTCACTAACGATCTGGTAAATTAGCCCAGAAAGAACTGATATTTACTGATCATTAAGGCTTGTACAGAAAAAACTGCATCTTCTTGCCTATAGTGACTGAAGAAAATTTTCATGCATACAGGCCAAATTTAGCAGTTAAAAATTAAATGGGCAGTAATCAAAAGAAATAGGATTTATGAGTTTTTAAATTTTCCTACTAATGTCGAGAAGCTTAGAGGGAAATTATAAATTTTCTATGTACCATAAATTTAAAGTCTTGTTTTATCAGTAATGCTCTTATTTCTCAGCTCCACTATTTTACTTCATTTTAAAAGCCCTGGATTCAATGCAGCCCGTTTCTCAATTGATATGCACGATGTCGAAGTATATGATCCTTCTGTCAGCAGGGTACTAGCAGAAAGTCAACATCATGACCAGACACATAGGGAATGCTCTTGTATTGTCCTATAACACACATTTGTAACATAACACAGTG
>NW_011888896.1:3716202-3726844 GCF_000151845.1 Pteropus vampyrus | reverse complement strand
GAGTTCATCTTCATATGTATTTAAATCTTGTTTGTAGGTACTTTAAAGTATGCTATTGATCATCTCCAAGATTTCTGAAACTATGTTTGTCACTAACGATCTGGTAAATTAGCCCAGAAAGAACTGATATTTACTGATCTTTAAGGCTTGTACAGAAAAAACTGCATCTTCTTGCCTATAGTGACTGAAGAAAATTTTCATGCATACAGGCCAAATTTAGCAGTTAAAAATTAAATGGGCAGTAATCAAAAGAAATAGGATTTATGAGTTTTTAAATTTTCCTACTAATGTCGAGAAGCTTAGAGGGAAATTATAAATTTTCTATGTACCATAAATTTAAAGTCTTGTTTTATCAGTAATGCTCTTATTTCTCAGCTCCACTATTTTACTTCATTTTAAAAGCCCTGGATTCAATGCAGCCCGTTTCTCAATTGATATGCACGATGTCGAAGTATATGATCCTTCTGTCAGCAGGGTACTAGCAGAAAGTCAACATCATGACCAGACACATAGGGAATGCTCTTGTATTGTCCTATAACACACATTTGTAACATAACACAGTGATTTTAATGTGTACAGAATATTTAGGATATTTTGTCAAAGCTGTGAAACTTGAATCCAGCACAAACAAACAAACAAACAAACAAACAAACAAAAAGAAACAAGACAAAACACAAATGACGAACCTTCTATGGGCTAGAAAAGGAAGAAAGAAGCGTATGATAGAGTTGAATGTGTTTGAAAGTCTCTGAGAAGGAGCCCTGTGTGCTCTCTAAAGGGGGGCAGGGTGGACTCCCAGGAAGTATCAGCATCTGTCCTCTCTCTTACTGCCTATCTGGAGCCACTCAAGGAGGCCACCTCACAGTATCACGGGATCCTCATGTCAAGAGAGCCATAAAGTAAAGCATAGAGCACAGAGGGTCTAATGGAACTCTAGTAGCCTTGGGGTGACACGAATTGCTGCTAATTTTTTCCATGTCCTTGAAGAGGACACAGCTGTTAGCTGAGAGAAAGTTGAGTGGTAGACCTGAGAAAGTCTCCCATTCTTGGTGAGGGACACCACAGAGGCAAGAGTTGTGGACTTTAAGACCAAGGACCAGGCAGCTACCACAGTGAATGCCAGTGCGGACCAATGGCATCTTCTGAGCACTGAGTGGAATAGAAATATCACTAGATGGCAGCAGCGTGTCGGGTCCAGGGGTGAATCAGCTCCCTTCCCTTTATCCCCAACTTTCCACTTCCCACCACTGCTCCTTATGATGACCTTTCTTCAGGAACTTATAGGCCATTTCTCTGAGAAAAGGGGAAAATGACAAATGGTAAACTGGTCGAGTTCAACCTGGAATGACTGAATTTATTCTTAAAGTAGTAAAATTTTGTTCTACTTTTAAATTTAGCATGCAGCACTACCAACTCCCAGAATACTGTAAGGTCGAACCTCTTAATAAATCTCTTGTTTTATATAACTCACGGTAGTTTTATTTCTCTAGTTGACCCCCATTCTAGAAACTGATGTTGGATGTGGTCCCAGAAGAACAGAACCTTAAGGACTGGTATTCTGAATTGGTTCTGAATTATCTGGACTTGGTTCTTGGATGTGATTAGATTTAAAGGCAGTAATAAGCTCGCTTCCATTGGTAAATAAGACATTTACTTTTCATGGCATGCAGTGGCAAAATAGTTATTTAAATTATCACCTGTAGACACTTATAATCCTGCCTCTATGCAAGGCAAAGTTTTCTTATAGGGCAGTGATAGAAAGTTGCAGGTCTTAACCCACACTTCGAGTGGGGAACTAAGATTCTGAGCTCATAATTTTCTTCCCCCAAGTTCTCCAGGTCACTTAGAAGCAACCAAATTACTCCATTATACTTATTATATTAAGATGAACAACCATTCTGTTTTGTCCAAGAATGAGGGAGTCTCCTGGAGTGCCCAAACTGGGAAAATCCTAGGCAAAGCAGAATAAGTTTACATTCACTAAAATGTTCTGTGACAGCATTTACTTGATTGCAAAAATCCATGTCTTTAAGGACTTAGAATATACAGGATTTATAATTTCTACCACAACTCTGTTCTATTCACCTTTTTGGCCTATTTAGAAGACAGGTAGATCTTGGAGAATGCAAGTGGATCATCTTAAACTTCATCTAGTAGAGATTTTCCAGATAAAATCTTGTGGCTGGAAAAAAATCAACACATCCTCTAGAACGTGGTAATTATTAAATTTCTTTTTTTCTCTATGCTTGTTAATAAAATTGTTAATAAAACCAAGTTGCTTTGATTTGACACCTGCGCCACCCTACCTCAACTACCTATATCAACTTGCTACTATTTTACCATTGTCGGGTGTTCTTCTGAGAAAGAGAACCAATAAGATATACAGGCATACCTCATTTTATTGTGCTTCTCTTTGTTGTACTTCATAGATACTGCATTTTTTACAAATTGAAGGTTTATGGTAACCCTGTGTTGAGCAAGTCTATTGTCACCTTTTCCCCAACATTTGCTCACTTTGTGTCTCTGTGTTACATTTTGGTTATTCTCCCAATATTTCAAACTTTTTCATTATTATATTAGTTATGATAAACTGTGATCAGTGATCTTTGATATTACTATTGTAATTGTTTTGGAGCGTCAGTAACTATGACCATATGATAATGAACTTAATTGATAAATGTTGTGTATGTTCTGACTGCTCCACCACCCAGCCATGACCCCAACTCTCTCTCCTTCCTCAGGCCTTCCTATTCCCTGAGACACAACAATATTGGAATTAAGCAAATTAGTAACCCTACAATGACATCTAAGTATTCAAATGAAAGGAAGAGCACACATCTCTCACTTTAAATCAAAAGCTAGAAATCATTATGCTTAGTGAGGAAGGCATGTCTAAAGCTTTGACAGGCTGAAAGCTAGATCTTTTGTGCCAGTTAGCCAAGCTGTGAATGCAAAGGAAAATTTCCTGAAGGCAATTAAAATTGCTCCTCTAGTGAACACATGAATGATAAGAAAGCAAAACTGCCTTATTGCTGATATGGAGAAAATTTTAGTGGTTTGGATAGAAGATCATACTAGCCAAAACATTCCCTTAAGCCGAAGTCCAATTGAGAGCAAGACCTAACTCTCTTCAATTCTATGAAGGCAAAAAGAGATGAGGAAGATGCAGAAGAAAAGTGTGTAGATAGCAGAGGTTGGTTCATGAGGTTTAAGGAAAGAAGCCATTTCCATAATATAAACGTGCAAGGTAGAGCAGCAAGTGCTGATGTAGAAGCTGCAGCAGGTTATCCAGATCTAGGTTAGAAAATTAATGAAGGTGGCTACACTAAACAACAGATTATCCATGTAGACTAAACAGCCTTGTTTTGGAAGAAGATGCCATCTAAAACTTTCATAGCTAGAGAGGAGAAGTCAATATCTGGCTTTGAAGCTTCAAAAGACAGGTTAACTTTTTTGTTAGGGGCTATTGCAGCTGGTGACTTTAAGTCGAAGCCAATGCTCATTTATCATTCTGAAAATCCTGAAGCCCTATAGGGGCTAAATCCACTCTGTCTGTGCCCTATAAATGGAACAAAGACTGGATAACAACACATTTGTTTATAACATGGTTTAGTGAATATTTAAGCCTACTGTTGATACCTACTGCTCAGAAAAAAGATTCAAAATATACAATGTACTTGGTCTCCCAAGAGCTGTGATGGAGATATACAATGAGATAAATATTATTTTTCATGCCTGCTTACACAACACCCAATCTGCAGCCCATGGATCAAGGAGTAATTTTGACTTGCAAGTCTTATTATTTAAGAAATACCTGATGATGAAACTGAATTGTTGCAATCTCATAATAAAACTTTAATAGATGAGGAGTTACTTCTTATGGATGAGATAAGAGAGTTGTTTCTTAAGATAAATTCTACTTCTGGTGAAGATGCTATAAAGATTATTGAAATGACAACAAAAGATTTAGAACATGACATAAACTTAGTTGATAAAACAGTGGCAGAGTTTGAGAGAGTTGACTCAAATTTTGAAAGAAGTTCTATTTTGGGTAAAATGCTGTCAAACAGCATCACGTGCTCCAGAGAAATCATGAAAAAGAGAGTCTTATTTTAAGAAATTGCCACAGCCACCCCAACCTTCAGCAGCCACTGCCCTAAACAGTCAGCAGCCATCAATGTTGAGGCAAAACCCTGCACCGGCAAAAAGATTATAACTCAATGAAAGCTCAGATGATGTTTAGCATTTTTTAGCAATAAAGTATTTTTATTTAGACATAATGTTATTCACATTTAATAGATTACCATATAGTACAAACATAAGTTTTATATGCACTGGGAAACTAAAAAATTCATGTGACTAGCTTTATTGAAATATTTTCTTTATTGTGGCAGTCTGAAACCAAATATATATCTTTGAGGCATGCCAGGGTATTTTACAAGAAGACACTTATTATGAGGAATTGGCTCACATAATTAGAGGCTGAAAAGTCACATGATCTCCCATTTGTAAGCTGGAGACCCAGAAAAGCAGGTAATGTAATTCTAGTCCAAGTCTGACGATCTGAGAACTGGAGAAACCAATGGTGTAAATTCCAGTCCAATGGCAGAAGAATGATGTCCCAGCAAGCTGGTAGTCAAGAAGCAATAAGGAACAAATTCTTCCTTCCTCTGCCTTTTGGTTCTTTTTTTTTTTTTTTTTTGAAGGCTGTCATTGGATTGATTGAGGCCCACTGACGCTGGGGAAGGCAATCTACTTTATACTGAGTCCACTGATTCAAACGGTAATCTCATCCAGAAACAACCTCACAGACTCATCCCAAAATAATGCTTAAATTTGGGCACTCCTTAGCCCAATCAAGTTGACATATAAACTTAACCATCACACTGGCATTAGCAAATCGTTTCTGTAAAGGACCACATAGTAAACATTTAGGCTTTGCCTAAAAGCATTTAAGTCACATGTAGTCTCTTCTCCTCTTCTTCCCCATCATCGATGTCATTTTCTTCTTCCTTCTTCTTCTTTTCAACTATTTAAAAATGTGAAAACCATTCTTTGTTCCCAGCCTATACAACACAGACTGGAAGGCCAGATTTGGCCCATGGATCATAGTTTGTTAACCCTTGTAGCCCACAGGTAAGTGAAGCTAAAATTACTAGTTTAGGGACTGGAATCTCAGAAAGGTTTTATAATTCGCCTAAGGTCACACATAGAGTAAATGTATCATTTTGGATTTTAAGAAGTTCTCATAAGATTCTAAACCTTTAATTTTTCCATTGCACTAATTCCTCCTCAGACTTGATCTTTTATGCTGATAGTTTTATTTTATTATCACAAATAGTTATACTAAGTAACAAAATGACTTGTTGACCAATTACTGTTAGAAAGACTATCTCATCATTGATTACACTAAAACTAATATCATTGCTTTTGACCAACACTTTCTAACATTGTACTAATTAATTTAACAAGTATTCATTGAGGGTTTACCATGTACAAAGCACTGCGCTAGGATCTGGAGATATGGAGAGAAATATTCTTTTTTGACAAAATTCTAATCAGGCTCTTTTGACTCTTTTTCAATTAAGTCTCAACTTTTGGACTTCTGCATTTGTCTCTGCATTGTCCATTGAACACTGTTTAATCAGTTTAACCCAAATCCCCCATCCTCAATATCTGATCGCTCTCAACACCTGATTGGGTCCCTCCTTCTCTGTCATCCCCAGGTGATGTCTGATCACCCTGGTCTGCCTTCGACAAGAATCTTCATAGGTCAGTTTAGCTAGAGTCCCCTGGTATTTCCTCTTAGCAGTTTTCAATTTGCTGACTACCCTTGTCCACATGTACTCCACTTCTTTGCTATAAATTCCTACTTTTCCAAGTTTTGTACAGATTTGAGTCCGATCTCTCTCCTTCACTACAAAACCCCATGGCTGTGGTCCCTAACTCTGTCATGATAATTCTCCTGAATAAATTCTGCTTTCTTTTTTTTTGTTAGGGGCTTGATTGTTTTTTTTTCCCCTTAAAAACACCTGGGGATAAATCAGACTTTATTTGTTCTTACAGCGATTTACTATCAAGCAAACAAACTTTAAACAAAAATTGAAAAATAAAAGGAATGACAGTTGTGATATTGCTCCAAAAGAAAAGTCAGGTTGTTGTAGAGTTACTGGTAAATTACTCCTATCCAATCAGTCAGTGCTTAGTCAGGGGTCAGAGAGGGAATTGCAGTACATGTGATTGAAAAAGAAGCTTGGATCAGGGGACAAAGAGTTTTGCCCATGTGATTTGCTGAAGGTTACTGTACCTCTGCTGATGCCATCCAGAATTCTCAGCTGTTTTAATTAAAGAGTCAAAGCTCCCGTAATAAAAGGTAATGTTGGAAAAGGTAAATCTAACAGGATGGTAGTATTATTTAGTTTAGTAATCCTCTGATTTGGCATAAGAGCTTATTAGAGTACAGAACTTATTAAATATACCAGTTACAAGGCCTCCTTCCAGAGATTCTGGTAGGGTTTAGGAGGATGCATTTCTATCAAGAGCTCCAGATGATTCTCAGATAGGCAGTTCATGATCCATGCTTTTGGTAAGTACTGTTGAAGACAGAAACCAAAGGTGTTACATTGGCCTGTTCCCTCAGCTTCCCAAGAAGAAATGCAACAGCTACATTTAGGAAACTATTTTTAAGGAAGTTAAACCCACCTCACATCTTTGTTAAAGAATCTTGGTCTTTGTAGTCTTAGCTGCCTCTAGCTTTAATGTATCCTGTCCCTCCATATCTCTATCCTGGCATTCTAAGATATGTTTAGATTTTCTTGTTGTAATTACTTTGTTGCCTTGATTGATGTTGGTTTTTTTTTTTAGTCATCATTCTTCTTGAATGCTGGCTCCCCCAAAATATTACCCAAACTACAGATTGAGAAGACAAACCTGAATTTATTGTCACTAAAGAAGAGCATCGCATTGACTGCGCCTCAGCGTCTTAGAAGAAGGAGAATAAAGTTGGAAAATTTATGAGAGTTTTCAAGTCCAGTTTCAGCCTGGACTTCCAATACAGAAGCTTAATTAGAATTGGCTAAGAGTCATGATGTAATAGTTTTAAATTAGTAGATTTTGAGGTCGTAGATTCAGAGCCTGGTGATGTAAACTATCATTTATGTTTTTATCTAAGAGTTCATGAATCTTTCATGAAATTCTTGGAATGAGCAAAAAAGTTATTTGCAACTTTAATCTTCCTGGGCAAGAGTTTCCTGGAATAGTAAAATTATATTGATGATGACAGTGGAATAATAAAGTCATCTAAATGTAGATAGTAAGCTATGTGGGTAAAGATAGATTGGCTCTCATTACTTAAAAATAAAAAGAATTCTAATTTTACATACTTTTTATTTATTTCCTTTTTTTCTTGATGTACACAGATTTTTTTTTTATTAAGTTTATTGGGGTAGCATTGGTTAATAGAATTGTATAATTTTCAGGTGTACATTATAATTTGACATCTGTATATTCTATTGTGTGTTTGCCACTCAAAGTCCAGTTTCCTTCAGCTACCATATATTTGATCCCCTTTACAGCATGTGACTTCTACAGTTGTGTATGGGGGTGGGGTGGGGTGGGAGAGAGGAGGCCAGGCAGTGAAACATGGGACTTGTTTTCCTGCCTTTCATTGTGTGAAAGGGTCTGGTTTCTGTCTTGCCTCACACTGAGTGCTAAAGAAATCAGCATTGTCTGTAAGCTTCGAACAAGTAGGAACAAAGGAAAAGGGAAAGGGAAGCTCCCTGAAGCCAACACAGATTTGTGAGATTGGGAAAAGACCCAAAACTGAAGTTTCTCCCCCAGTAAGGAGGGAGAAGAGTAAAGTGTGCCTCCATTGTCTTTGAAAGGTTGTTTCTGTCTTGCCCCACTTGAAGAGCTGAATGAACTGGCATTTGGACTCTTGGGGCAGCTAAGGACAAAGTAAAGGGGACAAGTGGCTTCCTGCACTTGACCTGGCTCTGTGATGAGGGGAAAAGGCATGGAACTGATGCTTTTCCCAGGAAGGTGTGGACCCAGAGAAAGCAAGAGATTATAGGCTCCTGAAAAAAAAAAGAAAAAAGAAAAAAGAAAAGAAAAGACTGGACGTGTAGGGCAGCTTGTTACACTATCCCAGAATCTGTCTAGGCTGATCCTCAAAGGTCTTTCCTGGTCAAAGCCACTCGATAATGTCTGGGAGAGAAGGCTGTTTCTTCAGTGTGCAGACATCAACGTGAAGCTATGGGTACATGAAGAATCGAGAAATGATGATACAACCAAAGAAATAAAATAAATCTCTAGTAATTGACCCTAGAGAAATGGAGGTATAAGAATTCTCTGACAAAATAATCATCTCAAAGAAGTGTAGTCCTTTCAGGCTGCTATAACAAAAGACCTCAGACTGAGTAGCTTTCAAGCGTATTGACTTGATCTTCATGCATAGTTGTGTGTGTGTGTGTGTGTGTGTGTGTGTGTGTGTGCGTGTGCACATGTGCATGCAGAAATCCAATTGGAATCGAATTATGAAGCAAAAAAAAATGCATCTCTGTTTTTTAAAAAACTCTTTTTTTTTTTTTGCTGTGTAAAACTGGTTACCAAGATGTCATGATGCTAAGCACAAGAAATGTACAATTGCAAAAGAATTGGAGAGATTAGATTAGAAGAGACAGATGTGCATTTACTCAACGAGAAAGATATCTTGAAGGCTAATAAAAGAAGAAAGATATTACAGGCTGTATTTATTTACTTTTTGTCAGGGATGGATGAATCTAAATGATTTTGTATTATCAAGATATCTCATACAAATTTCTGGAAAGTATTATACTCAGGATCAGGCTTTATTGCCAGTCACCTTTGTCTTATACTTTTAAAAGCATGTCTTATTTGAGAGAAATATCATCCGATTCTGGTTCATTTCCACTTTACTCACCAACTTAGTATTTTATTTGCAAAGTAATCTCTGAAATAGAGGGCTTCAGGAACAGCTAAACTTAGTTTTCCTTTACATCTCATAATGAAAAAAATTGGAAATTGGTGTTCAAAAGCACCAAACAAAAAGTTGTCATTGATATCTACGGAAATCTCTTCAAGTTAGCTGCTGTATGAAGTTGATACCCATAGTCAACTGGGGTCATTCTTCTGATAAATTCTTTTTTATGGAAGACTGCAATATACTTTTTCAGCAGAGTCAAGGAATTTCAGTTTTATATATCCGAAAGCTTTTTAAGAGTTGCTTTCATTCAACAAGTAGTTTATTAAGTACCAACAGGGGCTGGGCTCTTTTGGGAATAAGAAAATTACATTAGTCACATTCTCAACCCTCAAATAACATCAAGGTTTATTGGATAGGTTAGAAATAGTGACAGATTAGAAGATCAAAGAGCTGTTACTGGCCTGGCAATGAGAGCTATAGAGGTCTTTTGGGTTTATCAGTGGGGAGAAATTAACTAGGGCCAGAAGCCCTGTTGTATATGTGTGCCCATGTGTGTGCGTGTGTGTGTGCGTGTGTGTGTGTGTATTCGTGTGTGTGCGAGAGAGATTTGGTTAGGCTTTAAGAGATATTGAGATCTATGTATTCATGAAAAGAAGGCCAGAGTTGGTAGATAAGCAAGTTTATGGAGGATTTAATAGAGTTACAATATCGGTATGATACAGGAATATCACAGATATTTGGTCAAAAGGTTCGAGTACAAGGCGGGTTTGAGGAAGATTAGTGTTGGGGAAGTACATCTCTCTCTATTTAAGTATATAATGTTTACCTAGGATTGGTGACTGCTTTCTATCAAGTGTCCTTGTTAAATCATGTAACTTTTTTCTCTTTTGCTATTGTCACCTTGAGTTCCTTTGTAAACATAGCTAAATAAATAACCTCTTTAAAATGTCTTGGCTTAGTACATACTTTAAAAATAATTTCACCTTTGGAATTGCTATTTGATTGTTGAAAAAACTGATTAAATTTCCTGGAAGAAAAAGTTTTAAAGAGATTACCGATTTATTTAGTTTTTCAATTTCATTTAACATTTCTATTTTCAAAATATATTGATAAAAATGGATACTTAAGGTACAATTTTGAAAGACTGCAAAGAGATTCAGAAAATACACATGATCTTAAAGTTCTCTAGGCTCTAAGTAATACAATATAGACATTAATTCTACATGTGGAATAGAATAAATAAAGTTTCTTTTATTGTCTTACTTATGTAGAGAAAATACACATCAAGTTGAAACTGCCAATTCCTTGCGTCCACAAAGTAACAATTGTCAGAGGTGGGTAGGTCGAAGTGGGGAATAGTATCCATTATTTATATGACTCACAGTTGTGTAGCTAGAGGTAGCTTTTTAAAAATCCCTTTGCTGTAGAAATAATGTCAGGTGGACTGCATCATGGTTTCAAACTCATTGCAGTTCTTGGAACTCATAAATAATCAGAGCAGGACAATTCAGGAGACTCTGGCCAAGAATATAAAAGAAATTGTTTTCCTTTTTCTTTTTCCTAAATGATGAATTACAGTAAATGTATTTTTAAAACATTGTTTTAGGAATGCAGCTCTAGTGAGTATGGATGTCAGGCCACAAAAAAATGTATAAAAACAAGCAAAAAGACACTTTTTTTTTTAACAGTTTTTATTTT
>NW_011888896.1:3709851-3716152 GCF_000151845.1 Pteropus vampyrus | reverse complement strand
TACCAACAGGGGCTGGGCTCTTTTGGGAATAAGAAAATTACATTAGTCACATTCTCAACCCTCAAATAACATCAAGGTTTATTGGATAGGTTAGAAATAGTGACAGATTAGAAGATCAAAGAGCTGTTACTGTCCTGGCAATGAGAGCTATAGAGGTCTTTTGGGTTTATCAGTGGGGAGAAATTAACTAGGGCCAGAAGCCCTGTTGTATATGTGTGCCCATGTGTGTGCGTGTGTGTGTGCGTGTGTGTGTGTGTATTCGTGTGTGTGCGAGAGAGATTTGGTTAGGCTTTAAGAGATATTGAGATCTATGTATTCATGAAAAGAAGGCCAGAGTTGGTAGATAAGCAAGTTTATGGAGGATTTAATAGAGTTACAATATCGGTATGATACAGGAATATCACAGATATTTGGTCAAAAGGTTCGAGTACAAGGCGGGTTTGAGGAAGATTAGTGTTGGGGAAGTACATCTCTCTCTATTTAAGTATATAATGTTTACCTAGGATTGGTGACTGCTTTCTATCAAGTGTCCTTGTTAAATCATGTAACTTTTTTCTCTTTTGCTATTGTCACCTTGAGTTCCTTTGTAAACATAGCTAAATAAATAACCTCTTTAAAATGTCTTGGCTTAGTACATACTTTAAAAATAATTTCACCTTTGGAATTGCTATTTGATTGTTGAAAAAACTGATTAAATTTCCTGGAAGAAAAAGTTTTAAAGAGATTACCGATTTATTTAGTTTTTCAATTTCATTTAACATTTCTATTTTCAAAATATATTGATAAAAATGGATACTTAAGGTACAATTTTGAAAGACTGCAAAGAGATTCAGAAAATACACATGATCTTAAAGTTCTCTAGGCTCTAAGTAATACAATATAGACATTAATTCTACATGTGGAATAGAATAAATAAAGTTTCTTTTATTGTCTTACTTATGTAGAGAAAATACACATCAAGTTGAAACTGCCAATTCCTTGCGTCCACAAAGTAACAATTGTCAGAGGTGGGTAGGTCGAAGTGGGGAATAGTATCCATTATTTATATGACTCACAGTTGTGTAGCTAGAGGTAGCTTTTTAAAAATCCCTTTGCTGTAGAAATAATGTCAGGTGGACTGCATCATGGTTTCAAACTCATTGCAGTTCTTGGAACTCATAAATAATCAGAGCAGGACAATTCAGGAGACTCTGGCCAAGAATATAAAAGAAATTGTTTTCCTTTTTCTTTTTCCTAAATGATGAATTACAGTAAATGTATTTTTAAAACATTGTTTTAGGAATGCAGCTCTAGTGAGTATGGATGTCAGGCCACAAAAAAATGTATAAAAACAAGCAAAAAGACACTTTTTTTTTTAACAGTTTTTATTTTGAACCCCTATTCTGCCTGCCGCTGAGGACTAACTCTTAGTTAATGCAATCATCTCAGGAGTACTTGCCCTCCTACATATTTCTCGCATATCATATCTAAGTTCCAGAGGGTTTATGGAGACTCTAGGAGGATTTCACCTCATCCTTGGTTATTGTTACCTACTCATTATGACATTAGCTGAGATGTACATTATTTTCCCCACTTTCAATAATTGGTCTATGTATGTCACTACTGTATTTAATGTCTCAATCACATGGCTTCTGTATCCTACTTGATATACAAAAAACTTTGGCTCTGCTCTTGGACCCCAATGATAAATGGGGACTCTCTTCATCTAGACAAGCATCACAGGCATTCTACCTACTATTCTCTTACTATGCCACAGGAGGACATAGCTGCATTTCAAATGTTTCTAGGAAAAATAAAGTAATGAAATGATAAAATAAATAAGCAATAATATCATTGCATAGGTATACACATTTGGCAGCCATTTTATGACATACGAGTTTTAAAATTCAATTTATTAAAATTTTCAATATCTAGCTTTTATAATTGGAAGTTATTTAGATTACTCTGAGAGATCTTTGGGGAAACACTAAAAAAGCTAGAAGTTTCACTTTTGGCTAGGCCTTTAAATGAAATCCAGATGCATTACGACTTTTGAGGGTTTTTTCAATGAGGCTCTAATCCTTTCTGACTAATCTCCTGGCATTATTTACTCAATAGCATTTTTATTAGGAGGTTTTGTTGCATATTCTCCTTGGAGAGCTTGGAGGCCTATTTATGGTGGTATCATTCTTTAAGGTGAAAAAGTTTCTTTCCTTTGAGATAGGAGTTTCAAGTGAAAGAAATTAAGCTGAAAGTATTGAATATCTCAATAGTTTTTTTCTCTTCCAGAAAAAAAACAAAAGGAAAGTTATTGATAAAATTTTCTATTTTTGCATAGACAGGAGTCTGTAACAGTTAAGATTGTTTTCCTATTATAGGTGATAACATATTCAATGAAAGAACTACAACGAATTCAGGTCATGAGGTGTTTTTTTGTTTGTTTGTTTACAATAAAGTTAATAAGTAGCCATTGTAAAACACTTAAAATACATTAAAATATAGAGAGTAACTAACTTACTATTACACGCTACTAAAATAATCATCGATAGCATTTTAATATGTTTAAAATAATTCATAATATTTTTAGATTCTAAGGTATAAAAATAAATAAAACATGGTTTCATTTAAGATATCTGTAGTCTAGTGAGAAAACAGATATAGAATATAGGATTAAAAATCAGTATGGTAAGTTGCCATGAGCAAGGAAAGCGGCTACCAAAGTGACATCCTTGAATGCATTTGTGTCTTTCCACAGTGCTAGGTTTGTTGAGTAGAACCTTCTCAGATAAACAAATCAAGTACTCATGCAAGTTAACACACAACACACAGAGAAGTACAGTTTCATACAACAGAGTGAAGGGATGAGAAAGTCTTTATCATCTCCAAAGTGAGCTCTGTTGACTGGCTGCAGGGATCACTATGCATTGGTCCCAAGCCAGTGGCTACAAAGGGGAGACGGTCAGAGTCTTTGGCTCTCAGCGCATCTGGTGATGATACTCTCTGGTTAGGCTTGAACATCATTTGTCTGAGGTAGGGGTCCCTAACTTCTGGTCTGTGGACAGGTATCAGTCTGTGGCAGGTTAGGAACTGGGCCACACAGCAGGAGATGAGCAGTAGGAGAGCAAGTGAAACTTCATCTGTATTTGCAGCTGCTCCCTATTGCTAGCATCACCACCTCAGCTCTACTTCAGATCATCAGGCATTAGATTATCATAAGAGCACAGGTCCCTGGTGCCATAAAGGTTGGGGACCGCTGGTCTAAGGTGTTTGGCTTATA
This sequence comes from Pteropus vampyrus, assembly GCF_000151845.1. Lineage (NCBI taxonomy): Eukaryota > Metazoa > Chordata > Mammalia > Chiroptera > Pteropodidae > Pteropus > Pteropus vampyrus. The sequence goes on along the minus strand of NW_011888896.1, from coordinate 3,712,896 downwards.
CAGATCTTACAAAGTGCGACCTTTATGCTTATCGGCCCCTGTGAATAGGGGCTTGGTGTCAGAGAATTTTTCTTAGAAGTAATGCAGGAGTGAAGTTTAAATGATAAATCTTAAAATGACTAATTTTGAATTAAGGGAATGAGGACAAGGAGATGATGGGTCCAGGTTGATATAGATACCAAGATTCTTTTCTTTTTCTTGTTTTCATTCTTCCTTCTTCCTCTTCTTGGAATGGGTCTCACCCTCACGTCCAAGACTCTGTCTGGTGGGGGTAGTGCCACCAAGGCTCTGGATGGTCTCAGCTCCATGACTCCAGGCATCTTGCCTGCATGGCTCTGGGAGGTTGTGGTCTGGCCTGTTGAAACTGTGGCAATTTCTCCCCCACTCCTTTGAAAAGGAGGAGGCTTTCTCTGATGTTCTCTGAATCACCTTCAAGGTCCTTCTTCTGTTTATGATAATTTATGTATTCTCTAAAAAGAGAAAGTTTTTCTACAGCTCTCCTCTTTTCTTTTTGAGTCCTCGTCAGAATCATCTTTAATACTCCCTTCATAGAAATCTTTTTTTTTTTTTCCTAGCATGTACCTTAAATTTTTTCTAGCCTTTATCCATTACCCAGTTCTAAAGCTATTTCCACATTTTCAGGTATTTGTTATAACAGCACTCCCCACTCTTGGTACCAATTTTCTGTATTAGTCAACTTGTGATACTATAGCAAAATATCATAAACTGGATGGCTTAGACGACAGACATTTATTTTTTACAGTTATGGAGGCTGGAAGATCCAAGATCAAGGCACTGACAGTTTCTGTTCTTGGTGAAAGCCATCTTCCTGGCTTACAGATGGCCACATTCTTGCTGTGTTCTTACATGCAGAGAGATTGAGAACTCTGGTCTTTCTTCCTCTCTTATAAGAACACTAATCCCATCAAAAGGGGTCTCACCCTTATGACCTCATTTCAATATAATTACCTCTCAAAAGCTCCACCTCCATATATCATCACACTGAGATTACAGGTTCAACATATAAATTTTGGAGAAATGCCAATATTCAGTCCATAACAGATGACTTTTATGGGAGATAATTTTAGAGGTAATAAAATGAAAAGGGCTCAAATTTTACCTTTTAAATACCATTCTCCACAGAAAGGAAACAGGACTCTTTGAAGAAATGGCTGCTTCTAGGTTTGGGACAGAAAAAGGACAAAATATGTTTGGAACATTTGTGCCAGAGAGCAAGGAAATGTCTAAGGAACAAAGTGGACACACCTAGTGGACAATTAAGTGCAGTATCAGATTCAGAACTAGGTCTATTTACTATGAGGGACATTATTTGAATAATTGCAAAACTTGAATGATAATGCCTCAGTGTTGATTTCCTAATTTTGATGATTGTAAAGTGGTTTTATCAAAGTCCTGTTTGTATTAAATATATACTAAAGTATTTGTGGAGGATGGGGCATTGTCTGAAAATAGTCTCAAATAGTCCAAGTAAAAAAGTTTTATAATGTATTCAATATTTTTCTGTGAGGCTGTGATTGTTTCAAATAAAAAATAAAATTTAAATATTTAAAAAAGAAGTCAATGTATAGAGAGAAGCAGAAAAGAGAATCTTTGAAGCACATGAGTCAGTAAGGATTTAGTCAGGAAAGCAGGGTCTCTGTGAGGTTTTGTAAGAAGTGAACCTTACACATTTGTGGGGACAACTTAGGAAGTCTGGAAAGAATTGAAGGATCAGAGAAAACATCCCTGATTAGCCCCCAGCACTGCTTCTAATCAGTGAAGTAAGGCAAGAAAAGAAAATAAAAGTCAAATAGATTGGAAACAAAGAAATAAAACTGTCCCTATTTGCAAACGACATGATTGACTTCATAGAAGACCCCCCCTCCAATTTCCTAGAATTAATAAGTGAGTTCAGCAAGGTAGCAGGATATAAGGTAGACATATATGAAAATTAATTTTATTTCTATATACTAAGAATGAGTACATGGACACCAAAATTAAAAATACAATATCATTTACAATTACTTAAAAAATTAAATACTTAGAGATAAATATATTTATTTATGTGTTGAAAACTACACAATGTTAATAAGAGAAATCAAAGAAGATCTAAATAAATGGGGAGGCACACCATATTCATGGGTTGGAAGATTCAGCATAGTAAAGATATAAATTCTTCGCAAATAGATATATATATATGTTCAACACAATGCCTATCAAAATCCTAACAAGACTTTTTGTAGATAGAGATAAGATTATTTTAAAATTTATGTATAAGACAAAGGAACTAGAATAACTAAAACAGTACAACGGGAGGAATCAGCCCACCCATTTCAACTTATTACATAGGTAGAATAATCAAGACTGCATGATAGAAGGATAGGCATATAGAACAATGAGGCAGAGCAGAGAACCCAGAAATAAACATACAAATATGCCCAAATGATTTTTGACAAAGATTATGGTTAGAAAAAGCATCATGATGGATCCTTGTAGTGATAATAACATTCTGTATGTATCTACTGGTTGCAAGTTTATACCTTTAACATCATTTCTCCATCTCCTCAGACCCCAGCCTCTGGAAACCACCATTCTACTCTCTGTTTTTACAAGTCTTGCTTTTTTGGATCCCATACATGCATCATAATATACAGTATTTTTCTTTCTATGTCTGATTCATCTTACTTAGGACAATGCCCTCAAGGTCCATCTATGCTGTCTTAAATGGCACAATTTCCTTCTATGTAATGGCTGAATAATATTCTATTGAATGTATGCACCACATATTTTTATATTTATCAGTTGATGAACACCTAGGCTGTTTCTATATATTGGCTATTGTAAACAATGCTGCAATAAACATGGAAGTGCTCATATCTCTTTAATATCCTATTTTCATTTAATTGGATATATACCTAGGAGTAGAATTGCTGGATCATATGGTACTTTTACTTTTAATTTTTTGAGAAACCTTCATACTGTTTTCCATAGTGGCTATACTAATTTAAATTCCCACCAATAGTACACAATGATTTCTTTTTATCC
>NW_011888896.1:3704126-3709801 GCF_000151845.1 Pteropus vampyrus | reverse complement strand
ATCTTACTTAGGACAATGCCCTCAAGGTCCATCTATGCTGTCTTAAATGGCACAATTTCCTTCTATGTAATGGCTGAATAATATTCTATTGAATGTATGCACCACATATTTTTATATTTATCAGTTGATGAACACCTAGGCTGTTTCTATATATTGGCTATTGTAAACAATGCTGCAATAAACATGGAAGTGCTCATATCTCTTTAATATCCTATTTTCATTTAATTGGATATATACCTAGGAGTAGAATTGCTGGATCATATGGTACTTTTACTTTTAATTTTTTGAGAAACCTTCATACTGTTTTCCATAGTGGCTATACTAATTTAAATTCCCACCAATAGTACACAATGATTTCTTTTTATCCCCACCTTCTCCAATACTTATCTCTTGTCTTCTTGAAGATATCCATTTCTCACAGATTTTGATTTGCATTTTCCTGCTGATTAGTGATGTCGAGAATTTTTCATGTACCTGTTGACCATTTGGATATCTTCCTTGGAAAAATGTCTTTTTTGTTTCTTTGCCCACTTTTAAATTAGATTGTTGGGTTTTTTTTTTTTTGTTATTGAGCTGTATGATTTCTTTAAATATTTTGGATATTAACTATTATCTGATATATAGTCTGCAAATATTTTCTCCCATTCTTTAGGTTGCCTTTTTCATTTTGTTGATTGTTTCTTTTGCTATGCAGAAGCTTTTTAGTTTGATGTTGTATCACTTGTTGATTTTTTCTTCTGTTGGTTGTACTTTTGGTGTCACATCTAAAAAATCATTACTAAGACCAATGTCAAGGAATTACTTTCCTGTGTTTTCTTCTAGGAGCTTTATGGTATCAGGTCTAATGTTTAACTCTTTAATCCATTTTGAGTAATCAACATTTATTCGACACATTATTTGTTAAGTACTGTGCTGGATTGTATGGGTACAGAGGTGAGTAAAATAGGATCCCTTTCATCAGGGGGCTTAATCTCTCATGAACAAGACAAACACAATTCATGGTAAGTGATAAGGCAGACACACATAAGACATTGGAGTTCAGTTTTTAGTGAAGACTTCTGTGGGAGATGTGTCCAAGAGGAGTCTTGAGGGACAAATAATGGTGGGTCAATTGAGGAGAGATGCAAAGAAAACTGCATTAACAAGGCATCAAGGTGTGAAACAGATGGTGTTCAACCTCCAACATCATACTTTTCCCCCTAACTTTGCTTATTTCTTCTCTTCCAGCCTATTTTTTCAAGCCAGAGGACACCACAATAGGAATGATGATCTGTTTCATTTTCCTAAGATCCCAGGAGCAGTCAGCACATGTGCTCTTCTAGGATGATGTTTCAATACAAGAAACTGCTAAACCTAACAAGTCCTGTGATTCTGCTCCATGCTTCTCTGATCTGCTTGCTTTCTGTTTTAAAACCTTAATCCTGGGCAGCATCAGGATTACTGTGGAGTTTGGGGCCTTCAAATCATCTCAGCAGTATTTAAAAACAAAGCTCCTTTTCCTGGAACCTAGAAAGTGGAAACTTTGGATGATGTTTATGAATATTTCTAAAAGCAAAAATGGCCACAGTTTTTTTTTCTTTTGATTTTCATGGAAATGTTCTCTTTCAATAAAAATAATTGCTTGTATATCTGTGTCTTTTTAAAAGACATAATGTTCTATGAACACTACAGTTTTTTTTAAGAAATAAGCAGTGGTTCTGGGAACAATATCAACTGCAGTAAGCTAATTGATTGCGTGGCAATCCAGAAAATTGGTCTCTTTTGATGTATGTTTTTAATTTGATAAGCGTTAAAGATACAGAAATTCTTTTAAGGCTTTGTCAGGTATTCCTAGAAGACAAGATGCCTGTATAATTCTTGCAGAGCTCCTTTGGGCTACTATGACAGTATACCACAAACTGAGTGGCTTATAAACAACAGAAATTTATTTCTCACAGTTCTGGAGAGACTGGGAAATCTAAAATCGAGGCTCTGGCAGATTTGGTGTATGGTGAGGGCCTGCTTCCTGGTTCATAAATGGCTAGCTGTCTTGCTGCTCTGTCTCCTTATGGTGGAAGGGGTGAGGGACCTCTTAAGGGCCTCTTTAATAAAGACACAAATCCTCATCATGGAGGCTCTGTCCTCATGAGACAATTGTCTTTCAAAGGTCCCACAACCAAATACCATCATGTTGAGGATTAGATTCCACCATATGAAATTTTTTTTTGGTGGGGGACACAAACATTTAGTCTATAGCAATCCCCTTTTTAAGTTCTTGGTTAGGGGTAGTCAGTGGGCTAGAGGGTTCATATACTATTACTTATAGTTCTTTGCACATAGTGGATTCTCAATGAGAAAAGGAATGAATGAATGAAACTCTCATAAGTAGGCTGGAGTGTGTGTGTATATGTATATGTGTATTTTTAATAGCTTCTTAAATGGTCTTTTTGTTTCTGTTTTTGTCCTTCTACAACCAATTCTAAATATGCAGCAAGAGTGATTCTGTTATAAAGAAGTCAGATCAGGTCTCTCTTTGGTTTGAACCCTTTGTGGCTTCCCAACTCACTCAAAGTAAAAGCTAAACTCTTAAAGCTATAAGGCATTGCACAGTCTGGCTTTTGTTACTTCTCTGACTTTATGTAATGTGACCTTCACCTGAGTCACTTTTCTCTAGCCACACTGGTTTCTTTCATGTTTCCCATGGAAGGCTGGCAAGTTCCTCTCTCAGGGCCTTTGCACTTGCTGTTCCATCTGTTCAAAATACTCTTCTCACTCAAATATATAAAGATTCCCTTTTTCATTTCAGTATTTGTTGAAATGTAAACTTCTTAATAAAGCCTTTCTGATCATCTTATTTAAAGTCACAGCCTGCTCCATTCCTTATCGCTCTTATCATCATCTAACACACTGTATATCTTCTTGTATTTTTTTTATTTGTTGTCTGCCTCCTCCCTAACATCTCCTTCATCTAAAAGAATATAAACTCTATGTGAGCAGGGATTTTAATATATTTTATTCGCTAGTTCATTCTCCTTTGCCCCAAACATACATGGCATATAAATAGGACCTGGAGAAATATTGGTTCAATGAATAACAAAATAAAAGGATGTGTGTGTGTGTGTGTGTGTGTGTGTGTGTGTGTGTGTGTGTGTGTGCATATGGTGTGTGTGATTGCTAGATGTGTTAATAGGACTTTTAGATGTTCGTAAGCCAAGCCATCTTTCTTTGCCATCTTTAAACTCTAGGCCAGAGCAGAATACTTGAAGAAAGGAATGGAATTGAGGCGAGTCCGTGTTTAAGCTGGGTGGTTTAAATGGGCCGAACTAGGTAATGGGAAATTTGTTAATTTCATGTGTTATAGCATTTGTCCAAAAGATTCAAAGATTAAAAAAAAGTTTTTGTATACTTTTTTCTTTTCCCCCAGCACTCACCAGTATTCATTGATTTTGATCTGTTGCACTGAATGTGGTTGTTCATATATTAATCTCTAGGTATTTTATGGAGTAAAAAAGTTTGAAAATATTGTCTTATTCTTTAACTGCATTTTTTTTATACCATGGACTCATGGTACTTTGGGAGTTTTCAAAAAGATTTTTCATAACATATTCCCTGCATGGAAAAATAATATAGTCATAAGAAATTGAAAGGATACATGCTTTATATATGCATATATATTCGACAAATGCTTCATTATGACTATACTCATTGGAGAAATAGTTTTGGAGAATTTACTATGTGCTGGACACAATTCTAAGTGCTCAAATTCAGAAATGAGCAAAACAAACTTTTGTATTACATGCTTCATGATAAATTATGTAGAATTTGGAGTTTTATAGCTGTAAGGGGGATATAGAAGATATAGTAAAACTCACTCATTTTACAACCAAATAGACATATCAGAGAACTTAAGTGATTTCCCACAAGGTCACCCAATTAATGTCAGAACATGAACAGTCATTTTGATGATTTTTAGTATATCATCTGATCGTCAGTTCTTGCTATGAATATAGGAGGGAAATACTAAATGTCTTTGTGTAAGTATCCTGGGATCTTCTGCCTTTCCTAGGGCATAACAAAAGGGCTAAATTTCAGATATTTATGTTTAGAGCAGCTGTGCAAATTGTTGTTATTTTTGTTATGGTTTTTGCCCATCTGTCCTACAATCTGTTCACCCAGCCCTGGCCAATTACCATTATAAAAACACGTTTGTTGATGAGATATGTGCTGCTGAGAGCAAATTATGAGTCATATTGGTTGTCCAATATCTGATTAACATCAAGTCTAATTTATTCCAGGATTTAGTTAGCTGTCTTTGTAGAGTTGGTTATTTCTTTAGAGTCAGTAATTTACATCTCCATTAAAATGCCTGGATTGTGAGATAGGCCTTCAGCCTTCAGAATGAGGCAATTCAAGGTTAAGGTGGTCAAAGAGTAGCCTTTAATTCAAGTGGTCTAGACTATCTTCCTGGAAAATAAATGTAAATAGAATTCTAGGGGACTTAATTTTAATAATCAAACACATTAGTAATCATCCTGGATACATTCTTTCAGTCCTGCCAGAAACCCTGAGAAATAGATTTGGCAGAAGGAAAAAGCAGGCTGAATGATATAGTGCTTCAGCATTACCTGTAGGAAGCAAGCGAAACCTAAAAGAGCTAATATTTCATCATTTAATATAATTTCATGGGTAAACATAAGGTACCAGAAAATTGATGTTTATGTCCATTGAAGATAGTAGATGATTTAATTTTACAGTCTACTTAAGTTCACCTTTAAGCATATTTTATTAGGAAGAAGTTGAGACATGCATTAACCTTTATTAATATGTAATGAAGTAAGTAGTACTTCCTTTCTGAAATCCCATTAAAGCAACATTAGTAAATGTCACACAAAAAGATCTGTGTATGTAAATATATTTTCACTTGGAAAAAATTGAAAGCATCAAAATAATCTTTTACGAAAGATTAATTGGTGTTGCAGGCTATATCAAATGAAAGATGACTTGGTCAAGAATCAATCCTCCCCCACTCCCCTCCCCCCAAAAAAGAATCAATCCCCAGATTCTCACTTTTCTTGTCACCTGTGATCACTCTTCTGTGTATCTGAAGACAGAACATGAGTGAAACTACAACTTAGAGTAAGAACAGATCTAACCACTGGAAGTTGTCTTTTAGTGAGACCTTAGAGCATCTCTTTTGACCATCATCTACTTTGGACTTTATTAGCTTTCTCTCTGGGAACTGACACAGAAATCTCTTCCTGTGACACTTTTATTCAAAGATGCTAAAGGAGCTTACAAACCAGAAGGTAGCTATTTAGCTCTTGATTTTTAATGATGCAGAAAAGCCTGTTAGAGTGATTTGATATTAATTGTTAAAAGTGTACTTTTCTTTTCTTGCATAACCTAGTTTAGAAAAATAATAGTGACCAAAAAATAAGAAGTGACAAGTGAAGGAAAGTTGCTCAGAGAAATGTCCTAATTTTGCCAATTCCTGAATGGCTCACTCTCTTTTTCATCTTGATCTGTGCATTTAAACTTATATTCATCCTTCAAAAATCTAAGTATTAATTCTTTCCCCTTTAAAAAAAATCAGAGCTTCTAATCTTCAAGAAATATTTTTTTACCATACTATCTTGAAAAAATCTAGCAGAACATAAAGAAATTTAAAGTTTCAGCTGATTTACCAAATATATCAT
>NW_011888896.1:3683738-3703321 GCF_000151845.1 Pteropus vampyrus | reverse complement strand
AATTATGTAAATCTTGCACATTATCTATTAAGTGGATTCTTAAGAATTTCATCTTTTTATTATTATTGTAAGTTGCATATTTTCTTCAATTATATTTGTAAATAGTTATTATTTATATATTTTAAAAACATTAATTTTTACAGCAATGTGACAGAATCCACCTTAATGAATTTTGTTATTGCTTCTAAGGGATTTTTAGTTGATTCTCAATCTATCTAAAATAATGTTAAGAAAGTATCTCATTTTATCTAGAGTTTATTTTTATTTCTTTATTTTTAAAATTAGGAATATGCACTGAATTTTATCAATGCCTCTTTGGCATCCATAGAAATAATCATAAATTTTCTCCTTGGATCTATTAATACAGTGAATTATATTAAAAAGATTTTATTATTCATGCATTTATTCATCAACTTAGTGCATGTTTACTGAAAGTGCAAAGCACTGTTCTAGGTATTGAGGATACTGAGGAACTTAGAAAATCTAGATATTAAATTTATCGCAGCACAAATCTCACTTGGTTATGGAAAATCATTCTTTAATATATTGCTGAATTTTATTTGCTAATGTTTTATTTAGAGTTTTTGAGGTAATTTCAGAAATGAGACTGGCCTGTAGTTTTCTATTTTTATACTATCTTTCTTGGGTTTTGGTGTTAATGTTAATCTAGCTTTGGGAAAATAACTTGAAAACATCATTTATTTATTTTCCAAGGGTCCTTCCTGTCTTCTTCTCTGAATTTCTGCTTGTTTATCTGTATTTTCCCCCTTCTTTTTCTTCTCTTCTTTCATCCTTTTCTTCCTCGCTTTCTTACTTTTTAAAACTTGTTTTTCTCCTTCTCTCTTTCATTCTTCTTTTCTTTACAGCCTTTACTTTGATTTCTACTAGACCTGACAATTGTTATGAGCAACACCCTAGTTCTTAGGCTACATAATATGCTCTTATGATAAAACACATATACAAAAAGATAATTGAAGTTAAACAATTAGGGCAGAGCAAAACCAATTAGAAAATATATATCAGACATCTTGGTTGAGTTAATTATCACAACTAGGTGCTAACATTAATTTTTAGTTTTTGAACCCAACAATTCTGTTTGCCTCTGGGAATCTATCTGAAAGAGTTACATATTCAAAGATGTACTTATTCAGATGTGTTCTTTAGAAACTACCTGTCTTTCAATGGGAAAGTACAGTAAGTATCTATAACTATAAAAATGATTGAGATAGTTCTATGCTATTTGCTAAAACACATATTGATATGGGACAATATTTAAAATGCATTATTACATGGAAAAAATCAGACCACAAAATACATGATTTTGCCTGTGTAAAAGAAATATTGTTGACTAAATGGATGGGTGGATGAATAAAAGTATGTATGTACGGATTGATACATTTATTTTCCTATCTTGCTAGACTCTAGGAAAATTGATTTCCAAATCTTCTCAGAATTAGAAAAAATTTAATTTTATGTTTCATAGAATTCATGGATCTGAAATTTCATGTTTGCTTCTTGGGATTAAAGATTATAATATGTAACAGTGATAATGTTGCATAATTTTCTTTTTCTGGACACACCGAAAACTATAGTTCTCAGTCTCCCTTGCAGTTAGTTTGGGGCTCCGAAATGTGGGCAGAAATGATTTAAGGCACTTCTTAGGTCTGACCTTTGAGAAAGGCCATTTATTCTAGCTATCTCTTCATGGCAACTACAAAGTTCATGTGACCCTAATACAGTACCTAAGGAGATGTCTTAGATCATCTTTTGGAAGAGAGGTGAACAAACCACATTGAAGTGAGCAATAAGTAAACTTTCAGGGTGTTATAAAAATGAAATTGTGGGATTATATGTTGCTGTAGCATAGTTTAGCTTATAGTAACCAGTATGTACTGAGAAAGTTTCTTTAGAATTGAGAATTTCTTAGGCAAATTTGTATAATAGGAGAAAAGCTTTTATGAAAAAATCAGTATGGTAAAGGAACCAGTAATAGAGATTCAGTAGAAAGGAAATTGGGATAGTTATTCTGCTTCAGAAATTCTGAGAATTTGATATTGGATTTATGACTTCCTAGAGGAGGACTTTTAGTTGGAACATCTCTGAATTTCCAGTTACCAGGAGAATAGACATTAAGTATGAAGCTATCAGCTTTTGCCAGAAGGCTCCTTTTTATGCCATCTAAGAGTAGCGTTAGAGATGTTTTGAGAAGCTAAATGTCTCTCTGAGTAGTTAACTTGGAAAGAAAGCTTTTAAGATTTGTTATTTTAAACATGGGCAAGTTTTTAATTTTTTTTCCTTTATTATGACAATTCCTGATTGCAAATTTATGTGAACTCCTTAAAATAAAATAAAATATTTTAAAATTCTCTACAATTATAAAAACAATTATATAAGAAAATAACACAACAAATAATGAACAAGGCTCTTAATCCAATACGAACCGTCTAAAGTCATAACTGAATCAATAGACTGAGCTTAATATTTCAGGAGTTACTAGAGAGGCAAGGGAAAAAGCATGATGATAAGGAAGAAGTTAAGGAGGAGAAGAATGGAAAAAGGCTGAGGTATCATTGGATAATCAGACTATATATATTTAGTCATAGGTTCAAGTCATTTGGCCAGAAACACATAATTTTAATAACAATAATGATAACAACAATAAAGTGCATATATGTAGTTTGTTAGATCCTCCTCTTTTCCCCCTTCAAAGGGCAATGTCCTGTAACCTATGGTAAGTACAATGCTTAGTCTTCCTTTTTTTCCTGTACCCTCTCTGGAATGTTCTTTCTAGCACATGGACCTATCTGACCATTCGTGACTTTGCTGTGGGCCTGCTTCCCTCTTATGCCACCAATTACTGACTTGCATTCCAAGTGATATATTTGTTATTTTTATGAGAAATCAGAGGAAAATGGAAGAATATATAGTTAGTCTTTTAGTATTCCCGGAACTAGTACACTCAATTGTATGAATATATATCTATTGCTCTACTCAGGGGTTAGTGCAATTTCAAATGGGAATTAAAATATAAGAGCACAACTATTAAATTTCTAGAAAATTTGGTTTATTCCAAATGAAAGTCTGAAAAGGTGTCTAAAATTTTAGGCTTTTCCAAAGGAGATACATACTGGTAGCTCTTTAATTTTAACCTGGATTTCCTTCCTTTGGTTTGGTGGGTGAAGTAGGAGAGCTACTTCAAGTCTATATGAAGCTTCACCTTTTCTCTTAAAAGATTATTCTACTCCAATGGAAAAGCTATGCTCAACACCACTCACATTTATGTCGCAGTCTTGAACGAGAATATGAAACTTCATTGTGATGCTTTTAGTTTCCAAACTTCCCCTGAGTAGGAGATGGTGGGAAGGAGTGAGTTCTCTAGTCTCAAATGGAAGAATGGCCTCTGTACTCCAATATTGAGTATATTTTTTAATATTCTCACCAGGGAAGACTGTGAGGATCTACTGGGCTCTTTGATGAGAGAACCTATTAGAGTAAGTGCATCTTCCAAGGGTAGAAGACTAAGATCTCCAGGATCATTCCAGAAAAATCCATATTGAAAAAAGAATTATAAAGGAATTATAGTCTCAATTAGTAAGGACCTTGCTGTGCCTTTGGAGTAGATGGATCTCATTTTGGTTGGAAGTGTCTGGGTGTTTTATTTTGTTTCTGCTTCCATCTGAAAAGCCTGCTAGGATCTCGAAAGAGTTAAATTGAGCTTTAAGGTCAGTTGCTTATGTAACAACAACCACAATAACAACCTCCCTACCAGAACAAAGAAACATTCATGGCCCCAATTAAGTCCGATGAACATTAGGGGCACACAAATTTACTGTCTCCTATTAGTGGACAATCACCTAACTTTACCTCAGGCTTTCACAAGTAATTTACATTTTTTTCCCCCAAAGAAACGTAATTAAGAAATTATAGTAAAACAAAATAAATCAAAGCAACAAGAACAAAGAGATATTGAGCTCTGCATATCATGGTAACTCAGTAAATTCCCTTCCAAAGTAAGTTAAAAAGAACTGGAAGAAAACACTGATCATCTGGTCTAACCATATAACTTTATATTTGAGGAAATTGAAACTAAGAAGAGTAAAGGACTTAATTAAGGTCACAGATAATGGTAGGTTCAGGCCCAAAATGCAGATACCCTGATGTGAATTTCCTTCCTTCCTTCCTCCCTCCCTCCCTCATTTCCTTCCTTCCTTCCTTCCTTCCTTCCTTCCTTCCTTCCTTCCTTCCTTCCTTCCTTCCTTCCTTCCTTTTTTCCTGCCATCTATTCTTTTTCCTCTCTATAATACCATTCTGTTTCCTTGGGTGTCTGACAGACTTAAAAAATGGGAACTCTTAGTTTAAGTTATTTCTTAAGTACAACCTTATTTGCACAGGCCTTTGTGGTTTTTAGCAACACTTTAAAAATCAAAGCACAATAAATTTTTAGAGATTGTCCCAAGGGAAGCTGATGGCAATACAAAGTTAAAAAAGAATAAAGTTGAGAGAGAATTTAGCACTAACATATCTATCAACCAGGCTCTTTCCTTTCTGATTCTAAAAACGTAATGCACAGTGTAGCTTATAATGGATCTACTTTAGAGAGTGATAGGTGGGTGCTGGTGGTAGTGTGGGCATGATGGTCTGTAAACTAAAATAGTCTTTTTCTCTTAGGAGATCTCTCTTCATACAAGGCCTATGTCTTATTAGTACTTAAATCTTGAATTCTTACTGAAGTGCTTGGAAAACTGAGTATTTTAGGGTTGTAGAGGGCAATAAACTTGAAAAATGATGTCAGAGCTAGATTGAGAATGATCTTGACTCAAGCCAAGGAATTTAGCTCTTTTCCAGTTGTCCTCTCCATTCAAGTTTATTTGCATTCTGCTAGTCGTTGACATTAGTTTAGCTGCTTTAAATATTTAAACATGTTTTAAATATAACTATGAAAGAATAGAAGTGTGAAAGACCTACATTTTGAGAGTTATCCTGAAAAACATTCTTTCAGATTCTCATCTTACTCCTTCCTGCAGCCCTGTTCCCCCTCTGTCTGTGATTTATTGGCCACTGAGTCCAAAGACTACCAGTCAGTAGTCATGTTCTGCAAACTTTCTCACAGCTTGAACTGCAAGGTTCATGTAGCTTTCATAATCGCATGAACCAATTCCTTATAATAAAGCTTTACTATCTATCATCTATCTATCTATCTATCATCTATCTATCTATCTATCTATCTATCTATCTATCTATCTATCTATCTATCTATCTATCTATCATCTATCTATCTATCATCTATCTATATCTATCTATCATCTGTCTGTCTATCATCATGGTCATCTATCTTCTATTGGTTCTCTGGAGAATTTTGGTTAATACGGATGTTATTTTTGGTTATCAGTATGACTTTGACATTAAGAAGCATGTGAAGAGTTTGAATAAAATTATTTCATGAAATTTGAGGGTGAAAAAAGTAATATTTTTAATATAATGCATTAACTTACAGGGTTTGTAATTTAAAATAAATACGTAACTAAATAAATCAAATACAGATATTTGACTTTTAAAATTTACATTCTTATTAGTATATATATATTCCATCTTGCTCTTATCCTCATTTTTGTTGTTTGTGTTCTCATTTAATATTGAAAGATCATCTTATTTTCTGGATTATTTTATATTCAGGCTTATGTTGTAATTTCTTTGAGTCTCAGTTTTCTTACATGTTAAGGGAATAAAATAGTACTTACCCCTAGGGCTATTGTGGGAATTAAATAAGATAATTAACATAAAGTGTTTAGTATAATGCCTATTATTCAGTGATTATATACATATATATTTTTTTCTTTAAAAGTATATTATGAGAATGGATTTGAAGAAAGAATTAGTAGAGTTAAATAAACTTTTTGCAAGGGTTGGCAAAACGTTAGCATTCAGATAACTGAAACCAGGCTCTATTATTTTGATGTCATTTATCCAGTTAATTAATTTCCCCATGCAGACACAAGGACACATTCCTTATTATGTATTATTTTTGGGAAAATGTAATTGTCTTATTAGTCTTTTCTTTGGCTAGAAAAAGCAGCTGGAATAACCAGCTTACTGCTCTGTGAAGGGACTATTAATTTTTAGTGTAAGTGAGAGAGGGTATAAATTGCACTCATTTGGGGGGAATATATTAAATATTATATAATTTTAAATTCATTTCAAGAATAGGAAAGCTCTCTCTATTAACAAGCCTCTCTAAAAGGCCTTAACAATGACTTCTCAGACAGAAAATTTCATTTCTGTGTCTAATTTTTGACTAAAAATTAACATTGCATGTTTTTATTAATAATTACATTCATCTAGATAATATCTAATTATATTAATGATATTAATTATGTACAATTGTCCCTCCATATCTGCAGATGTGAAACCACAGATATGGAGGATGGAGGTAAGGGATTTTAGCATCAGTGATTTTGGTATCTGTGGAGAGTCTGGGTGTGTATTAAGGTGGGGACTGTAACCAATTTCCTGAGGATACTGAGGGATGACTGTGATTATATTAACAATTATATTTATAAATTAAGAATTTATTCCAAACCCAACTTTACTTCTTAAAACTTCTATCAAGGTGACTTTTAATGGTCATGTAAAAGCTTTCATATAAAAATCACTCAGGGTACATTTTCTATAGTAACAATGTATCTATTTGTTCATTCATTCACTGTTGTTCAGTGTCCACACTGTGGAAGAATGTTCCCTGTGTTACAAAAATATTCATAATGATTGTCCTTTTTCTGAAAGAATATAAAGATCTTTTAAATTTTTTTTTATTATTTTCATTGGGGATAACATTGGTTAATAAGATTATATAAGTTTCAAGTGTATAATTCTAAAATACAACATCTGTGTATTATATTGTGGGCTCATCACCCAAAGTCAAGTCTCCTGTCACCCTACATTTGACTCCCTTTACCCTCTTCTACCTGCCCCCTTTCCTCTGCTAACCACCAAACTGTTGTTTGTGTGTATGAGTTATTTTTGTTTTTGTTTTTTGTTTGTTTCATTCATTTTTTGCTTTCTGTTTCATATCCCACATATGAGCAAAATCATACGGTTCTTTTTTTTTTCCCCTTGTCTGACTTTGCTTAGGATGATATTCTCAAGATATATTCATGTGGTTGCAAGAGGCATTATTTCATTTTTTCTTATTACCGAGTAATATTCCATTGAGATCTTTTTTAATCTAGTTAAATAGACTGCCTCATGGACACAGTCACCCTCTATCACATTACTCAATATTTTTCTTTATAACATATCTAAAATAAATATATTCCTTGAGTGCAGGCAATCTTTTCCCCTAGAACATTGCCTTCTCAATTTCATTGAGAAAGTACTTGATGAAAATCTGTTTAGGGATAGATTATCTTATTAGTACCTATCTACGAGGTAGATACTTTTATTATTGCTTTTCTCTAGTCGAGGAAACAGGCACGAAGTGTTTGTTTGCTCAAAGTCACATGGTTGGTAAAATGTTAGAGCTGGAATTTGATCCTTGTGTGAAGATGCACAAATAGTGCTGCAAAGGCTCAAAAGATTAGAAATGGTGACTAATTCTTTTTGGTTGCATTGTAGGTGATGAACAGGAAATAAATGCTTAAGATATAAGTTGTTTTGTATACTAAAATGTCTTAAACACCAAGTTGAAAAGTTTATATTTGATTCAGAAAGCAGAAGAAAGAGATTTTTAGAGCATACTCTGTATTGCTTTGTTGTTACTACTAATCTCATTGCCCAGTTCCCCTCTCTCCACATTTTTATCTGCTTTAGAGAGCACTGAAACCAACATTCATATCCTTATGGTAAACAATACTGGGACTGGACATATTTTCATAAATATATGTATATTTAAAGTATAATTGATTTACAGTATTATGCTTGGTATGGAAACATCTGTTTGGTTTTCTTCCCATTAATATATAAGCACTCGAACAAGGGAAGAATTATAACTTTACTCCTTATTCCCAGGTTTAGTGTCTAGTAACATGCAGTAAGAGTTGATTGATTAGAAAGAATGAGGGCTTAAAGGAATGAAACATCTATCATTTGGCTAGATTTAGTTAGAGCATAATCCAAATGAGGTCATGGATGTGAGTTCATATTGGATCAGAGCCAGATGGTTACTTAAAGATATTGTCTCATGACCCCTTAACCACTCCTTAAACCTATGCAGCCACTTTGGTCAAATTTTCATTTATTTATTTATTTATCTATCTAACTATCTATCTATCTATCTATCTATCTATCTATCTATCTATCTATCTATTTATTTATTTATTTTCTCATTTATTAATTTATTATAATTTTATTTTTATTAGAAAGATTAATTAGTATAAAGTTTCCACATCTGGAGAATTGTTTTCATTTCTACTTCTATTTCTATTATTATTCTTGGCAACTTCAATACCAATAAAAATAATTAGTTCAACATTCTGGCTTAGGAGGTCTATAATTTTCTTAATTCTATATTTTATTCTACCCCACTTAGTTACCTCTATTAGAATGGTCTCAAACAAATGTTTTCTAGACTGCAGATTGCGACATATTAGTGGGGCTTAAAATTAATTTAGGAACTAGAATTTTAAAATGGAACTGGAGTAGTATTTGAAATATCAAAATGCATTTAAAGATAAGTATTGTTTTGTGAAAATATGTATGTATGTACTAAATATTTATGTAAAATTTCTTTCTTTTTGAAGATTGTGGTCTAAAAAGTTTATAAAATACTTCCATAGACATCATCATCATTAATAAATACAGCACCTCTGAAACTTCAATTTTAAGCAGCTTACTCTTTTTAGACCGCCGCTTTCCTTCCTACCTCCTTCATGGCAATAAGTCCACCTGAACATACTACCCCATGCAGACCTGAAATTCATGGACGCCAACACTTTTTTACTGTTCAGTGTTTCTTACTTCTCACTTTTCTCTTTGCCTAGGTTAGACTCCATGATCTATCACATTCGTTGTAAGTCACTTCAACTCCCTTGTCACCCTCTTTCCTTCTATCTTACTTAACTGGCAAAACGAATTATCTGCCTACTCCACACTGTATCCAATCAGATTAGCATGTGGCTGCAGTTCTGGAGACAATACCTTTGTGAACTGGTTTCGCTTTGACTTTGTGACCACGAGTCTCCTGCAACTCCTCATTGCCTCTTCAACTAACCAGCCACCTACCTAAAGTTCCCTAATCAATCTGCTTCCAACTCTGAGGTGCTTTCACACCTTATCTTCCCATTAACTTCTAATATCAGCTACTCCTTCTTTAATTCCCTGTGGTGAATACTCATATCCCAAGGAAATAAGAATCACCACTATCAGATTTTCACTATACTTTCATTCTTACCCATATGCTCTTTTTTTACCCTGCTTCCTGCTACAATGGGCTACTCCTACTGTTACCTAAAGCCAAATCTCCCACTTGCTATCTGACATAACTCCCATGAATTTCCCATATTTGCCTTCATTTCTCTGCTTCTTAGTCACAAATAGATCATAATATTACAGCTGGGACAAACTATCTTTTTTGTTGTTGTTCTTTATGCTTCATTTCTTGCTGGGTGTAATAGCAAGAGGACTAAGTTGGAAAAGCCTGGGTAGTGCTCAGTAGAGAATAATAATATGCTTCCATAGGCAGTCAAGTGTAACCCAATGTCATTCTGTGCCTATTGGGGCTCCATAAAGGGTGAAATAGTAAAGGACAGAGGATGGAATACACTTCTACTTCTTAAATGTTCTGAGAACTGGCCTTGTATCTATATTATGATTATATTACATGATTTTCTAGTAAAATTGTCTGGCATTTGTGGGAAAGTATAACAAGATTCTTCTCCTTGCTCTGGAGCTCCCATTGTCTCTTTAAATTTGATCTGCCCTTCCACTCCTTCCCACAGTTATTATCCTGATATAGAAGGCGGAGAGAGTTTAAAGGTCTTTTCTCACAGGGACCTTAAAGTACTCATTTGTAGAGTTTATGGGAAAGAAGATTGTCTGTTTTCAGTCTCTTCTGCAGCAAGTATTTCCATTTCCTGATTTTTCCAAGAATGGCCCTTTAGAAGCAGTAGTTGTTGGGACTGGGAAATGATATGGACAACTCAAACTTTTTACCACATTCTGTCTAAAAATTGACTTCACAGTAATTCCTCAAAAGATCCTTTTTATGACAGGTTCATTCACATAGAGAAATTACTTGCAAAGCATTGCTTAGAAAAATCTGCATTCTATCTGATCTCCTCCGGTATGGGTTAATGATATTTTAGGTTTATATTTAAAAAATCTTTTTGAGTGCTTTCTCATCTATGGTTGTCTTTCATTCTGGAAATGATTAGTGGATTAGAGAAGAGGGTAACTGAGTTTTAGAGAGTTTAATTAATTGAAATTACTGGATTAAGTTTGGTCAAGTTTCTTATTAGAACAGGACCTGGTAGAACTCAAGTTTTGGAACTTCCATCTCCGAGTATTCTTTTAATATGATTGCATTACTATATTATGCAAGGGTCCATCGATAGTCATCTTCTGCTTTTTAAGTACCCTTATGACCCCAAGGAGAACAGTCTTGAGTCAGCAGTGACTATGGTTAGATAATATTGATTACATTGAATGGGGAGGGAGAGTGTTTCCTAATGAGAGGCTACAGTATATGAAGACTACGAAGCAAAAAGAGCTTACAGGTGATCAAGGAGCTAAGATAGGTTTGCCAGGGCTGGAAGGAAGAATGGGAAGCTGAGAGTGGCAGACTTGGCCCAAAACAGTGAACCAGATAGGGAGTCTTGTAAGGTGTGTTAAGATGTATATCTGAGGTAATTTTAGAAAAAAAAAGTTGAATGATCTAATTCAGTTATCTCACTTTGAGAATGTTCTAATTCAGTTATTTCACTTTAACTTTGAGAAAACTAAGAATCTAAGAGGTTAGGTACTAAAGGCTACTAATCAAATTCAAAGCCGAACTGGGACTAGAATTTAAATCAGATAGATGGTTAAGTGCTGATATCCTTATGCTATTTGATTGGTCTAATTCAGTGGTTCTCAATATTTTCTATTATTGCTGGGTTATTGGAATAACCTAAAGTTTAACGAAATTTCATAGATTTGATTACATTGGTTTGGGACAGGGCCCAGGCATTAACATATTTTAAAAACTCCCCAGGAGATTCTAATATGTGGCTAGGTAGAGAGCCCCTTGACTAGATTATAGGCCCTTTTTCTATAATAGCTAGTATAGCTAATGCATATTTTCCTCTCTTTTTTTGAGGGGGTGGTATTTTTAAAACAGAACTAAGGATACTTGCTATAAGTCTTTTGTTTTACGGTTTTCTTTGGTGCACTTTGCTTTATTGCAGTCATACAAAAGGAAGAGGTTTGAACTCTAGAAGTTTAGGAGTTTAGAATTACTTTCTTAAATGTAGACAATGGTAATAATGTACAATTTTAAAAAGCTCTCCAGATAATTCCCCTAGCCTTCTTTCTCTTGTATTGTCCTCAGGTGGGAATCTCCATTCTAGTGCACATATGAAAGAGGAATTTGTTTCTGAAATTCTGTCTGACTTAATATTTCTCTAAACCTACTTCATCAATCGTTACCTTATCATAAGAACAAAACTTCTGGTTCAATGTCAATGTATGATGCCAAAGGGACAGATGTCTATGGGGATATTTTATCTTCTCACAGAAACACCCAACCATGACCACAGACTGAATTTTTCACCTTGGTCTGACATCTTGCATATGTGTCCCCTCACAAGAACTGAAAGATGATGGAATACACAAGGCATGCACATCATCAGCAATTCCACCTTCGCCACTCACTATTTTGTACTAAATTAGAATTCAGCATTATTATCTTATTCAATATAACAACCCATGTAGAGTTGGATGAGCTCTATTACCTTTATTATGTATCACTTTTAGAATAAACAAAAATGTGCTTAGAAAACAAGGTCAGAGTTTTTATCTATCTACACATACAGGATTACTGGCTTCACATATGAAGCCCTGAAAATATGAAAGCTGTTATTCTCAGGTATACGCTTCTGGTATTATTTGAAGTTTTTTCTTCTTTATACACCTTCCTTTTTACTACCTTGCTTTTCTTATTCCCTCTTCTTTCTCTTCTTTCTTTCCTTCCTCTCTACCTTTTTTCTTTCTTTCATTTTACTTTGCAAATAATTTTTTGTATCTCTCATGTATACTATACTTTTTGTCATACTCTATATTTGGTTTTCAGTACGTTTAATCTTGAATATAAAATCTTTCCTTTGTTTGTTATTCCTGTGGAAAGTTCAAATGTTTTGTTAACTACACAAGGATTTGAAACAATATTGCTTTACTTCAGTCCTGATTGCAGAGTTCCTTGATTATATTTTTACTACAGATTTCGTCTCCAAATTCGTTAATCATAACTGCTATCGCTTCATTTTTTTTTCTTTTTTCAGAAATGGCTACCTTAGGTATTCATGGTCTTGAATTAGAATAGGAAATACCCTATTCCTGAGAAAAAGAATACTAAGTAAGGTTTTGGTGCCTACAGCAGGCTTGGCAGGTCTCTGAGAGAATGCATAGAGGAGAAGGAATTAAATCAGAAAATGGTCTGTTCTTGAAACATGTTCACATTTGGAACTTGCTCACTCTATGTGGTAGATAATAGATTCTCTCTTGGTGTCCTCCATGTCAACAAATTTTCTTTTCAAAGATTTTAAATTTCTGCCCTCAACTCAAAATATTCCCATTGATGCTAATATTTATAGTCTTTTAGTTTTCTAGAGTATGTAATTTGAAAGAAGACAAGTATCAATATATTTGGCAAGAGCTATGTAAGATAAAGGCAATGTGACATTTTAAATTTGTCTCAAAGGAGTATATTTAAAAAAATCATTTTAAAATTTCAAATAAGCACTTTCTTTCTAGTACAGCATTACGAGATGTTTTCCCACCTTCGGCTTTCTCCAAACACAATCTGATTGCTACCTATATTTTTGAAAGTGGTTTAGAGAGAACATTTTAGAAGAGATAAAGTAAATCGCATTGCTTCTACAAACTTCACTCTTTCTTCTTGGCAGTGTGTGTATGGGCAGTGTTTCATTATGCTTATGGAATCTTATGATCTTCTACCCATAAACATTTGTGGTTCCCAGCGAGTTGAAAATAAACCACAGTTATAAAAATTATGTTTCATTTTTTAAAAATTTACATATCTAAAACATACGTACACATAAAATATTCATACACGTGACTTCATTTGCTTATAATTTTGAAGTCTAAATTTGAGATCTCTTATACATGTAAAGCCCAGAGTACAGGCCCTCTTGTAGCTCTCGCCACCAAAATAGATTCTTTCCTAAAACACTGAGAATCATAATTTTACTCCACACATTGGCATCTGTATGTTTCATCCACGTCCAGATGTACACTAAAATGAGATATGTGTGATATGTCACCTAATAGAAAGGTGTAAAACCATTCTAGGACAGTAGACGTGAAGGTGGTTATACTTTGTAGTAGGCAAATATTGAGTGTCTAGGTATAACATTCTCAATCCCAGGTCAGCCATAATTCCAGAGATCTGGTATTTAAGTGGGATCCCCATAATTCATTAATCAAATTGAAGTCATCCCGATTCTTTGATATAACTGTGAGTAGTGCTTTCTATCTTTTATATTTGCATTTTTAAAGTACTCTAAAATTTATTAGACAGGCTATTATTTAATTTTTAGATATTAAAGAGAAAGGAAGTTAGTATACCTAAGAGGGGTATAATTTA
Source organism: Pteropus vampyrus (assembly GCF_000151845.1). Classification (NCBI taxonomy): domain Eukaryota; kingdom Metazoa; phylum Chordata; class Mammalia; order Chiroptera; family Pteropodidae; genus Pteropus; species Pteropus vampyrus. The sequence goes on along the minus strand of NW_011888896.1, from coordinate 3,689,526 downwards.
GGACTGTCAAAATCTGGTATGCCTCTCTCCTCTTTGTTAGGTCTGAAATAATTTTCAGAACATCAAGGGACAGAGGACACGTAAAGATTTTTCTACTGTTTTCTTTATACTATCCAATAAAACATAATATATTTTAAAAATACTTAGGTATCATCTGCACTACTTCTCAGACCTCTGATAGTGAGCTTTCTGTATCCAATACCTAAGAAATTTTGGAATCTCCAAGATGAAGAAAAAAGTACATGTGGATTTGCCTGCAATCTATTAACACACTTCATGGACTTGGTAAGACAAAGCTTCAAAGAGAGGCAGGAGGTCAGACAGCTATCTCTAGTAATAATCATGAAAACTAAACAATAAATTATGTAACAATTAGCCTATATTGACCAGGACTTTATTAATAATTGCCAGCTTCTCTAATTTTTGTTTCTGTTTCCAATTTACAACCAACCAGAGAAAGCCAAACATGCACCTCTAACCAATGGATGCCCCATTTCTAGTTAACCCACCTACATTTTCACTGTGCAAACAAAATTCCAATAAGGATATACCCAAAGCCTTCCCCTTTTTCGCTATAAAGCTTTCCAATGCTTCTGCTTGCCTTTGAGACTCTATCACTGTGTGAATATAATCCTTGCCTTACAGCAATATGTGAATATAATCCATAAAGATTTGTTTCTTAAAATGATCACATTCTGCAAATACTTGTCAAAATTGTATTTGTTTTTATGGCTTGAAAAAAGTGTCCTGTATAAATTGCTATTTAAATCTTCGAAAATCTTCTCTTGTAATTGAAAAGAAGAAAATAGGGCCCTGGGGACACTAGCAAGTGAGTTTTTACTGGGAGAAGGCACAGAGGCTCTGTCGTGGGAATCCATGGGCCACCAGGGGGCAGCAACAGGCACTCAGATAAGTGCAAAACAACAGTGTTCAGAAAGGAAAGGTGGGTATTGTGTGGACTCCACAAATACATCTAGAACTGATTCTAGTCCCACACTACTTATTGCCCAAGGTTTTCACAGATGTATTCTGGACCCTCCATGAGCAACGGTTGGGATTTAGAGATCCAACAAACCATTGCTTATTCCATTCATTCATTATATTTCTATATACATCATGACATGAAATACTTTCTTGAATCAAACATTCTTCTTCTTACTTTTTAATTTTATCAAATTTATTCCTTAACATAACCACATTACCAGATGTAAAAGCAGTAAGTATCTTCAGTTACTTGGTCTTGAAGTAGGGTATGTGTCTTTTGGAGACATTCAAATTTCCCATCAAAGTTAAAATAAATAAATAAAAGCTGAAAACACTTTTCAGACTTGGGGACAGCCAAGCTTGTTATGCAGCCCTTGTTTGTCCAAGATTTTCAGAACTACCGCTATGACTGTCCTTCAAAAATGTCCTCTTTTGTTGTTGATAGGAAATGGTCACTTGTTCTCCTTACGGGTGGCAATTGCTTTTCCATCTGGCCCAGCTCCAAGCTGATGGAGGTTACTATTGCACTTACATATTTATCAATTCTGGCCCCTGCTTTGCTAACCTTAGTTCGTTGCTGTGCAATTGATGGTTCTGTCATTTACCTGAGGTCTGATAGCAGTTTCCCAGTTAACCACATGCCTGGTAACTTGCAAGTGTTTTTGTTGTTGTTGTCATTGTTGTTGTTGTTACAGCTAGATGCCAGGCAGCGTATTTCAACCTTCCCCAGAAGCCAGATGTTAAATAGCCTTATTCAAGATTATTACAGGTAGATGGAGGCAAATATTGCATGGGCTTTCTGTGTCCTAAGAAAAGGTGATAATGGTGCTAATTAAGAAGCATCCTGGAAATATTTTTTGGAAATTGTCATAGGAAGATAGATAATATGCATTAAAGTTATTACCGATGTTGTGGATTTTTTTTGGCTGGTAATAGAGCATAATAGGAGTGCAACTTTTGGATAATGGATAATGGATCTTTAAGTTTATGGCAAATCCGTGTTTACAAGTTGCTATCATTAGAGAGGTCTATTAGCTTGTTTTTGGTGCTGTAGGAAAGGTAAAATCATTGTTACTCCAGGAGAAAGTAATAATGACAGAGTCTTAACACTAGAACACAAGCAGCATCATTCCCATCTTCTTGAGAGCGAAACTACTGAACAAACATCTAACACTGCAGTCTAAAGTCTAGTGTCAGTTCTGCCTATGTCTAAGCTATTTAACCTGCAATATGCACATTTTGAATCCTTAAAAATAAAGATTCTGGTAATAATTTACTACTCTGCAGCTACGATCAAGAAAATAAGCAAATACATTGCTTATGTGGCCATAAGATCAAGAAAATAAGCAAATACATTGCTTATGTGGCCATAAGATCAAGAAAATAAGCAAATACATTGCTATATGTGGCCATAGTTAAAAGGCAAGGGATGGCAGGTCTAACACTTGCAGTAATTTAAGGTGTTAGGGGCCTGGTGATTCCAAACACTGGGATAATTTATTGTACTGGATAAAAACAATTTTCTAGTAAAACAACTTTATATTCTAGTAAAACAATTTTCTACTGAAACAACTTTTGCCAAGTCTTTCTCATTACTAAGCGTGCTGTACCACTATCAAAGTAGCAGTTGACATAGCTTAGGGAAGAAGGAAAAAATTCATTGAATTCTTTAAGTAGTCAGGTGATGATTGAAAAGAAGATGAAATAAAAATTAGGGTTTGGATTTAAATCAACAGGAATTTTAAGTCACTCTGGAATGTAAAAATCCCATCACTATCCCTCGTTTTAACTCGGTCAGGAAAGCTAAATTTTTATAGGTGATATGGGGAAAACCAGCTCTTTGACTCTCCCCGATGAGTGACTGTATTTCTTCCTATTTTAAGATTGATATTAGTATATTGAGAGACTTAACAGAGATGTTAATAAAGAATGCAGTAAGACATGTACGAATGGGATAATTTCAATTATACTTCCCCCACCCTCTTCAGGAGTGGAATAACTAAGTGAACTTTGAAACATTGAATTTAGAAAGGAACTATTTGTTACATCAAAAGTTTAATTTTGTTTTTATCATTAACTAAAGGAGAAGTGACAACATCAAGCATTTCATTGTATCATTTGTATCAATTCTGTTCATCGAAATTCTTCCATGAAGCCTTCAGTTTAGGTAACCTGTCAAAATTTGTTAGGGCTCAGTTTCCTTATCTATAAAATGACGGTGTCTGTCTAACAACCTCTGCTCTTTTAGCTCTAGCTTTTATGTGTCCTCGATAGATGATATTTTTCTCCATTTCTATCTCTTAGGGCATTTCTTCAATTTTTTAAAAAGAAAATAAAAGATATACATAAAATATTATTTTATAAGTCAAATATAAATAAATGCTTTGAAAATATTTTTTGGCAAATTTAGTAAACTTAAGGATAGAAGATATAAATTCAATTTATGTGAAGATGTATAAATAACATCTTTTTAATGAATAACTCAGTCTACCAATTTATAAGAAATGCTGTATTTCCTCTTCTGACATATAGTATGCAATCGTAGACTCTTCCAAGCAGACAAAAAGGAAAAATTAGATTCAAGCTAAGGGTATTTTGTTCCCTAGGAATGCTGTGGAAAAGGAAAAGCTAAAAGCAGGACTGATATAATCTGAGAAAAATTTTTGAGAGTATTATATTTTGATTATTTGCATTGTTGCCTAAAAAACAAATCCCAAACAGAAATTAAATTTTGGAAAATAATCCTGGAAATCAGATTCTGCAATTACACAAAGGTCGAATCTAAGAATGCTTTGACAACTCAAGAATAGCCATAGAAACACATAAATTGCAAAAGGTTATAGATTAGTTTAATTTAATTTAATTTTTTTTATTTTTTTATTAAGTTATTGGAGTAACATTGGTTAATTAGATTAGTTTTAGATTAGTGGTATATATGATGATGATTCTGGCTCAGCTCTGGGGGACATAGATTGGATATGTTATATTAGCAATTGTTTCTGTGTATTATTTTTAGAAAGAAGGCAACACTATTAGAAAAAAATATACTCTCCTTCTCTAGGAAGTTACACCTTACCAATGTCTCTAATTCAAAGGTCATTAAACTGTGGTTCATGGATGCTCTAACTCATATATCAATAGGTAAGGGAATCTGCATGAGTCCCCTAAAGTTATACGCGAATGTACATTTTAAAGAGCAGGACTTCTAAGAATTGTAAGGATGTTATTTTACAGAAGCTTCACAGGGAATCCAAGGTAGAGAGAAATTACCACAAACAGATTTTTGGATATGATTTTTATATTATACAGTAAGCTATAAATTCATAGTTTAAAAGTCCACAAAATTAAAAACAATATATCAGCTTAGACTGAAATGGTCAGTAGTACAAAATGGAAATAACTTTGGACCTTAGATCTTCTATAGGAAAGAACTTCTTTAGGCTAAGAAAACCCTTCAACTTAGCTGAAAATATTGGAAGAGTCTACGATTGCATACTATATGTCAGAAGAGGAAATACAGCATTTCTTATAAATTGGTAGACTGAGTTATTCATTAAAAACTTAGTAGTACAAAATGGAAATAACTTTGGACCTTAGATCTTCTATAGGAAAGAACTTCTTTAGGCTAAGAAAACCCTTCAACTTAGCTGAAAATACTTCATGGTAAAACAAACAAACAAATAAACAAATAAATGAACTAAGGTGCCAAAAGGTGAAACACAAAACTGAAGAAAATTAATATAAGGGAATAATACTGGACTTTAACCAGGAAATTGACAACAGGATACCTATAAAGGATTTCAATGTTGGTATACACCAGTGCTTGCTTGTGTGCCTCAATTTTCCCCCTTTTGAATCAGTCATCTGTAGTGGTTATCTTATGACAGTCTCATTTGTATATTGAGAGCATGTGGGGCAGATATTTATCTCTTTAAGTCACAGGCCTTAAGATAAAGAAGAAGAATACTAAACAATCTACATCTGAAGAATCACACACAAGTAACCTCATTTGCACCCAGATCTATTTAATTTAGATGGGAAACTCCTAGATCTTGAGCCTCATATCATATTAAGATGAAACTTTTGAAGAGTTTTTGGAGAAGGTGTGCATAATTTGCATGTGAGAGGGATGAGAGGGATGTAATTTCTTGTGGCCAGAGGGCAAATTGTGACACATTTTATTTTTCAAAGATGTTTGCAATAATATTTTCTGCCCCCAAATATTCTTTTACAACCTTTCCACTCCCCTGCAAAGACATGGAGTCTCTCTTTGAATTGGGCGAGCTTATGATTCAACTGTAACCAAGAGAATGTGGCAGAATGAGGCTGCATGACTTCTATAGCTTGGTCATCGAAGGCCATGCGCCTCCTTCCTTGTTCACAAAAATACTTTCTTTTGAAGACTTTAGCTAACCTGTATATAACCTAATTGTTTTAAGACCGTCATGCTGTAGGGAACCCTAAACTAACCCGTACTAGAGACCACCACATGGAAAGGCTCTGAGACTAGATGAAGAGAGAAAGGGGTCTAACCAGTCTTCATCTCTTCCAGCTCGTCTGTTGTTTTGGCACCAGTTATAGATGAGCTGCAACTGCATAAGAGCTCACAAGTCTAGACCTGTCAGCAGGGCCCTTCCTGAATTCCAGAGCACAGATACGGTGAGAGATAATAGAATGATTGATGTTCTCTTAAGCAATGAAATTTTGGGGTGATTTATTATGCAGCAATAGACAACTGGAACTTGGACAATAGTCTTTGGGGAAGACTTAAACCTATAGAAATACAAGCAGCAATATAAAATAA
>NW_011888896.1:3676910-3683158 GCF_000151845.1 Pteropus vampyrus | reverse complement strand
TGATGATGATTCTGGCTCAGCTCTGGGGGACATAGATTGGATATGTTATATTAGCAATTGTTTCTGTGTATTATTTTTAGAAAGAAGGCAACACTATTAGAAAAAAATATACTCTCCTTCTCTAGGAAGTTACACCTTACCAATGTCTCTAATTCAAAGGTCATTAAACTGTGGTTCATGGATGCTCTAACTCATATATCAATAGGTAAGGGAATCTGCATGAGTCCCCTAAAGTTATACGCGAATGTACATTTTAAAGAGCAGGACTTCTAAGAATTGTAAGGATGTTATTTTACAGAAGCTTCACAGGGAATCCAAGGTAGAGAGAAATTACCACAAACAGATTTTTGGATATGATTTTTATATTATACAGTAAGCTATAAATTCATAGTTTAAAAGTCCACAAAATTAAAAACAATATATCAGCTTAGACTGAAATGGTCAGTAGTACAAAATGGAAATAACTTTGGACCTTAGATCTTCTATAGGAAAGAACTTCTTTAGGCTAAGAAAACCCTTCAACTTAGCTGAAAATATTGGAAGAGTCTACGATTGCATACTATATGTCAGAAGAGGAAATACAGCATTTCTTATAAATTGGTAGACTGAGTTATTCATTAAAAACTTAGTAGTACAAAATGGAAATAACTTTGGACCTTAGATCTTCTATAGGAAAGAACTTCTTTAGGCTAAGAAAACCCTTCAACTTAGCTGAAAATACTTCATGGTAAAACAAACAAACAAATAAACAAATAAATGAACTAAGGTGCCAAAAGGTGAAACACAAAACTGAAGAAAATTAATATAAGGGAATAATACTGGACTTTAACCAGGAAATTGACAACAGGATACCTATAAAGGATTTCAATGTTGGTATACACCAGTGCTTGCTTGTGTGCCTCAATTTTCCCCCTTTTGAATCAGTCATCTGTAGTGGTTATCTTATGACAGTCTCATTTGTATATTGAGAGCATGTGGGGCAGATATTTATCTCTTTAAGTCACAGGCCTTAAGATAAAGAAGAAGAATACTAAACAATCTACATCTGAAGAATCACACACAAGTAACCTCATTTGCACCCAGATCTATTTAATTTAGATGGGAAACTCCTAGATCTTGAGCCTCATATCATATTAAGATGAAACTTTTGAAGAGTTTTTGGAGAAGGTGTGCATAATTTGCATGTGAGAGGGATGAGAGGGATGTAATTTCTTGTGGCCAGAGGGCAAATTGTGACACATTTTATTTTTCAAAGATGTTTGCAATAATATTTTCTGCCCCCAAATATTCTTTTACAACCTTTCCACTCCCCTGCAAAGACATGGAGTCTCTCTTTGAATTGGGCGAGCTTATGATTCAACTGTAACCAAGAGAATGTGGCAGAATGAGGCTGCATGACTTCTATAGCTTGGTCATCGAAGGCCATGCGCCTCCTTCCTTGTTCACAAAAATACTTTCTTTTGAAGACTTTAGCTAACCTGTATATAACCTAATTGTTTTAAGACCGTCATGCTGTAGGGAACCCTAAACTAACCCGTACTAGAGACCACCACATGGAAAGGCTCTGAGACTAGATGAAGAGAGAAAGGGGTCTAACCAGTCTTCATCTCTTCCAGCTCGTCTGTTGTTTTGGCACCAGTTATAGATGAGCTGCAACTGCATAAGAGCTCACAAGTCAAGACCTGTCAGCAGGGCCCTTCCTGAATTCCAGAGCACAGATACGGTGAGAGATAATAGAATGATTGATGTTCTCTTAAGCAATGAAATTTTGGGGTGATTTATTATGCAGCAATAGACAACTGGAACTTGGACAATAGTCTTTGGGGAAGACTTAAACCTATAGAAATACAAGCAGCAATATAAAATAAAGAATGAAAAGTAGAGCCGATAATCAAATTATGTATAGGCAAGGTGTACCATTTGGTTGATTGGATATCAGTTCTAATTATTCAATTTTTTTGCCATGCCATCAAATATTCTTATTGTTTGTTGTGGTGACCCCTTTTCTCAATCTCCCTGCTACATATAAAGACACACACACACACACATACACAGAGGAAAATGTATTAAAAAAGTGAAAACCAATAAGGAATGGTTGAAAACATTTTTTTTCATTTCTACTATAGAATATGAAGTCACTATTTAAAAGAATGAATTAGATCTTTAACTGCTGTTCTTGAAAGATATTCAGGATCTATAGTGAAGTAACAAAAGCAAGTTATAGATAAAAATATGGACCATGTTTTATAAAAAAAAGCGTATACTCTGTTGTTTTAGCATGGAGAAGGTTGGGAGGATATATAATATAGTACAAATATGGCTAATCCCAGGAGATGAGATTCAAAGGAGGGTAAAAGAAAGATTATTATCTTTATATTTTGTTGCATTGTTTCACATGTTTAAGCAAGCATGCATAACTTTTATAATAAAAAAATATAATACAGCGAATTTTGAACATGAAAAGTAGTAAATTTAAATTGTACCTGGTGGAAATTGGGGAAAGTAGGGAAAAGATTATTTATTTTTTCTTTAAATATCTATTTTTTTTCAGGTTGCACAACAAGCATCGATATTTTTATTACTAAATATATTCTTGTATAAACAATTTAAAGATAAAAGTTTAAAATTGTCATTTTCTTGTTAAAAATTATTAACCTGTGTTAAACTACAGACTGATAAACTGTAAGTAACTGGTTATTGTGCTTAATGCATACTGAAAAGTTGCTTTCTGATAGAAGAAAGCCACAGTATAAGAATATCATAGAAAAATAAAGAGAAAAAGAATGAGAAAAAAATACTCTAATGACAAAAAAATAGTAAACGATATCCAGTAGTCTGCATAAATGATAAATACTCTTTTAGAAGACTTTTTTTCTTTCTGAAAGTCTCAAAGAACTTGAAACTAAGAGATTTTCTTGTTTAGAGCAGGTGCATAACAGGGCATAGAAGCTCATTTCCAATTAGTTGGTATAGAACTATGGGTGCAAGCCTCTTGGGGTAGGGCTCCCTAACTAACATATTATGGCCAGGACCTACAGAGCAAGTATGTGTACAAATTTAATCCTCTAGGCAAACTTAGCCCCATGTTCGTTTAAAAATGCTTGACTTGAAGGAAAGAGAGATGTCATGACAGGAAAGTTGGGAATCTCATGAATAAAAATGTGAATTCAAGTTTATTATAGAAGCCCTCCAAATGTAACATATATGCCAACCTTATTAAACCATTTGCAGTTCCATACAAACATGTTTTCTTGTTTGCCATATCCTCTGAGATACTTTCTTTTTTCTTTTTTTTCTTTTTTTAAACTGGCTTCCTTCTACTTACCTTTTCAAGACTCAGCTCAAGGGATTATCTTTTTTAGAGATTTTTCTAAATCAGTCTACATCGAATGATCCTTCTCTTCTGTTCACATGACGCATTGGGCATTACTCTCCCTCTTCTGTGGCACATTGCACTCTATTACAACTGTGTTTTGTATCTTCGTCTCCACTATTAGATTCTGGGAACAAGAAGGGCAGGGTTGTATATTTCATCTCTGTATTCTTAGTGCTTGGAGAGTGATACACATGTAATTAGCATTTGCCATAGTGATTGATGTATGAATTCCTTTATGATAATTATACATATGTATATGTACACGCACACGCACACACACATATATATTTTTTTATATATATAATTTATTCACATATACAATGCAGTAACTAATAACAAATAGTTTTGTACCTTTTGGTGATTAGATGGCTGAGAACCAAATATTCTAAGTTAAAAATTAAATAAGCTTCCTCAATGACTGCACATTTGTGGTATGTGTCTATAGTAAGGGAAGAGTAAGAGGGGTAGAGATGAAGTAGTAAGAAGGAAGAAAACTGTAAAAGAGAGGGAGAGATGGAAAATGGAAAGGGATGCTTTTTTGTGCAAAATATTTTTACATAAACTTATGATTTTTTAATATGATATGCTAGATGGCACATTCTTGAAAACTTGCTAAAAGTGTATTCTTCTTGGTATTACAAAAGACACTATTATCTGTTGCCTGCAAAACTATATGTGAATTGAGACTTAGCTACATCTAACTTTGATTAGTTTGTTGTACAAATAGAATCAGATGGCTTTACTTGAGAATGATTCATTAGTCCTTCATCCTTCTTTGTGAATGTTCTCCAAATTTAATAGTTGTGTTGTGTAATCTATCATATGGCTATTATGAGACAGACTTAGACAAGGACATTTAACAATGTGTCTGGATACACAGACAGCTACATTTTGCTATTTAGGTGCCAAAGAGATTTTCTAATTATTTTGGTGGTATTGTGACTCATTACAGCTCTGTACAAAGACAGGGAGAAGGATTGGTTCCAAGAGCCTATCTCAATTGCCTTCACACTCCAAGGTGCACCAGTTATAGAAGAAAGCTACAACTTCAAAGGAAATGTCCTATTTCTCCTTCAAGGCACAGCCACTTTCACCCTTACTTCCCCTTCTCCCATAAGTCTTTCCTCCAGCTCCCAACTCTGAAGCCCATTAATGCTTATTAGCTATTGCGCTCCTTTGATATCTTTAACCTTTTGTCCTGGATTGTCATGTATCTCTCTAGACACAAAATAACTTTCTCTAGTCAATCTGTAACTTGCAGGCAGGAATAATTTTTATTATTTTATTTTTAGAATTAAGATTATTGGAAATTGATATGGATTATTCAGATTTCAAGTTTTCCAGGGAACTTTAAAAGTGAGAAATTTTTATGTCTTTTTACATGTTTCCCCATAATTAGCAGAAGTATTCAAAATAAGTTTGAAAGTTTTGAAAGTTGGACTTATTTTAAAAAACACACCTCATCTGAGTGTTTTAAGGCTTCACAATTAATTTTATTTGCGAGAGTATCTTTGTATCCCTATTACTATCCACATTTCAACTAAGTGCTAAGAGTTCTATACACATTTCTTGAATATGACTACATAAGCCTTTGTTGCTCAAACTGGTGTGCCAATATTTCCTTGGAGAACTTGAATTTAAAAACCATGGAATAGATATGAAATAAATAAGTGTAAAAAAAAAAGAGCCAATGAACTCAAGAGAAATAAATCTTAAATTCATATGAAAACTTATATGGAAATGTTTATAGCAGCTTGATTCATAATCACCAAAATTGCTAACAACCCAATTGATCGATGAATAAGCAATCTGTGGTACATCCACATAATAAAACACAACTCAGCAACGAAAAGAAACAAATTATTGATTCACAAAACAGTATGAAAGAAACTCAGATGCCTTGTATTAAATGAAATAAGCCAGATTCAAAAGACTCGATGGTATATATACCCAAGTATATGACATTTTGGAAAAGGTAAATTATAAAAACAGAGAACAGATCAGTGGTCTCCAGAAGTTAGAGTGAAAGTATTGACTACAAAGGGGCACTTTTGGGGTGATGGAAATGTCTCGTATCTTGATTGTGGTGTGGTTATGTGACTAGATACATTTATCAATAATCATAGAACATATACCAAGAAGAGTGAGTTCTACTATACACTAAGTAAAAAATAATTTTTAAATGCCAAGAAGCCAATACTGACAGAACGTTATAAAATTTTTACTTTTGGTATAGTAATTTATTACATTTTTCTGAAGTAATTTAGCTATATATTTCCAAAGCCAAAAAATTACTCATAGCTTTTCATTCAATAACTTCATACTAAAGAATTTATCTAACAAAATCATAAAAAATATGGGAAACCTATATGCATAGAGGTATCACTTTTTTCATAGACAAAATGCTGCCTAATTGCATTTATTTGCATTTCTATGTTTGCTAGAAAAATTGCATTGCTCACACATTTAATAACCAGTTGTGTGAGAAAGAATAAGATTAATATCCTCTAGTGGTTGAAGGGTAGCAGACCACCTACTTTTCTCTTTCAATAAACACACAAAGCCATTCATATCTGTGAAATGATTATAAATAGCTTGGAATTTAGTAAAATTTTCATTGTTGTGGCTGTAGATAAATAAACATATTGAAACAAAAAAATATGGTTGCTAGGCAAGCTATTTAGTGAGATTTGGTTTAAGAGTCTTCCAGTACATTTCATAGTTGATGTTTGTCTTAAAATTTTTGTTTCTTTAATTTGGTCTGGACCCTTGAATATGAGAATATAAAAGAAACTAAAATCCCAAGTTTTGTGCATTCTTTTTCTTTGAGAACTTAAAATTTTGAACTCTACCCAAACTTTTCATTTTTTTT
>NW_011888896.1:3655300-3676860 GCF_000151845.1 Pteropus vampyrus | reverse complement strand
GCTCACACATTTAATAACCAGTTGTGTGAGAAAGAATAAGATTAATATCCTCTAGTGGTTGAAGGGTAGCAGACCACCTACTTTTCTCTTTCAATAAACACACAAAGCCATTCATATCTGTGAAATGATTATAAATAGCTTGGAATTTAGTAAAATTTTCATTGTTGTGGCTGTAGATAAATAAACATATTGAAACAAAAAAATATGGTTGCTAGGCAAGCTATTTAGTGAGATTTGGTTTAAGAGTCTTCCAGTACATTTCATAGTTGATGTTTGTCTTAAAATTTTTGTTTCTTTAATTTGGTCTGGACCCTTGAATATGAGAATATAAAAGAAACTAAAATCCCAAGTTTTGTGCATTCTTTTTCTTTGAGAACTTAAAATTTTGAACTCTACCCAAACTTTTCATTTTTTTTTTAGTTTATTTAATTTTGGCAATATATGCTTTTTAGTTCACGAAGCTTTTAAACTCCCCATTAAATACTGCAAACAATGTTTTAAAGAATTAAAAATAGATGAATGTAAACCACAAAATGTTTTCTTAAAAATGATCACATATTTTTTAAAAAATCAATTGGAAAAGTGCTACTAAAAACACACTAGGGTGAAATGAGAAGGTATATTTGTGGGTAAGAAGATCATCTGTAATAACAACAGAAAGCTAGATACAGTGGCTCCTCATTACCTAATTCGGTCACCAAATGTTTCTTGAGCACCTACTGTGTGCAGATAATGTTCTATGCACAGTTGGAAACAAAGTAGATAGCAGTCCCTCTTCTCATGGTGCTCACATTCTAGCTTATTAAAAAATTCGAACAAGTAGAATTTAGTCCATCCTCTGGTATTTTCTAGATATATACAATCTTATGTAAAGTTAGTGATTTGTATAAAACATTAAAATATGAATTCTACCACATTTTCCTAATTAATCATTGTTCCACTTCCAAAGAAGACTTTTCCTATCATTAAACCTTTTCCTTTCTCTTTACTTTCTCAGTGGGTAACCTTGCTTCTGATTTCATTAAGAAAATAGAAGCAATCCGAAGAACATATCCTTATTTTACCACCAAATTCACTAACTTGCATATTTCTGAGCTCAGGTACACTGAGTCCCTTCCTATTGTTCTTCAGAAGCAGTCAACATGCCAGTCTTAGGTCAATCCATCCCTTGAACACTGGATCCAATCCTCTTTGTCTATTTATTGAGTTTGCTTTTATAATTATCCACTGTCTTTCTTATACCATCAAATTTTCTCATTAGCATAAAATCATGGTATAACACCTCCAAATCTTGAATAAAAAAACATCTCAAGATGCCATGTCTCCTAGCTGTGGCCTCGTAGTTTGCTTCTAATGTCTGACAGAATATCTGACAGGCATTTCAAATTTAAAGTGTCTAAAAATTGAATTTCTGATCTCTTACCCTCCTTCAATCCTACTCCTTTTATAGTATTCTCCTTTGTACCAAGTGGCACTTCATCCACTGAGTTGCTTAAAAATCTTGAAATCATTTCTCATTTCTTCCTTTTTCTGATGCTCCAGAATCAATTAAGAAAAAATGCCTCAGAGTGTCCATTTCTCTTCTCTTAAAGTTCAAGCCACCACCATCTCTTCTTGATTGAATATCTCCCTCTTGACTTGTCTCCCTGCTTCTACTACCAGATTGTGTCTCTCACCTGCTCCAACCATCCAGTGGCTTCCCATAACATCTAAACTAAAATCTGACAACTTTGCCATGACTTACAAATACCTGCATGATCTGCCTCCTGAGGTTGGACAGGTAGACAGGAGACAGATCAGTTTTTATCTAAGTGATGGCTACTGATGTTAAGCATATATTAGATATTTTGCCCTTATTCTAGACCATTTTTATTTGCTAAATTTGAGGAAGTGAGACATGCAAACTGGGCAGCTGCTTATCATAAAGGTAGGAGGCAACATTTACATTCCACGTAGGCAGCATGGCCACCCTACAAGCAAATAGCTAAGGAAAGAATATTTCAGGGAGATGAAATAGCAAGGGTAAAAGGCCTACATGCTACTTCTTAAATACCTCAAGATTATACATAACCCAGGCATTTCACTCTTGGTATTTCATCTGCCTAGAACACTCTACACATGTCTTACTTCATCATATACTTCATATTGCTCATTTTCACTTAATGCATTATTTACCAGTAATGAAAATTCTCCAAATAGGATATAAGCTTCAAGAGGGCAAGGGCTAATTTTGTTTGATTCATTGTTGTATTCTAAGGATCTGATACATATTGTTGTATTGTTGTATTCTAAGGATCTGATACATACATACAGTAAATATTCATTAAACTAATGAAGTTGTCAAAATTAGCAAATAAAAAATAAAAGATTCGTAGTTAAATTTGCATTTTAGATAAAAAGCAAATAATATTTTAGTATAAATACTTCCCACATATTGTCCACATTTTAGCTGGCAATCCTATGAATTAATAAATTTTTTACCTGGAATAAGGGAAAAATAGTTAATATTTATTAAACATTAGTAGCCATCACCTTGATGAAAACCAGTCTTTTATATAGAGAAGGCACTCAAATGCTTGATAACTAACTAAATTTGAAAATGAACTCATCTGCCCTCAGGCCTGTATTGTAAGATGCTAGCAAATAGGTCTATTTGGGGATAGATTTTTCATGTGTGCTATTTAGTCAACATTAAGACTTAAAAGAGGCATCTATGGCTCTGTGTAACTAAGATTTAAGAATATAATACCAAAGGGTTTTAATTCAGACAGAGTATATTTAATTAATTATAAATGTCAGAGCTGAATTATTTATAAATGGAGATAATCAGCTAATAATGTGAATATTATTTAATGACATGATAGAGAGACTAGACCAGGAGTTTGGAGATATGGCTTGTAACCTCTCATTGTCTATTCAGTTATATGAAGAGTTGAGCTACATGACCATCCTGCTTCATTTCTTCATCTGTAAATTAATGGTATTTGACTCTTTAATTTCTAAAATTTTTTAAAGTAAAATCTCCTTTGCCTTATATTGAAAATATTCCTACCTAGATGATAAAGAATCTGCTAAATGATGCTGTATATATGTTGCCATGGTCGGAAAACTGTGGACAGGTTCTTGGCATGTATAAACTTGAACATCGGTTTATCAGTTTATGCTTCAAATTTTGTTTTTCCTGCTACATGAGATATTTGTTTAATTATTCAACAGAATTTATTGAGATACACTTAACATCATTGATAGCTTCTTGGAAACTGCAACTTTAAATGAAATGATGTATAATGACCAATTTTACTATAAGCGAATTAAAAAGAATTAAGTTCCTATGGCATATTTCTGGTCGTAAAAACATTTCCAAATTTCTAAATACTCAAAACACTTCTAATATTAAATATTGAAATAAATATGACCTATACATACTTTTAAGAAAGATTAATAAAACAAGTAAGTTATAAGTTAATTGTTTTCCAACCCACTTATTCTAGTTCCAGGTTGGAAGTGGCTGGATCCCATTCCAACAGCTCAGCTCACAAGGCTGGAGCTCACTCTGTACAGGATACCCATCTATCACAAAGTGTACTCACACACACAGCCACACTCACTCAGACATGCTAATTCACCCAACATGCACATCTTCGTGGTGTGGGAGGAAACCGGAGTCCCTGGAGGAACCCATCCAGACATGGGGAGAACAGGCAGAGTCTACGCAGACAGTGTCCCCGGCCAGGAATCAATTATTTTTTTCCTCATCCAAGTTATAATGAAACAATGTTGAATGAAACTATGTTATTCAAAGATCTGCTCTACTTTCCAGGTACCAGTATGTTCACTTTTGAAAATACTAAGTGACTATAAGATTGTCTAGGCCCTTCAGGAAACTCAAGGTCTAGTCGTGGGAGATAGATATGCCAAATGCAAGGTCAGTAAGTGTCCTTACGATAGAAGTAATACCAGGCAGCATGAAGGCAGAAAAAAGGAAGATATTGATGTCTCCCTTTGAGTAGAGGGAGAAGTGAGGATAAAGATATTTAGAAAAGATTTCATTGAAACATGTATCTCAAAAGGTGAAGTGGATATGACATCATAGAAGGAGCAGTAGATACAGTCAGCATCTTATGTGTGACTTTGTATAATTATTATTTTTTTCTGTATCACTTTTCTGATCTATCCATTGGAGCTAATACTTGCTTTCAAGCACTTTGGGTAAGGTGGAATGTTTGTGAAAGTGCCCGATACACCCTGTTTAGTATGAATTCTTGAATTTAAACTATACTTTTAAGAAAACAGAATAATTGATTTTGCATCAAAAATGATTAGTAATTTTTAAAGGTTTTAGTATAAAAAGTTATTGTTGCATCAGTACTAGTCCATGTCAGAAATTTTAACCATCTTCAGGAAACCGAGAAAAATAAAAATAGTATCACATAGTTATATTAATGTAAGAATATACTATTCTTTTGGGGGAAGCATTATCTTTTATTCTGGGATTAAGTCCTACCTCGTTCTTTTGCTGTAAATTGTACTTTCTTTTATGAAAGGCTGATTCAGTAGATGGTTGGTTGATGGTTGGTTTTAAGAATAATATCCATAATTAATAAAATAAGAAGTTAGCAATTATATGTCTGTCATAGATATTTGAAAATTTAACATTTTTGAAATTTTACTGAAATGTGAAATTATAGTAACTATTAAATAAAAATATTTTCTTTATGACAAATGAGGTTCTACATAATGCTACCTTCACTTAAATAAAAGCAAATTCTAATTTTTAAGATATATTTAATAATCTCCAACATTAGTAAAGCCATACATTTGCAAGGGATGTCGTTATTGATTTAAAACAAAAATTCAAAACTGATTGTATGAATGTATAAATCTTGATAGTACATAATTTATTTACTCTCTCACTCAACAACTATTAAGCATCTACTCTATGGCTGGCACAATTATAGCTCTTGTTCAACATAATATAAGTAAATATAAGTAATATATTTACTTAGGAAGTATATATAAGTAAAATATAACTTGGTTAGTGCTTAATAACTCTTAGCTACTATTACTGTCATCAATATACATGAGTCTATTTTTATCTGTTCCCAAGAAAAAAGAGAGTAGGGTGTCTTAGCTGATGAAAAGGAAGTTTTGACATCTTCTCCTTTAAACTACTTACTGCTTGCTGACTCATTAGAGAATTTTGTTGCAGACAAAGTTTAGAATATCTGTTTTGACTTTACGGTTATGCATTGATCAAATGAACTCCAATGAACTTCACTTTGTTTATTTGATAACTTAAGGTAAACTTTATAAAAATCATAGCCAGTACTATTGACTGGGTAGCTTATTTATCTCTCAGCAGTGTGCCTTATGCCTGCATGAAGTCGATGGCACTCTGTCACTATGGTTACCTGTGGACTCCGGATGAAGAGCTATAATATCCATTAAGGTGTGGTTTGCATCAATGACTAAAATGATCTACAAATAGATAATGGATATTTCATGAGCTTTATTTTTCCCTTTTGGATCCTCACTTCCAGTTCATATATAAAAGCAAAGCATTTATTTTCTAATTAATTTAGCATATTTGATAAATATTTAGTATGTATACTATGGGCCAGGCTCTCCTTGAAAATTCTGAGTTTTATCTAAAAAATAGAGTGTGTCTGATATCTTTATAACCTGGAAGCCACAAATAACATGTTTTATTTGGCAGATCATTTTTAATAAGAAATTCTAAAACAACAACAACAACAACAACAACAACAAATCCATAAAAATTAAAGAAGCAACATGAAGCAGTTATCATGGAAAATGTTGAAGTTTTGGAGCCAGATAGATCTAGGTCCAAATTCTAATTCTTCTATTTTTAGTTGTATAAATGACCTCTCTGAACTTCTCTTTCCTCATTGGTAAAATGGCAAGGATAATAGTCTATGTGATTGGATGAAGTAAGTTAGATTAAACAGCTACCACTCAGTAGACATCAATAAATGTTTATTTCATTTTTGCTTTTTTTAGTACTACAAGATAAACTTTAAAAAATATATATGCCTTTTAACTGTACACATGTGTGTATATTTGGCCAATTACATGTACATGACACCTGTATATGTACAAAAATATGATAAAATATTATTAAAATCATAGGCAATACTGTTAACTGTAGCTTATTTGCCTCTCAGCAGTGTGCCTTATGCCTGCATGACACTGCTGATATGCTTGATTTTTATCCTTTCATTTGTTCATTCATTCAACAGACAATCATTGAATAAGCCCAGTGAGGTGTGAAGTGTGAACATTTGATTGGCTACACTGCAAAGAGACTGACTCTGCTTGAGCAACGTGATTCTCGTTAGGGCTGGCCATTTCCTCAGAACTTAGGCGGGAATCAATGCCATTCAATACAGCCAAAGAGGAGCTGATCATTGTTGCCTGCCAAACAGTGGGAAAAGTAGAGCAACTGACATTTTTTATTATAGGCAGAATGAAAAATCAGCAGTGCTTATACATTAAAGTAATCCTCTGAGTCTAGTTTTTTAACATTTGAAAAATGTAAAACTCTCATATAACAAATTTTTGTACAACTGCTATGGAAAGATAACAAATTGAATTTTGTGGTGATAGGCTAAGTAGTGAACTGAGCATACAACCTGAGTGATTGATGAAGTGTGCTTGCCAGGTACGAATAACACTGCAAAGGACGTAGGTATATGTTTCCCTGTGTTGTTGATTAGAGGGCAGGAAAAACCCTGGAAAGAAGAGATAACAGGCACAAGGAAGTTTTAAAAATTAACTATTGTGTCACTTGTGAGAAGTGGGCAATAATTTGTTCTCTATTTTCCCAATATCTTGAAGAAAAAAATCTTTGACCTGATTTATAATGATTGTTCATGACCATGACAATTATGGTTAATGCCATTAAAACAAATGATTTCTTTTTATTTTCATTCTTCTGGGGATATAAAAATTAAAAGAGCACTAACTCTTTTACAGTGTGCTTAGTAGGGGGTGGAGGGAGGAGTATAGAGCCATTAAGAAATAAATACAATAAGCTCTTTTAAGTAATATCAGTGTCCATATATGCTAAAGAATTGTTATAAAGATAGGAATGGTTACTTTTTCTTGCGTTTGTAAGTTAAGGTTCAGTTAGAAAAACAAAGGTACTCTATGTATTCCAGTTTTGAGAAGTTAAATCAAAGAATTAGAAGCTTTTTGTCTTTGGAAGAAGTGGGGAATTATAGTTTGTTAAAGCTGCCATCAGTGTTCTCGGCCTGAGTCACCAGAGTATTTTGGTGTTCATTGGGAAGCCACCACAGTTTTCCACACTCTCTAGGGAGCTTCTATTAACTATCCCACCCACAGCAATGAAGTAGGTGGCTAACAAGAGTACACTAGGAGATCGCAGTCAATCTCAAATCTTCTGAGGAGGCATCAGCTCCAGCTGCCTTCAGTGAATAGCACCTTCTCCTTCTGTCCCACCTTCAATTTTGTGTGAGGGCTTCTCATTGATAGACTCCAAATCAGAACTATATGGAGAAAGGAATCCTGAGAAATGTAGTTCCAGGCTAATTCTATGCAGTACAAAGAAAATATAAGCACATAGATGAATAAACAATAATAGATTGTCAGTTCCCAGGCATAATTGAAAAGTAAATTAATTCTAGAACTAAGATATATATAATTTTGAAATTATCAAATGGATTAAATTAGAGATTGGCTATAGCTAAAGAAAGAATTAAGAAACTGGATGATGGTTCTGAAGAAATTATTCATAATTCAGCACAGAAAGATAAAGATAGAAAATATGAATGAGACATTAAGATACCTAGTGGATAAGGTGAGAAAGTTTTAGTGGAATACAGATAATATATACAAACTGAGTAATTGAGAAAATTTAGAAAAGGGACTATTCATAAAATGTGAATGCAGTAAAGTCAAGAAATTAGGAAGATGAGGAGAGGTATGGATAAAGGTTACTGGAGTTATGAATATACAGAACTTTGATGTTAGATTATTAGATAAGTCATCCATGTAGCTATTGAAATTGTCTATGAATTGATGTTTGGAGGAAGACCTTGAGAGGCAGAATAAGGAAAACAAAGCATAGAATTAATGAGAGTATAGTGGAAAGGAATGTTGGCTGTATCCCACTTCCTTGAAGATGACAGATAAAGGGCATAATTGAATTGATTGTCTATCTTTTATTCAAAAGACCTAATCAGGATGAGGTCCAAGTAGTGTCACAGCCCCAAGTAGGTCACCATACTACATGTTTGCGCAGTGTTCAAATGGTATGTTTCCAAGCAGCTGACTCAAAGTCTTGAAGCTCCAGCATTACGGGACTAAATAATGAGCAGTCCAGTGCCTCAGGCCCAGTGTATTAACTTGGGTACAGTGTTCTATGGAGTCAAAACGTCACCTGAGTCACGGAAGAAATATGGAGAATTTGGGAAGGAGTTGCCCTTGGCAGAGTTGTCCCTTAGGGTTCGGAGTATTCACTAGATTGCTGTTTTTGTTTGGTTAGCTCCAAGCGTTGTCCCAGCAGTGTGTTGTAATTGGGGATTCCAGAATTTTGAGTAGTAAAAGTGTTAGTTTTCATTGAATGGGAAGATGTGAAGCCAGAAAAATGACAATGATTCTCAGGTTAGAATCATTCATAAATATTTGAAGTCAGAGCAATTTTTCTTTGTGATGTAACAGTATGTTTTGGACATTTTTGATGCAATAAGAGACTGGTATGAAAATAAAGTCTGTGGGTAGGGATGGAGATTGTGGTGATGTTACTAATATCCTGTAGCTAATCTCAGTTGCCTTGCTTCCTCCACAAAGAAAAGTTATTTAGTTCTCAAGTCTATTGATAACTATGGAGAAAGACACAAATAGCTGTTCATATTGCACATTATATAAAGATATATTTTGTAACAGTCCCAGTATTAAAAATCTGTGCTTTATAACTCTTTCTACTGTAGTTAACACATTACATGGAGGTAAAATACATTTTTTCCCTATGTCTAGGAATATGGATAAAGAAGTATCCAAAGCAAAATAGCTACCGGATTACCTTTATCCTGAGTAATGGCTCTGCAAGGCTCTCTTTTTCCAATTTAAAGAGTATATTTGGCTTAACTTCCCCGCTTCATGTCACAGAGGCAGTGGACAACTTAATATACCGAAATGTCAGTGGTCTCTTTATTTTCCTAATAGGCTTTTTTTTTTTTTTTCTTTTTTCACTCAGAGATGAGACTTGAGACTTAACCCAAGCCTGGAAACTGGGTTCCCAAGCGTACCTAGGGAATAAATATTTTGATGATTAGAAAAATGGGCTAAATATCACAGGATCTCTTTTGGTCTTCTAGATATTTTAGCCATTGGTATTAGTTAGCTCTTGTTGAATAATTACCCCAAATTTTAGAGGCTTAAAGCAACAAATATTTATTATCTCACAAAGTTGCTATGGGTCATGAATCTGAGAGTAGCTTAGCTGAGTGGTTCTGGCTCAGGGTTTCTCGTGAGGTTGCCATCAAGACATTGGCAGTAGCCAAGTTATTTGAAGGCTTTACTGGGGATCAAGGATTTGCTTCCAACATGGCTCACTGACATAATGTTGGCAAGAAGCCTCGGTTCCTTGACATGTGAGCTTGTCCATAGGTTACTTGAATGTCCTCATTACATGGCTGCTGGCTATTTCCTCAGCTTCACAAGAGAGAGGAAGAGAAAGAGGGAGAGAGAGGGAGAGCGGAAGAAAGAAAAAACACAATGCTTTTTTATGACCTAGTTTCAGAAGTCGAACACTGCCACTTTCATTACATTCTACTCATTGAATCACTAAGTACTGCCCACACTCAACAGAAGAGGAATTAGACATCTCCTGTTGAAAGAGGAGTGTCAAATAATTTTTGGATACGTTTTGAAACCACCGCACCGCTAAAGCATGGAGTAAAAAGAGCTGTAGTCCATTTTTCCATCTCTTTCTTGAACTGCCGTCAAATGTTTCTTCATCCCCCTTTCCTTAGTGATTATAACCCAATATAATTCAGAGAAGTGATATGTCCATCTAAAATCCCATATTTTCTAGGGCGTTTAGGTTTGATTTGGCCATGCAGGAGGTTACTGATTCAACAGGAGGTACACCCTTTTCACACTTCTGCTCTTTCTTTTTTCCTGCTCTTTGGAATGTGAACATGATGGTGGGTTCTCCAGTAAACATCCTGGACTATGAGCAATCCTAAGATTGAAATATATAAAGCACAAAAATAGAAGGGGTGATGATTGTGGAATCAGCAAGCAGCCTTGGATGACCACTTCTATCTTGCTTAAACCAAAATTACTTTCAGTTTCCTGATATTTACAGTCAGACTAATCCTGACACCTGTATCCTTGGGTAAGTGATTCACCTTGTCTTTTGTTTACTCTCTTTCTTGGGAAATTGTCTATCCTACCTTATCATAATTCACTGGCAGAGCTTAAACTAAAAGTCTTCAATAGCGGTCTAGGTCTGCTTCTCTCTTATCACATAGATTCAGCAGATGCAGAGGGAAGAAATTGTTTTCTAGTCATCTTGGAAAAGCCAGGAATTACTGAACTTATCTCTCAGTTCTGTAGATATCGGGGGGTTTGTATCTTAAGAAACTTGAGGAAGTCTCACTAATGCTTAACTAATTTTGATTTTAGTTGGATATCTCTCTAAAGTGGGAGAGCTATTGCTTATTTCATCTTCCTTTGCTGGCTGTCCACTGAGAAAACCTCTTGTTCTTCACTTTATAGCTCACTGAGACTTTCTGACATCACTTACATTCAAACCTATCTCTTAGAATCCTTTCCAGAAAATGTTCTATAATGGCAATAGTATATTGATAAAACATTTATTTATTCATTCATTCTTTCACTCATTCATTTGTCGGTCGTTCATTCATTCATTCATTTATTCAGTTCCAGATAACTTCAGTCATTATTTCAAACACTTGTGGCCATCTGGGAACAGTAGCACTATTATTATCCTCATTTTCAAAAGAGGAAATCAAGTCCTGGAACCTTGCCCAGGGTTACAGAGTTCAAAAGTGGCTGAGCTTGGATCTAAACCAGGCTCATATTGACCCCGGAGCTAGTGTTCTTTCCACTTTGCCTGGTTTTTAACTTCACTAAAATCTTGCTGGACACATTTTGTTATAGCAGAAAGTATAAATATGGAATGAAAATTGCAATGTGATTGCCAAGTTGGCTGACTTGAGCATGCACAGTCTTGGGAATCCATCTGTCCACAACATTTTTTCTTAATAGAATTTGTTGAAACTAGATCAGCAAATGCGTGCTAGTATGGGCCATCAGCCAGGATGTGGAAATCACTTAATGAGATGGAATGCTATGTTAAAATGGTATTTATTAAAATAGGATTCTTCCAGAAGGTTGTGTTTCAATAAAAACACTCAATGGTAAACATTTAGACCTTGCCTACCTCTCTGCTCACCTTCTTTCTCCTCAGGTCCTTTCAGAAACCACAGGGTGCAAAGTACAGTTCAGGCTGAGAAGGACAAGAAGGTAGAGGATGGAAGAAAAGAGAGTTGGCAGGAACATTGAGATGTGTTTCCACCTAGCACGGTACTTTCTTTTCATTGAAATAATATTTTATTTCATCTACACATACCCCAATTGGGTAGGTTTTATTAATCACATTCTACAAATGGGGAAAGCTAATGGTCAGAGAGGTTAAGATCAGCAAAGTCAGAGATGCAGAAAATGATCAAGTTAAAATTTCACTTCAGAGTTGCCTGATTCCAAAACTTATGCCCCTTGTAGTATATCGTGTTACTTCTTCATGAACAGTAATATTAATAGTATCATATGTTTTTTATCTTGTTTATGTTTTATATATATTCTCTCATTTACTCTCATAGTAATATCATAATATGGTTGTCATGTTTAATTTTATGTCAACTTGGCTAGACCACAAAGCCCAGATGTTTCTATGAAGGAACTCTGAATGAAGGGTCATTATCCCTTTTTGTGGATGAGTGAACAGATTCACAGAGACTTAATAATTTGCTTCCTAAACTGGTAAACTAACCATAATCACATAGCTAATAATTGGAGGACCTGGTACATGAAATCAGTTTATTTGTCTTGAAGTTTATTTTTTTCTATCTTTATATAAATTATTCTTTAAAAATGAATACATAGTAAAACTCTATTAGTTTCTATGGCTGCTTTAACAAATTACCACAAGCTTAGTGGCTTAAAACAAGACAAATTTATTCTCTGACAGTTCTGGAGGTCAAAACATGAAATCAGTTTTACTAGTTAGAGTGCAGGGCTTGTTGGAGGCACTGAGGGGAAAATCTACTTCTGTGACCTTTACAGCTTCTAGTGGCTGCCTGTATTCGTTGGCTTGCGACCTCTTTCTCCACCTTCAAAGCATATCACTGTAATCTCTACTTCTGCTTTCACCTTGCCTTTCCCTCATTATAGTCAAGTCTCCCTCTGCCTTCCTCTTAGGACATATGATTACACTTAGGGTTTCCCTGGACCATCCAGGATACTCTCCTATCTCAAGATCCTCCTTAACTTAATCATATCTACGAAGTCTCTTTAGTTGTATAAAGTAACATTCACAGGTTCTGAAGATTAGGATGTGGGTATCTTCAGAGGCCATGATTCAGCCAACCACACTCAGCTTTGTCTTTTTTCCTTTTAAGTTAAAACTTTTTTTTTCTTTCAATTATTTTATTTTTTAAAATTTATTTTTCAATTACAGTTGACATACAATATTATATTAGTTGCAGGAGTACCACATAGTGATTCGGCTTTATAAGAATTTATATACCTTACAAAGTGATCACCATTGGTAAGTATCTTTTTTAAAAAAAATAATATATTATATAGTTTGATTACACAATTATGCTTACTTTTTTTTCTTTCTCATTTGTCTTACTAAATCTATTATGAAATCAATTTAAATCAGAGCTTTGAACGGAAGTGATTTGAAATGTTGGAACAAAAGACCTAGAATTGTTGATTAGAATAAATACATCTCTCAAAAAAGTTTTAATTCAGAGTCTATGGATATCTTCAAAGCCCTTATGTTAAACCTTTCCCTCAGGGAAGTTTTATCAAATGTTTTAATTAACCACAAAGGTGACTGATCTAGTGGCACATTTTTGTTTTCTTTCTATTTAGGAGAATGATCAAAATGTAAGACTCAGGTGGGAAAGAAAGCAGAGGTGAACTTGATCTTCACACTGTTTAGTTCACAGATTACTGAAAACTAACTGTAATTCTAATATGTCTATGTAGGAAAATTCGTTTTGCTCCTGTGGGTTCTTATTTACCCACGGCCTCATTTACTCAGGTCTCCTGCCCACAGAGCATTCTTTTTGGTGTCAACAGGTTATTCTGTCAGCTTCAGCAGCCTCCTGTAATTTTGGGAGTCATAAGTCAGCCAGGCTGAATTGTACAGTGACAGGGAAGCTTGAGCTTTTTGGTCAATCAGATCCACATTTGAATTCCAAATGGACCACTTAGTACGTGGTGTCCTTGAACTTAAAACTTTAACTCTCGTCAGCAGAATGTGGATAATATCTTTTGCACAAAGAGGTTGGCTAGATTAAATGCATGCAGGACATATTGTTATCTCCTATTCTCTTTTACATTCTCTTGGCAGCTCATTAGCCTTTGGCATATTACTACACCTACTAGAGTGACAAACAGAATTAAAAGTACCAGATGTTCCATGTTTAGAAGCACAGAGCTGCTTTTCTTTGCAGAGACAATCCTAATAATACTAAAGTTGGGTTAGAGGGTTATCACAAACCCTGTTTGTGATAGTGTTGTGGTTGCCTCCCCGACAGCCATTCTTCTTCCTGGCTAATAGAACCTCCGGTTTTCTCCTGACACTGGGCAGCCTAGCACAGCCTGCTGAGGCCGGTGCCTGACTAGTCTAGGCCAATGGAGATCATTATGTCCTCTTTGGCACTGATTAGTTCAGAGGTAGATGTGTGATTTATTGCTGGTGGATAAGACATAAGGGGTCCTAGGAGAAGTTTTCTGAGGAAATTTAGGGAAAGATTTCCTTTGCTGAATTTTTTCATCACCTCCAGTTCACTTCTTTGTCAAAGTAGGGAGGAATTCACACCCAAGGTTATGGGCATGCCTGAACACTTGACAATGGACAGATGAGACAGACAGCAGTTTATTAGTGATACATACTCACAGCACAGGGGAGGAGGACACAGTGCCATGTAGGACCACACAGAGTTTACACTTCAAACAGAGTGAAAACCAGGGGCTATGGGAAACACGGTTTGCAGTGTCAAGGGGATGAAGAGCCCTCTGGTTCCCGTGAAAGGATGTGATTGGATTGTTTGAATAATTCCACGGGCTGTCAGGGAAGTGAAATCTATTACTCAAGAATAAGCAGGAACTGCACTGGTCGCCTTGATAAGGAGGGTTGTTTGGCCAGGGGACCTTCTCTGTGGAAGTGTGGGGAGGAGACTTTTAGTTAGGCTATAGGAGGCCCCCTCAGGTTTACTAGACATCAGAGCAGCACATAAATTTGGCTTTAATTTTAGGACAGTTCTTTCTTCTCTTTGGAAATTGTCAGGTGTGAACATGATGGTTTTAGTTAGAAGCATAACATCAATTTTGCAGCCATAAAGGGAATCGTTGTAGATATTTCAACAATAAGACAGTAAAAGCCTGGGTCTCTGACAATTTCTTTGAAGCTGCTGAACTTTCTCTGAAACTTTCTACTACCAGACTCCTTTTATATGACAATAAACTCCTATTGTTGAACCACTTTTAGTGTGTTATTTTGCCTCTTGTTGTGGAAGCATCCTGATGGAGAAGCCTAGATGGTCCTACTATCTGCCAGAGACAAATTCCTGTGATTTTATGTATGTAACGTCTTTTTTGTGACTAATATGATTATTGTATTTTTAGTTGTTGTTATACTAAGGATAAAGGTGGTGCAGAGTCCATCTTGAACCAGAGTGAAAGACTAGAAAAATCAAAGAGAAAACTCCAATGGGAAGCTATTGAGTCCCTTAGCTCCTTGCCTACCTGAAAAGGAGAATCCAACTTTTATTTTACTCTTCAGCAGGATTTCCATAAAATTTAAGTCACTGCTAATTCCTTTGTCAATCCTTAAAGTACAGTCTATCGTGTACACTCAGGCTTCCTTATATGTGACTAGCAAGGAGATGGAGCTGCTTATAACTTATTTTTTCACTTATTGTGCAGTCTATGAACAATCTATAGTTAGCATAAGGTATCTGCCTTACAAATAAGATAAAATAATCCAAAAATCAAATAAAGAGTGTTTCTTAGAATAATAAATAATATTCAGAATATCACTTTCTGATTCATATCTTCGTTGAATCTATATACATAACAAAAAGTTTTTTGTAAAGAGGGAATGATATTACACTTTTCTTTTAGAGAAAAATAGAACAATTTCATTAAAATGATAGTACCAAGTGATTTTATTTGCTTAAACCTTGACTCAAAATGTTTCTGAGCTGTTAAATGTTCTATGTTGTCATTTTATAAATTATCTATATTAAATCTTATGTAATAAAAATTTAAAAGTCCTTTTAATAAATTCTCAGTAAAAGTTTAAGAAAATTTAATAGCATACCAGTTTCAGATATTGGAATATAATTTTCAAAATACTCGTAATGCAATCTCTTTTGTACTAAATCAATGAAAATTATTGAATTTTGGAGACTAAAAAATCTCATGGATTTATGCTCAATAGAGAAAAGTTTATGCTTTCAAAATAATAAAAACATTTTTATCAATTCAATTTAATCAAATTAAAGACTATGTTAGGCTAAGAAAGAACAGTTTTTCCTAATCCTGCTGACTCTTCACCTTCTCAAAGGTCCGAGAAGATTAGACATCCTGGAGTCTCTGAAGGCCACTTACCACATTAGACTTCTGTGCAAAGCCAGAGGTCGTCTGCCTTCTGACTGGGCAATACACATCAACAAGTCTAGGGGTAGCTTTCAGCCTATTTATTTGCTCTTCTTCACTTGGTCTCTAGGTAGCACAGGCCAATGAATGAAGGGCCTACATGACATGCTAAGGAGCTCTCACTCTATTCTGCAGGTAATTAGGAATCCATTAAAGATTTAAGCCAGAGTGTGATATGATTCCATTAACTTTATTAAAGGACCACGTTGGTGAAAGATATCTGAGAGGGGAACTGAGGCTGGAGATACTGAGGTGGTAGTTACCATGGTTAAGAGACATAGATTGAAGACTCGAGTTTAGGCAGAGGCACTGTGGATGCCACGGTATGCAGGGAGATGAAACTAAAAGATCCAGAATGAATATGTTGAGGAAAAGAGAAAGAAATGAGACAGTGATGGAAATGAGGCAAGACAGTTAAAATTATGTCTTCTGTCAAATTAAACTGACTCTAAAGTCTTAGGTTGTCCTGTAATTAGAGAACAGTGACCCAGAGCATGGACCATAGGCTATCATATCGATCTTGTCTTCCCAAAAGGTAATATACTCTAAGGACTTTTTGTTTTGTTTCATTTTTTATTTTTTTCCTTTTAGATTTTTCCTCTTTTTTTTTTTTCAGACAGTTATAGTGCTGAGATAAATGACCTCCTGATTACATATTTCAGAAATATAACAAGTGTTGGAGAGGTTGTGGGTAAAAACGAACCCTCATACACTGCTGGTAAGAATGTAAATTGGTACGGCCACTATGAAAAACAGTATGGAGTTTCCTCAAAAAATTAAGAATAGAATTACTATGTGACTCAGCAATCCCTTTTCTGGGTATCTACCCACCAAGTTTGAAAACATTTTTCTATAAAGATGTAGGCACCTTAATGTTCATAGCACTATTCACAGTGACCAAGATATGGAAACAACTAAAGTGCCTTTTCATAGAGGATTGGATAAAGAAAATATGGTACATATATATAATGGAATATTAGTCATGAGAAAAGATGAAATACTACCATTTGCAACAACATGGATGGATCTTGAGATTATCACGCAAGTGAAATAAGTCAGACAGAAAAAATTGAGAACCATATGATTTCACTCATATGTGGAATATAAAACTGAAAGCAACAAACAAACAAGACCAATAGAGACTCATGGACACAGACAACAGTTTAGTGGTTACCAGAGGGAAGGAGGGTGAGAGGAGAGGTAGATAAGGGTAAAGGGGGTCAAATATATGATGATGGAGGAAAATTTGACTTGGTGTGGTGAACACACTGCAATATACAGATGACATATTATTGAATTGTACATTTGAAAGCTATATAATTTTATTAAAAAATGTTACCCCAATACATTTAATAAAAAAAAAAAAAGAATAAAAAAATAAATAAAATTCCAGAAAGGCTGGGAATTCACTTGGGCACAAATTCAAGATGAGGTTTGACTACTGTAGAAATGATTGGCTATACTTATTGAGATATAATTTGCACAAAGTATGCCATGGGATAAATGGAAAGTATACCCAGAGAACTGGATTTAACATTTCTGCTTTGCTATTTCTAACTTTGTGACACCTTCAGCAAGTTATTTCATTCTTTCTCCACTTGTAAAAGAGGCTGTAATTCACACTTGCCTTGAAAGATCATTGCTAGCATTAGAGAGAGTATTAACAAGCGCCCAGAGTGATGTGGGCACTTGTTCAATGGTAGCTCTTCTTAATAACTTGTAATTTCCGTTTTAAGACCAGGTGCCAGAACGAGGAAAATTACTTTGGTAATTCTCTAATCAAAAAATTTTTACATGGTTCATTGAAATATACAAGTGTTTCTAAGGATTTCAAAAAAGATGCAAATGAACAAAATGCTTTAAAAAATCAGTTTGCCTCAAAGAATTCATGTGAGAGAACATTAGAATGCTACACTTGTTATTTGATCACAATTATTAATAACAATGTTTATGTAGCTTCTAATATTCATACAAGCACACACTATAACAATTTGAGCAGTTCAGCATAATTGGCATTGAATTTTACTTGGAAAAGTAAGATGAGATAAATGCCAATGATTTTAACTTACACTTTATGTATCTTTTCATGGAATTTCATTTACAAAAATAAATTTGTTATGTGTATAGGTAATGGAACTAAACAAACTGAATTGTTAGAATCAAGGATAAGGAGGAGGATATTCAGGACATCTTTGGTCTGGCACATCGAACTATATTCCCTAAAGGCAATAAAGGTCTAATTGCCTAAGGGATTGCTTTTCTGTCTAGAAACAGCTATCGATCGATCCATAAACTTCTACTTGTAATTTATGTTCTTGATGGAAATATTTTTTCAAAAGGATTAGATTTCCCTGACATCTACTTAAATTTATTCTACCTTCTCATGCTGGTGCTCAGATCCAGTTACTTACTTGCATAGCAGTTTGTGGCCATCAGCATCATGCATATTAAAATATGCACACGTGGTAATAAATTTTCTACCTTTATACAACAATCCTACCCCCTAAGCCACATCTGCTTTAGGGCTATAAACTAATGTTGAGGCTCTGCAAACTCTATGTGACCGTAAGTAAGGCAAAGTAAAGTCTCTTTTATAAAAATGAAAACCAATATATCTCAGAAAGGAAATAAGCAGAAATG
Organism: Pteropus vampyrus; assembly: GCF_000151845.1. Lineage (NCBI taxonomy): Eukaryota > Metazoa > Chordata > Mammalia > Chiroptera > Pteropodidae > Pteropus > Pteropus vampyrus. The sequence continues at coordinate 3,658,251 of NW_011888896.1, read as the reverse complement.
AAGACATTTAGATGATGTAGAGATATTTGAGATACAATCCAAATAGACCATAAGGCCACATATTGACAGTAAATTAGCTTAGCAATCCAGTAATGCTCACAGGAGCCCCAATATATGTCTATATACATATAGGTAGAATTATTCTGTCATAAGAAGAATATTTCTTCTTTTTACTACTCTTCAGGATTTTCCATACAAAATATTACTTTCTGACCTCAGCAAATAGTTATCAAAAAGTTGTCAGACAATTCTTGACCATTCAAAAGAAAACAAGAAGTAATTTATGGAAATGGAGAAGATAAAAATTATTTAGGTGGCCTAAGTTGATTTGCTTAATATGGACAGATTAAGAAAGTGTTGAGCAAGGAAAAAATGACTCCGACAATATTATCATTTCAGTCACGCTCTTTAACATGTATGCTACCAGGTGATGACTGGTGAACATCACAATGTCTAGGCTAGGTTGTTGCTCTCCTTTTGAATGACAGAAGTTTACCTTTCTTTCTTTATTTAGATGGCCTTGACCTCATTACATGAAATCCATGCTATTCCCTTTTATTCTCAGAAGCTTTCTCAGAAGTATTCTGTCAATATTAAGTATGTAGGTGTTGGCAATTAGGACATGATTCTAATTTGACATCTCTTTTGAGGACTATGAAGGCCTATGTAATTGAATTATGCAACTTGTACTTAGAATGACTTGGGTCAACTCTCTCATGTGGGGTATTGGGAAAAAAAGAAGTTGTGTATCTAGAGGGAACCAGGAAATAGAAAAAGCAGGAAGATTGTCTCAATGTCTGAAGCTGAGATTTGGTGTTGTGGTGTGACGAACACTGTGACTGGCAGGGACCGATTTTAGAAAGAGACAGAAACAGGTGAAAGTTCTTTATTAAAAAGGTATTATATTTATTACCACAGACCTTTCCTCTATGTTTTTTTCTTCTCTTTCTTATCTCTCAGAGATGACACCCTTGTAAGTGAGGATGATGATTTGTATGCTCTTCATTTAGGATGCTTAAAATGATTTTTCTCAGTTTATGAATAATGCTTGTTGAATTTGGGGTTAAAAGGGGATTAAAAGACTGTGGGCTTATCCTGTATCGTTTTAAATTCAGAGATGTGAGGTAGGGAACAAGTAGTAGAGTTTTATTTATTTTATTTTATTTTTGCCTTTAAAGTCAAATAGAAATCGAAGCATATATTCCCACTTTAAACTTTCGATTTCAAGATTCCTTCAGGTGAAATTGTATATATGTATTTAGAAAAAACAAAAAGAAGAGAATGGTATAAAACCCAAAGGAAAAAATAAACATATAAAATTGGATTAGTACTTTTTATTTTATTTTTTATTTTACCAAAACCTGTCTTTATTAAAGTGAACAAATCATTAGAGTAGGAGTACTATCCAAACTTAATGAATGATTGCTGCTTGGATTATTACTTTTTAAATATAAATTTCAACTCTGTCCAAATCATAATCTGATAATTTTAGAGTTTTCTAGATCTAGTTTCTCAGTCATGCCAGAAAAACTGAGATTTTAATATTCATATGGTGTTGTTGTCTTGTCAAATCAGATTCTATTTAAGAATGAATGAGAAATTCTTGTTCCTATACTCAGTGACAAGCCAGCTATCAAGAAGTCTTAGCTCAGAGGTTGAAATCTCAAGGGTTCAAGTAATAGAAAACAAGTAATAGAAAATTAAATATGAATAACATCATGTCTGACAAACTTTCCTGGAAGAGTGATAGTGCAGGATCTTTGCTGTAAAATCGTAAAGGCTTTGGGTTCTTATAGCTTAAGAGGTAAAAATCATTTACTATTCAACATGCTATATTTTCTAGGTGAAATTCATTAGGTACTTTCTGAATTGTGTAAATGAACTGATTGGAACCAATTGGTTATTTTCAGAAGTCATGAAAATGCTGTATCCTCAACTTTCAAATTCATTGACTAAACCAATATTAATGGAATGTGTACTATATAGACAAGCACTGGTGTAAACATTGCATATATAGCAATAAACGAAACACACAAAATCCTTGTCCTCATGAATTTCACATTTTAATGTGGGGAGGAAGACAGACAATAATCATTATAGACATATAAAATATATAGGATGTTAAAATAAAGAAAAGAAGGAGGAGGAGGATAGGAAGTTCTGGGGGTGAGGTGGGGGTGCCAGGTGTAGGCATGATAGGGGGATGGTGTATGCACTAGGTGATGGTGGACATGGTCAGCAGTCCCCAACCTTTTGGCACCAGGGACCAGTGCTCCTATGAGAATCTAATGCCTGATGATCTGAGGTGGAGCTGAGGCAGTGATGCTAGCACTGGGGAGTGGCTGCAAATACAGATGAAATTTCATTTGCTTGCCTGTTGCTCATCTCCTGCTGTGTGGCCCAGATCCTAACAGGCCATGGATTGATACCACTCTGCAGCCTAGAGGGTGGGGACCCTTGACCAAGGTAGAGTGACAAGGATGTTCTCCCACAGTGATATCTGAGTAAAGTCCTGAAGAAAGTGATGGAGTGAGGCATGTGATTATTTGGAGGAAAAGCATTCCAGATAGAGGAATAAGTGAAAAGAAACAAGCAAAAGGTGGGAACATGCATGGCCAGAGTAGTCTAACTAGAGAAGCATAGGGAAGAATAATAGGAAATTGGATTGGAGAGGTAACAGATCATGTGAGGCCTTGTAAAAAGCTGTTGCTTCTACCTGAAAAGCCATTGGAGAGTTTTAAGCAAAGGAGGTACAAGATATAGTGACTTATATTAAAAAAAAGATTACTCTGGCTACCGTGTTGAGACTAGATTGCAACTTAGAGCTGAGGTTTCCTCTTCCAAACTCCAAATGAAGATTAATTTCAGTAAGTTTCAGTGAAACTGGCAGCTGTGCAGTGGACTGAGGAAAGACACAGCTCCTGTCACTTTATGTACTGCTATGGATCCTT
>NW_011888896.1:3640744-3653680 GCF_000151845.1 Pteropus vampyrus | reverse complement strand
TCTTTTAGTTTAAATTCCTCACGAAGAGGCTCTGATTGGTTTAGCTTCTTTTTAAACAATATCACCTAAAATTCATGACCTGTCTAGAATGAGCCACCCCTGCCAAGGATCAGCCCTTTTCTACTCATTTGTTACCTGGTCGCTTTGTAGAGTGCCACTGACCATACAGGAGCAAGGAATGAAGCAGTTTCCCTATGAGAGAGAGGCCAGTAATAGGGGAGGCTGTGGAACAGATACCATAAAATATTTCTAGGATTTTTAGACAAATGTTTACTGCACTTCACAATTTAATGCTGATTATATTCTATTATTTGTTTTTTATTCTTGTTTATTCAAATGATTGTACTTTTCTGTGTGTGAGCAAAGGTGTTTACAATACACGCCACATAAGGCTTTCTGTAGTGTTAATATTTATTTACTCAGCAACATTCATCAAATATTTATTAGACACCTACATGTCAAGCACTATTACTACTGGTATGGGAGTGCATCAAATAAACACAAATTTTAACTTCATAGAGCTCACGTTCCAAAATTTCTATTTCTATATGTGATTCTAGTTAGGCACAGGAAATTTGAAGAGCTGTGATAACTTTATGTTATCACCATCTTCAGTTGAAGCCTTCCCTGACCACCCAGTTTAGAAATGCAACCACTACCACTGTAACGACCATTCAATTTTTTTTACCTGTGTATTTTTCTCCCTACTATTGCATAATCACATCGTGCATTATATTTACGGATCTTGTCTGTTGTGTACATTACTAGGCTGAAAACTCAAAAAAAAAGCTTTTTATCCTTTTTTGTAGCTCTTGTTAGTACCAATATTTGTTTAAAGCATAAATCAATGAAAGACTGAATGAATTATTATATTTACCTTTTGTTAAGCACCTACTGAGTGCTAGGCACTGTGTTAGCTATTTTTATACAAATTGATTTATTTACACTTCCCAATAACTCCATGAGGGATTTGTTATGGATATTGCCATTCCATATATTGAAAAAAACTGAGCATAAAAAGATTAAGATCCTTGTTCAAGTGTACATGCCAGAAGGCAGAGACAAACTAGGATTCATGTCTGTCTGATTCCAGAGCTCATGTTCTTCAGCACTGAACTATATACAACTTATAAATAAAATACCGGTCCACAGAAATAATGATGGGTCTGCACTGGTCCATGCCTCACTCTGATATTTATTCATTTGATGAAAGTATAGATTTAAAGTAGATTTTTGATCGAGGGAGCATTCTAAATAACTGGCTGTGCCAGAGCATTCTTGGCTCCATGGTTTTCTCCTCTCCTGTCAGGACTTTTGGAGTCCTGGAATGCATCTAGAAGGTGTACAGGAAGAAAATAAGATGGAGTTAAGGAGGTACTGTAGAACTCTAACATAGTCAATAATACAGTCCTGAGTTACTGACATTATTCTCAGTGTACAGCATACCCAAATCTCCTCTATCTAATAAAGGATAACTTTTCATTGATGTGAGATTAATCCCAACATCCCTCCTCCTCAGGAATCTATCATGAAGTGAGAATAATGAGACAAGAGTACTGGCAGGGGAATTTTCTCAAAGATGTAGATCATATGTAACAGGCATCTAACTCAATGTTTCTTAGAGAAGGGATTGTCAGAATGCTGAGAGATGCCAGACACAAGGGGAAACAAAAGTAATAAAATGGTGAGGTACATCACTTAGGGCATGGCAGAGGGCCCACTGAGAATGAGAAGACTGTTTTATCTCTTGAAACAGAGAGTGGCAGATACCTTCCTCTCTCTTCTAGTACTGAAAATAAGAACCATGAATCCTTTGTTAATTTTGGAATGAAATCAATTTATTTTTCTCTAGCATTTAAAGTTATCATTCATTATTTATTCATAACAGAGTCATAGAATCATAGAATATTATAGAATCATAGAATCATATAACAGAATCATGAAAAAATTTTAGTTATATGCCCAGCTTTTTTTTTTTTTTTAAGACATCTTAGTTCTCTTAATTAGATGTAAAGTCACTGGGGGAAGGACCTTTCGTTACTATTTCTTTGGTTCCAAAGCCTAATGTTTTTTGACTATTAACCTATAATAAATATTTGTCGCCCTGAATTGTATTTCTTTTTAAGTGTTGGTCTAGGGTTTTTGTAGTGAACAAGAATATTTATCTTTTAAATGAAACAATATGACGAATGACAAAATCACTTGCTTTGGGTACAATATGAAGGAAGCAAAGAAACCTGCAAGTTATGCTCTTGAGTTGGTGTCTGGACTCTCAGGAGCTGTGGACGCAGCCGCTGAGATTCTGAAGAGTCTCTTGTTAACCATCCAGAAGGACAGAGAACACAGTTCATAATAAGCTAATCAAATCCTTAATGCTTTTACTCAAAGGTGGTTGTGAAACATCCAGGGGAAAAAACCCCTAGAATATAGTATAGGCTTTAAAATAAGCTGTAAAGTATAAAAGGGATTAAGGAAAGCAGAATTTGGTACTATAAATAAAACATGTAAAAAATATTGAAATGGTGATTTTGTAGATGAAAGCAGTACACCAAAATAACACTGTGGCAATAATGACTGTGTCTGAAATGATTTTCAGATAATAGAACAGAGCCAAAGAGTGCAAATCACAAATATGTCAAGGTTAGGTAATTGAATGTTCTTGACTAATGCACTTGAAAACCAACTAATTCCAACAATAGTAGCTTCTGGTTTTGTTGTATTTATAGTTTTCTTCCCTTTCTCATCTTAATTTTAGATCTCAATATTGTGCCAGGAATACAGCGAAAAACAATAGCCAAATGTCTTCTTGGAGTTTCTCAATTCCTTTATGATTTTGTGGATATTCCATAGATTTTCTGTAGGAGAGGCTGCAAAAATGGTAGAGTTTGGTTGAAAGATGTTAAAGAAAAAGTACATTCTGCTTCATGCTTTATGCTTCAGGCTAAGAAGAGAAGATGAAAGAACAAGTCATTGAAAGCAAACCCAATCTTTTGCTGTTTTTAGTATGGGTCAAGTAAAGCACATCCTCGCAGGCCTGGGTTGGGTGGAGAAAAAGCAATGCCAGATAGAGGTAATTTGAATGGGAGGAAAATGATGTTCAGAGTCTGTGAAAGTCAGCAATTTGCCCAGGAAACTAAACTACTGTGTATATTAGAAAAAATAAGGGGGGAATGAAGGTGTTTGTTTTGAGACCTGAAAGTCAGAGCTAGAGTAATCACACACTATAGACATCTCAATTCCTATCTCTTTCTCTCTCCTTATCTATCAATCTCTATCTCTCCATTTTCCTTTCTTTTTGAGCTTCCAGTAAAATTTTATCAGAAAATTATTAGGGGAGCTTGTTTATGTAAGGAGATAATATTTCTCAGTACTTAGTGTTTCTGTCAGTAGAAAATGGAAACACTGGTCATTGATTCAGATGGTATTAAATTAAAAATCCCTTGTTTCTTTTACTTCATGGGAAAGCAAAGAAGAAAGAAGATTTTCAAGTACATCTGAAATGGACAGCCAGTAGATATGTAATCATGTAATCAGATTCGAAGGGTATATTCATTAATTCATTCAACAGATATTTGTTGAATACATATGTGACAAACAGTTATATATTTCCTCAAAACTCAGGGTGCTCATAGAGGCACTTTGATGTTCATATGCACTGATTGCACTTGGTAGCTTACTGTGGAATCTTTTTGAGAATGTACATGTGTGTGATATTTAGTTCATTACAAACAATTGCTTGCACTATTAAACTGTTATATAAAACTGACATAACATGGTTATATTTTAGAGGATTTTTTTCACAGCACATTTTTTTTTTTCAGACTAAAATTTGCCAGTGGATTTCTATTTCCTCAGAGTTAACCATACATACATCTTGCTGACAACTGCATGAGATTAAATTTAAGACAAGTTTTCAGGAAATTATTGGGCTTATTGAATAAATTACTGCTCTTGTATCTTGAACATTTTCTTGATGCTTTTTTAAAAATAGTTTTCTATATATCCCACTTGAATGCTGAAGACAGTTTCCTCTACAATAAAAAATGAAGGAGAATAGACTGATCTCAGAGACTTGAGAGTGATGATGTGAAAGAGAAAGAATAAGGTCTATTATTTAAAGGCAATTGAATCAGGGTCCTGGCAGCTTGGGTTCTAATCTCAACTTTAGGACCAATGAGATAGATTATTTTCATTAGGCCATCATTCTCTTCTGTATTTCTTCTCTATTAATTGCTAACATTCATAGAATCTTTACTATGTTCCAGATACTCTTTAACTTTGAGTTTTTCATGAGCTATTATTCTCACAACAGTCTCAATTGGTACTATGATTACCTTCACTTTACAGATGAATAAATTGATGCACAGAAAAACTAAGTAACTTACCCATGGATTTACAGTTAGTAAGTAGCATAGCTGGTATTTAAACCTAGGCAGTTTGCTTATCACTACACTCTGCTGCTTCTCTATAATGCCTTTTATCAAGTCTCTTTAATGAAAAACCAATGGGATAATGAGTTGCAATAATCTAAAATTGTACTCTTTATGTTTTTTCTTTTTAGATCATTTAAAATTATAAATATAATTCTTGGCTGACTACATAGATGTATATAAAGTTAAAAATAAGGTATTTTATTTTTTAATATCATTCTCCTATAAGTTTAACCGTTTTGAGCAAAGATTTTACTATGCTCACATAACATATTTTCTTAAAGCAAAAATGGAATATAAAGTAAAATATAACAATTTATGATATTCAGTTTCTGTATCAGTACATGTTTACAAAATTGTTAAAAGAACTGTTTAAAGTTTCATTATATATGTGACAATTTTTTTAAGTGGACTGCTACTGATAATAGTTCATATTGTTCCTAAATTTTTATTATTGCAACAGTGTAACATTGAATTGCTCTCTCTCTATATATATCTCGTGGTGTACATACACATGTATTTTTAGAGGCTAGATTTCTAGACATAACATGCTCTTGAAAATCATACGAGTAATTGTTACTTTAAAGACTCATTCCTGATTAACTTTTTAATAGGATTGGCCTGTTAAATTCTAAAAATAGTGGTAAAAGAATGAATAAATTAGTTTATCATGTAATAAACCCGCCTAAAAGCAGAGAAGAGACAGAAGAATTCAGAAGAGGGTTAAGCTTGGCCTTACTTGAGAGAATGACAGTCTCATGGCAGTGTCATCTGTGTTATTCACAGAAGGGTGAGCAATAAAAGACCGTTCTGTGAGTACATAGCAATCATGAAGATAGGTTCAGTTATAGAACTGCCTATAACACAGAACATTTAAATTAGCAAAGTACCAATGCTAATTATAGATGATCTTTCTCTGCAGATGTTTTAAGGTGAGAAAGAATCTTATTATTTGCCCAGCGGAAAGGCAGAAATAGGACAGACTCCAGGTGGTCTCTCTCTATGCTTTTTATTGCAGAAAATGAGTTTTAAAACAGTGGCATTCTCTATAATTCTGCATCAGTAACATTCATCATCCTACATAAAATGCAGGATATTGGCAAACTATAGATTAGGTAGTTTATTCTGCTTTTGAAATAGTTTTCAACTATTTTTACCATATCAAAAGATAAAGACTTTTTTTTTTTTCTTTGAGTGAGACTATTATACAAATTCATGATAGCAAAACCGCCTATCAAGGAGAAATTCATGTCAGAAGGAGAAAATGTTAGGGAGATTTCTATTTTTCTGTCTTAAAAAAAGTATAAATAAATACCTGCATTTAAAAGAGAAATTAATGAATACAATAACCTATAATTTGGAAGCCGTTTAACATCGTGTGATTATTCAAAATATTGATATTACACAGCTTTTAGATCTTTTTTTTTTTATCACTTTTGTGCCCATATGCAAACCACTTAACTTCTCTGGGCCTTCATTTCCTCATTCGTAAGATAGAAATAATGAGTTATTTTCCATCTTTCCAGATTGTTTTGAGTATTAAGAGTTTGAACTAAAATTTAGGTGCTACAAAAATGTAGATAAAAACACATGGCAGATACTGTCAGTCATTTATTCAATAATAATTTTCCTCTCATGCCATGTAATAGTAAATTCAATTTTATCCAGTGGGGTCATAGGTTTTAGGGCTACCTAGATATGAATCTTAGTTGTCCTAGGGGAATGAATCTTAGTTGTTCTAAGGCAATTGGTTTCATTCTGCTTACCTGTGATGGGTTTAAGAACAGTCAAGTGAATCACTTTGGCCAGTAGACTTGGAGGAAAATCTGTCTGAGGGACTTTTGGAAAAAGGAAGAGGGAAGAAGTCAGGGACACTCCTGTTTTCTGCTTGTGGAGGTCTTTCTGTGAGGATATGATGTCCAGAGCTGCTGAAGTCCTCTCTTAACCAAGGGAGTATATACTCAAGCAAAAAAATCAATGTATGGAAGATACGAGAGCCCTGATATCAATGAGCGGCTGAATTAACCAACTCTGGAGCTGCTCTACTCTTAACTTCTTGTTAAAGAGTTACATAGGCCTTTATTGTTTAAGAAACTTTGTGTGTGTGTGTGTTATTTTAATGGTAGCTGGAAGCATTCTAACTGATTAATTACTAGTTCGAAGCACTTTCTCATTTTCAAAAGCCATATTTACTTATTACTCAAAGCCTATTTTACTGTAACAAAGTGAAAGTCTGCGTCATTATCCAACAAAGTAATTCAGGCTTCAAAGTTTTCTATTAGCAATAACAGTTTGAGTAGGGAAAAGAAAGGGTCCTAATTTTGTTTTTTCTTGACTGTATAGATAAATTGAGAATGTTATAAAAACAGAAATGCAAAAGTGAGAACAAAATATACTGTTTTTTCAAAATTGTTACTATTCCAATACCATCAGTGTGAGGAAAGAAAAACTTCACAGTCGTTAAATGTACATGAACTGTTTTAAATAGTGATAAGCTGATGGAGACCAGTTAGTCTTGCATCTAAAAGTTTAACATTTCCAAATATAAATAGTTTAACTCCTTTGCATAATAATCTTTTGAGAAGAGTGTTCTAAATATATGAGACGCAATCTGGTGCACATAATTTAAACTGTTAAGTTTATATTGTGGTTTCAAAAAGATCTTTGTTTTGGATGTCATTGTCAAATACTTGAGATTTGTAATTGTGATCTTTTTCATGAAAGAAATTAACTAGACACTCATAAATTAACAGGACTGTTATGGAAATGGATCTGACTTAGATAACCAAAGCTGTTGTAGAGTTTAGCCAGAGATTTAACATTAGTTTCATCAAAGGCAATACTTTGTAAAAGGCATATTGTTTGATTTCATAATATTTTATATTTTATCTTTTCAAAATTTAATCTAAAAGGCTCAAATGATATGATTTGCCACTTTTTCAGTATTGTACATTAGTATTTAGAAGATAACATATGTTGACATTGATAATTCTTAAATCTGCAAGATCCTTCTGGATCAGAAAAGTCTGCGAGACTATTGAGTATAATGGTTAAGAGTGTGGTCTTTGAAGTCGTACAGGTCTGAATTCAAATGCCTACTCTGTCATTTACTGTGATGCCTTAAACAATTCATATACTGTGCTCAGCCTTACTTTCTGCACCTTTAAACTGGAAGCAAGAGAGGGGTGTATAATAACTTGTACCTCATAGGGTTCGAAGAGCAAGATTTGTAAGATATTCAGCTCGAAGACTGGCCCATTAGAAGTGCCTAACAAATGCAAGTTATTGTAGACAAAAAAAATACCCAGCTCCATTTTGTTTTTGTATAGTATTAAATTTTTTAAATGATTCGTGTCACTGTACCTCAATTAATTTTAAGACAAATGAGAGGAAGATAGGGCAGATATTGATATCACAATTTTATAGAGGATGAAAAAGGGGATTGTCAATGAGACTGAGATCATTCATTCCATGATTGATCATTCAATATTTATTTAAAAAATATTTAGTGAGTGTTCCCAATCATCAAACTCTGAGCAAGACCCCCCAAGATACAAATTAATGAAAGAACCAAAATGAGAACTGTCCATCTGTCCATCTGTTATTTGTGCCACCTAGCATCTAGTCCCACCTCCACTCTCCATCTTTTTTTGGCAATTTAAAATTTCTTCTGGGATAACTTATCTATCCTCCACTGTTCACAACTTTGGTGGTACAGAGGGATATGGCAGACTGGGTTTTGGAAACTTGTAGAGAAAGACACAAGGATAAAAATAATTGCACCTTATTCAACCCTGATGACACTGTTTATTAGTCCGTGTAAAGATGTTCAGAGCTGCTCTAATTTCTATCCCGATTATCTGATGCTACAAGGTAGATAACATTCTATAATAATTTTTTGTTATTGCTTAGGTTAACCAATATCAAATTGATTAAATTGCTTTCATTCAAAGAAACAACTGATAGAATCTTTGAAAGTGTGACATAATTCATTCCCACAAGTCTTGGAATCTGTTTCTAGGAGAACATTGCTCTATCTTCATTACATTTTGTATCTAAGAGGAGAGAAAGTATTAATGTATTTATCTTCCCCATACAGCTGAAGCAAAACAACATAATGGAAATATTTTTCTTAGGCTAATCTATTCCTTTGGTACTTTATTCCCCATTCCTGCTCCATCTCTCTTTCCCATTCTATATACATCCAGGTAGGCTCTGTCTCATGGTTTTTCCTTATATATTAGTCAACCTTTGCTGAATAACAAACCACTTTAAAATTTCAGTGACTTAACACAAACAAATATTTATTTTTCTCACTTACGGGTCTATTGGTGAGCTGGGCTTGGCTTCGGTCTGCTCATTGAGTCCAGATCTTCTCCATGTGTTTCCTCGTTCTTCCTGGATGGAGTATGTTACTCTCATGGTGGATGACAGAGATTCAAAATTCCAAGTCAAATCCTGGAAGTCAGCCTAAAACTTCTCCTTGCATCAAAACTGCTATAATCCATTGGCTGAAGTAATTCATATGGCCAATGCCAATATCAATGGGGATAGGGAACAGACACTGTTTACTTGGTGAGTGATACCGTAAAGTCATGAACAATTCTATAGCAAGGTGGGAGAGAAGAATTGGAAATCATCCAACCTACCGCATCTCCACCTGTTCTTCTACCGCCCTAGGCACATCCATTTTATTTATCTCATGCCTTCAGAACCTGAGGTGAGTTAAGGTAGAACAGAAGAAAAGCAGAAATCTAGATAATATAAACCTAGTTTAACTTAGTCTTAGACCTTGTGAATAAAATACTATGTTGAGTTTTTTATTAGTTGGAGGGAGAGGGAAGAGAGAAAAGAAGATGAGAATGTTTCATGGTATTCTGGCAAAAGCATTCAGATCACATTTCAAACGAACTCTATCCATATTGTAGACAAAATGCTTTGTATCTTAAAAATATAAACTTAACTTTTATTGAGCACTCACTATGTGGTAAGCACAATGTAAGTTCTTTATGAGTGTTATTTTTTAAAAAGATTAATTACTCTGTAGCCATGGCAACAGATAGTCAACAGAATTCTTTTAAAACCCAGTCACTTGATTAACAACTGCTTCTGTGGATACTCTTTTGTAATCCAATCAATCAGAGCCAGCTCTTTCTTTGCTTCTGAAAGTCAGCCAATCAGGACTCACTCCAATAAACACATTTCTGAGTTTCACCAATCAACGATAGTCTTTACCTACCAGTAATCAGGCTTCTACATGACTCTAAAAGTCTCCAAGAATGACATCCTTCCCCCAAACCCTATGGAAGACCAACAGAGCCTGTGCCTGACCAGCATCACTATTTCTTGCTATAGTAAGCAATGCATTCAGCTTTGTCTTTTATGTCAGATAATTTGTGATGACCTCATTGACCTTTGACACCAGTTTACCCAGTTGATACAGCTAGCAAATGATAAAGTCAAGCAGCAAACAAATTCCATCTGATTTTAGAGCCTAGCTTTATCCAGAACACCATCCTGCCCCTTCTCCTTCAATGATAGTTACTGCCCAGGTACTCTTCTCTGGAAAAGTTTAGCCTCTGGGGTAATCCAACTCTTAGATTGTCATTTAATCTTGCATAGCTTATCTATTCAACTAACTTGTAAGATCAGTTGAGTCTTACAAAATTTCACATTCCCATTGGTGACTAATTTATTTATTATTTATTTATTAAATTAAAGATATTCAATGAAGTGCTTAATATGTGCCAGGCTTCCTGATGGGGATAAAATTAAGAAGTTTTAGCTCTCAAGGGTTGGCAGCTTCACTGCTGTGTTAACGTGCTACCATGCATACAGCGTGCAGTGGGATCCGAGAGGAAAGAGTGCCTAAGTCTGTCTTTAACACTGTGGACAGTCAATAACAAACTGCCAAAAGAGATTTGTGTATTGATTCTTTGGAGTGACTGTTTTACAACAGAGAAAAAAAAGTCCCCGAAATTGCTAAAGTTCTTCAAAAGTCAAACATTAAATCAAGAATTGCATTAACCCAAATCTGAATTATTTAGGAGGAGGCCACATCATAAATATGTAGTTTATCAAGTGATAATACATTTAAAACAATGCCATTTTCTATTTCTATTGCTCTAAAGATTTAGTTTTTATTTTTCTCATCAAATGTAGTTATAATTTTCTAAAATATAATATTGCACATTTCAGATAACTGAAGAAAAAGATTGACAAAATATAGAAAAAAAAACTTTCACGATATTTAGTAAAATCGGAACTGGCTTAATAAGAAGGCAGAGATTTACAGTGATCGTCAATTTACGTTTATACTATTCTTTTTTATTTTTGGTGTAAAGCTATTTTTCTGGATTATTTTCCACTCCTTTTCTTTGGTACTCTATCAGTTTTGAAAATTGATGTAATCATTAAAAATGAAAGTTTTTTTTTCCACAGGAAAGAAATCTCTAGTTTATACAGAAGATGTCAGTGCTACAGACGCAGAAGCAAAGTTTTCATTTAGACTTGATTAATGAGTGGACACTGCCTTGAATTTTAGTGCTCTTTTTGCCTTTCCCAAACAAATACATCCTTTGCTGATAAGTTTCCTGGCTGAGCTAAGAACTCAGAGCCACCAGATGATGATCATGTCTGCCACAGGGAGAGCTGGATTCTCTTGTGTCTGCTAGTGCTGTATTGATTTGATATGAGATGATGTGTGATATCTGCTGAGTTACAAGGATCTGTGGTCTTGGTTAACCAAAAGGATAGTAATTGCATTTTAAAAGGGTTAAAACATTATTGGAAAGTGAGTTCCAGTGACAATTACAACAGTTTGCCTTTAATCCCTTTCTTCTTTAAGGAACCCTTGTTACTTCAGACTGCCCAGCCTCTCTGCCCCAACACACAAACACCTTTTGGACTCCCTAAGTAGACTTTTGCTCTTTTGTTCTGAATCTGTATTTCTTTCCTTTATCCTGAATATGTCTATTTAAAAACCCAACACCAAAATCTAATAATCACAGGGATCAGATAAAACTACTCTATACTTTTAAAAAGAACACACTTACTGTATTTCTTTGATTATTTTTAAAGTGCTTTAAAAGTTACATATCATTAATCCTCAAAAGTCCCTGTAAAAAAATGAGGATACTATTATTATCCTCATTTTACAGATTATGAAGCTAAGTTTTAGAGAAATAAGTCAATTGCTCAAGTTCTTGGAGCCATTACGTGGCAAAGTCAGGCTTCTTACCCAGGTCTTCTTGACTCCAAAGTCCTATTCTTTTCTCAGTGCTGCCTCACAAGTGTTGGTTACTGATAAGGGGTTTTGAGGGACATTTGTGATTTGATAAGGGACTGTGGCTACAGAAATATTGTCTATCTTAAAATTTTAAGTATCAACAGACACTTGTGGGAAATGATACTTTTTGATCAAGTAGTCGTTTTTCTGAAAATTTTCAATGCCACATAGAAAGGCCTCTTATTCATGAGAGTCAGGCTAGCTGCATGATAATAGGGGCAGGGGAAGAGCTCCTGATGTGTGCAGCCTTTCCCCTGTGCCTTGCTGTTTATCTCTCTCTTTCTATCAGTAAATAAGGGAAATGTAAAATCACAATGCACAGAATGATGGAACATTAGTGTTGGAATGATCTTAGGGGTGACTAAATCTAAACCCTTTATCGTAGAGAGACTGAAATTTATCCCAGGAATAAAGTGGCTTAAATTCACCCAACTATGAAGTAGGTGGTGGAGTCAAAACTCAAGTTCTTCCCTCCCTCTTCTTCTCTCTCTCTTTCTCCTCCTTTTCTCTCCTCTTTGTCCTTGTCCTTTTCCTGTTCTCCTCCTCCTCTTCCTCCTCTGTGTCTTCCCATTGACATTTCCAGGTTGCTGGCTTATTCCACTCCAGGTATGGGATATACAAGATAAATAAAAAACACAAGGAACTCACCGTGATGGTATTCTTTGAATTCCAAGTTCTTTAGCCAGTCTGCCTCTTCTCTCTATTTTTCAGAGTCTTCTTATGTTTATTTTCCACATAATATCCTGATGGGGGGAATAGAAAAATGTTTATCTACTCTATTTTCTTGAAAATGGAGGTACCTGTGGTAATACAAACAAACTTATGAAATAAATAAAATATAAGGATTTTTTGTGTGTTAGCCAGCTATCTTATGATTCTGGAAGTAATAGATGGATTGCCCAAATGACTGATTACTGATCAACTGACTGGTTGATAATAAACCAACTTCACATTTATTAATTAAAAAATGATATATGTGTAGGTACTATGGATAAATTATTGATACTCAATTATTGATGCTGAAATATACAAAGGCTATCTTTTCCTTTATTAAAATCTTGTTTCACATTATCTAACAAAAAAGATGGAAATTCTAGATGTCCTGTGCTATAAATTCACCTCCCTATTTTCTTTCAAGTTCTCTTGGACACTATGGGTTTAGGAGATTTAAAAAATAAACTTTTGAGAAAATTGCCCAATTTATTTTCAGGCCCAACT
>NW_011888896.1:3631041-3639334 GCF_000151845.1 Pteropus vampyrus | reverse complement strand
ATAAAGAAGATGTGGTACATATATATAATAAATGCTACTCAGCCGTAAAAAAAAGATGAGATATCATCATTTGTGAAAACATCAATGGATCTTGAGGGTATTATGCTAAGTGAAATAAGTCAGGAGAAAAAGGACAAAAACCATATGATTTCAGTCATATGTAGAATATTAAAAAAAAATAACAAACTAAAAAAACAAAACAAAAACAAACTCATAACACATTTTACTCTATGGTTCTGTGCATTATTTTCTTTTATCTTACAATAACTTTGTATATGACTTGACCACAGTCTTTTCTCTTGTTCATATTTAAGTGAGATGGAGTCTTTCACTCTCAGAAGAGGAACATTGGTCAGCGATTTTCCTAGCTTCACAGTTATTAGTAAGAAGTATTCACATGTCTGATGTTATACTTTCTGTGACCTGTCTTCTCTATTCTCTTCCCTTACTTTTATCTGGATCTTTTCCTTCATTTGGTGCTAGTGTCTCTATCCTGCTCCACTTACACTCTACTCCCAGAAGATCCTCTTGGAGGATGGTCTTTGTCCTACAATGGAGCTTTAGTTGTTTTATTTCAAATTTTCATAGGATACAAACTGACCTGCATCATCTGAACTTTTGCTGTCCCTTTTGCACTCACCCACAAATCGAAGCCCATGGAACCAGTTCTTATTTTGGTGCTGTTCTAAGATTGGCCCTGAGTTTTCCAGAATAACCCCTCAATTTGGGATCCTTGAGCAATTCAGTCTCTGAGTCTTCCAGCTCTTTCAACTGTCAGAAATCCCTGCCTACTCTCTGCTTCTTCCTGCACAGTTGCCAGTACTATGTGAGGCTATAGTTTGTTTGGTTTTAATTACCCAAATTTTGGATTTATAGAGATACTTTGTGTCTTGTTTTGTTGTAGATTTTGATAAAATGTTTTGTTATTTTAGTTGTTTTTTCTGTTTTGTAGGGGAATTTGGAAAGTCAAAAACTATGGTATATATCTATAATCTTCCTTTGAATTCCCCTCTCCCAATCTCCTTAAAATAGTTCTAAAGGTTTGCCTTTCTGTACATAGTTATTTACTCTACTTGATTTTTATTTTCATGTTAGATGTGAGGTAAAGATTTAAATTTATTTTTTATTGATATAATTTCTCTCCATATATTTGAATTATAATACCATATCTCAAAAATTTTCATAAACCCTTGGTTCTGTTCTGGGACCTGTATTCTATATTTCTATTTTTACATGAAGATTACTGTTTTAATTACCATAGTTACATTACCGTAGTTACATTTCTTGATATTTAATATTATAAGTCTTCCCTACACTTCTTCCTGGCTCTTTTTTGTTTGTTTGTTTAAAATGTCTTTGTCTATTCTTTGTCATTTTCTTATCATATAAATGTTATTGTCAGCTTGGTAACTTTACTAAAAATATTGTTGGCATTTAGAAAGACCTGACTCTTAAAAAACATATTAATTTTTCTTAATCTATGCATATAGTACGTCACCATTTATTTATAGATTTTATGTATATTAAACTGAAATCCAATAGCTTTCTAAATTCTCTTGTTAGTTTTTACAGATTCTCTGCAGTCTCTTAAATGTTTTTTTTTTTTTTGTATATAATATATTCTGCAAAGAATAATTTGTTTCTTTGACTTCCAAAGCTTATATTTTTTCCTTGTCTCATTTATTCTGGTTATGGCTTCTAATTCAATATTTAGGAGTGATAGTGTAAATAATATTCATATCTTACCACTGTTACTAAGTAGTATAATTCCAATCTTTTACCGTAAAATATGATGCTTGTTTTGTATCTTTGGAAGATATTTTTATGAGGTCAAACAACACTTTCATTTCTAGTTTCCTGAGTTTTTATCATGCGTATGTACTAAATTTTATTGAAGGACTTTTTTCACCATTTCAACATTTTGTATCATGTGTTTTATTTTACTTTAATCTGTTAATGTGATGAGTATATTGAGAGTTTCTCCCCCTCAATATTAAATCATTTCTGCCTTACTGGTTTAATCTACTATGCTTGTAATATATATTATGATTTCTAGGTCACGTAACATGAATTCAAAAATAATGCTTTTGGCAATTGCCTCCTGTCTTTCACAAATGTTCTCAAACAGGGTGAAACAAAGCACTCATCTTCTTGGAGGAATAGGTAGTGTAAAAGGGAAGGTAAGGAAAAATAGAATATTAGCAAGCAGCTTCTTTTTGAGAATCAGAGAGGTGAAAGGTAGATCCCTGTATCCCAGTATTCTCTAACCGTAATCTTACCAAGTCACTGCTGCCTGTTTTAGAAATCAGAGCTAACCACATAATACCAAACCATACCCAGGACAGGGGCAAACCTATATCATATAGCTGGAACTCCTATAACTTCCACCTGACAGGCTGTACAGGCACAAATCAGTCATTTTATTAGTCTTATAATAAAGAAATTCACCAATTTATGAGATTCATATTTTTCCCCACTCCATCTATTGCATACACAGTTTTGGTAAGTGAGGTAGGTGCTCTTTACCAGTGGCCTGAAATTTAAATTGGGAATCTCATAATTTGGAGCTTTGCAAAAATGAAAATGTTAGTTTAGTGTTAGCATATCTCCAAGCTAAAGCTGGAAAAGTTAACCTACAGCCTCGAAGGAGAGACTAGTGAGGTACTAGATCTTTCTCAAAAATTTATTTAAATATTTTCTCTTAGTCAAGACGAGTGAGTCTCAGAAAAACTGGATTAAGAGGGTGACTTTCTTCCTGAGGCTCTTTTTGCAAATTTATTTTAAAAAGCAGCCATTAAGATAGGGGTGAGTGGAAAAAGAGGTTGTATTAATCAAGGTTCTCCAGAGAAACAAAACCAACAGGCTACATATGCATACATACATACATACATACATACATACATACATACATACATACATGCATGCATACATATACGTATACATATACATCTGTGTATGTGTGTGTATACAGAAAGGAGAGAGAGAGAGAGAGAGAGAGAGAGATTATGAAGAGAGAGATTATGACGAATTGCTTAAACATGATTATGGAAGCAAGAAGTCTCACTATTTGCCATCTGCCAGATGGAGGTCTAGGAAAGCTGGTAGTATAATTCCTGTCTAAGTCTAAGGCCTGAGAACACAGGGAGCTGATGGTGCAAATCTCAGTCCAACGTAGAAAAAAATGAGGTGAGATACCTCAGTTCAAGCAGGCTGGCAGAAAAAAAAATTATGCAACTATTTTTTCCTATGCATTTCTTTTTTTTTTTGCTTCAGAAAACCTACTAAAATTGTCTCTGTTCTCTGAGAAAATTTTTTTTCACCTTTCACATTGGTTTTATCTACATGATGCATACTTGTCTACTTAATTGGATTGGTATCTCTAGATTGAAGAAACTTTTTAAAACTATATCTCTTGCTAAGACATGGTACAAAGACTGTCATAGCTTGGTGCCTGATTAGTATTAGGATTATTTTAGCTTCTCCTGTCATTTCTAAATACCAGACTCATTTTCTTTTTACTTTACTAAGTATTTCTCCTCCAGAGCAGTCAAATAGTTTTTTAAAAAATTATAATTCTCCAAATTAAAGAAATACATATTATTGTATAAAATTAATTTTGTTTGCAAAGTTTATGAAATAAAGATAATGGCTTCTTCAAGTTCAATTATGACAGGAGATATGGATGAGAAGAGTAAAATCCCTCAGTGAAAATGAAAATGAATCTTCAATGACATAAATAGAATCAAACCCCCAGTAACATTACCTTAAGCAGGATTGATTAAAAATATAATACAAATTCATTAAGAAGTATATTTGTATATGCACATTTTCCAAATGAAGCTTGAATATTGTTTTAAATGAAACAAATAAAGTTAACTGATTATATATTACTAAAGCGTTTCAACTAAATAAGAAATCTAACCTTCCTATGGAATTTTATTACTCTAGAATTGGTTACATTACGTGTCTATCCCTATTCTTGTTAAACACATTTAGTTCCAAGGGACAGCAAATCACTCAAGTAAGATTAAGCAAAAATGCAAGGGCACTAAATTCAATTCAGATTTGTGTTTTGTATTTTTTTGATCAGTCAGAGGAGTAAACAATTTTCTTTATCTTTTCTAGAAACCAAAGTTTGATTGAATTAACATTCTCTACTATTTTTATTTTTAATTTTATTCATTTCTATTCTTTATTATTTATTTTCTTCTGCTTGATTTGAGTTTATTTTTACTCCTCTTTTTCTGATTTCTTAGATTTAAGCATAAATTATTGAGTCGAGACTTCTTATTTTTTAAGGAATTCCAATTAGTTTTATTTTTGTTTCCAATAGACTCTTCTTATTTTTAGTATAAGAATCTAAAGCTATAAACTTCTCCCAAACAATGCTCTCATTACATCTCACAACTGTCATTACTAATTTTTCATTATCATTTATTTCAAAATATTCTTTAGTTTCCCTTGTGACTTCTTCTTTGACATTTGGCTCATTTAGATGAATGTTGTTTTAATTTCTCAGTATTTGGTAGTTTTCCAGATATCTTTCTGTTATTGATTTCTAGTTTAATTCTATTATAATCAGAAAACATATTTTGTATAATTTAAATTCTTCTAAATTTGTCTATTTCTTTCATTCTATTAGTTGTTGAGTCATGTATTCTGAAGCTCTATGGTTAGGTGCATAAATATAGGATTATTATATCTTTTTAGTGATAAAGCCCTTTATTATTACACCATACTCCTCCTTATCCCCAGTAATATTCTTTGTTCTGAATTGTACATTGATAATTATTATAGTTACTCTAGCTTCTCTCTAGTAGTGTGTGCATGCTATATCTTTTTATATATTTTTACCTGTAATCTATCTAAGTATATTTAACAACGCATTTCTTCTAGACAGGATGTTTATTATTTTTATACAATCGGACAAGGTCTGGTTTTAATTTTTGTGTTTATACTATACATATATACTATGAGTACTGTTATGGAATCATTAATATCTACCATAAAGTTAGTTTTCCATCTATTTTTCTTCTTCTGTTTTAGCTTATATTTGAATTGAGTGTTCTTTAAGATTATTATATTTTTCTCTACTATTGACTTATTTTTTCTACTTTCTCATTTTAATTTATTTTAAAGGTTAGTTTGGGGTTATAATATATAACTTTAATTAATCACAGTCCACCTTCAACTAATAGTATTCCACTTTACAATTAGTGTAGGAACTTATGATACTATACTCACAATATTATCTGTTTACCATTTGCATTATTGTTGTCATATATATTAATTTTATATGTGCCTAAACCCATCAAATATTGCTTAATTTTTACATTAGACAGTCAGCAACATTTTAGAGAGATTTAAAAAAATGTGTTTTATATTTATCTTTATTTTAACCATTTCCAGGAATCTTTTCTTTGTGTAGATCCAAGTATTTGTTGTTATTATTCTTTTTTCTGAAGAATTCCCTTTAATATTTCTTGTACTTCAGATCTGCCATTAATGAATTCTCTGAGTTCTTGTTTGTTAGAAAAAGAGTTTTTTTTCCCTCACAATTTTGAATGATAGTTTCATAAGGTATAGGGTTGATGGTTTTTCCTTTTACCACTTTGAAAATATTATTCTTTTCTTTTGGCAAGCAAAGTTTCTGGCAAGACCTCTGGTGTACTTCTTATCTTTTTTTTTTTCTTCTTCTATGTAATGTAGTCTTTTCTCTGAAAAATTTCAAGATTTTCTCTATCATTTGTGTTCAGCATTTTGAATATTATGTATCTAGTTGTGTTAATTTTATTTTATTATTAATTTTATATCCTTCTTGGGCTTTTCTGAGTTTCCAGGACATGTATTTGATAACTTTAATCCCTTTGGAGAATTTTCAGCTGTTATTTCTTCAAATATTTCTTCAACATTGTACTTTTTCTTTTCTTTCTTTCTGTCTCCTTTTGAAATTACCATTACACGTATTCCAGACTCTTGGATGGTGTCCCAGAACTCTCAGATGCTCTCTTATGCTTTCTTTCTCTATTTCTGTGTGTGTGTGTGTGTGTGTGTGTTTTAGTTTAAGTGATATCTATTGATTATCACTGGTCGTTAAGTCTACTGATAAGCCAGTTGAAGGTACTCTTAATCTCTGTAACTGTGATGTTTTTCTTCCCTAGCATTTCTATTTGATTCTTTTTTATCCTTATATTTCCCATCTATTCATGCTAAAATTTCTCATTGGTTCATGCATGTTATTCATGCCTCCCATTAGACAACATATTAATCATAATTATTTTAAATTCCCTCTTAAATGGATACATTATGTAGGTTATCTCTCAGTCTTGTTCCATTGATTGATTTGTCTTTTAACAATGGGTTGCTTTTTTCTTGCCTTTTGTGCACCTCAGAATGTCTTATTGATTTTGGAACATAGTTTGTAAAGGAGCAGAGACTGAGGTTATTAGTATTCATGACTGACAATGGATACACTCTTTCTTCTGCTGGGCCATTGGTATGGGATAAGTCCACATAGTCAAGATTTTGATTTGGTTTGGCTTTTATCATGGCTATGGCTACATTTAGTGCACTGCCAGCTTTAAATTTCTTTATCATTACTTTGTTCTTAGGAGGGTGGTTTTTCAGAGCCTTTTTTTCTAAATTTTCCTGCTTTATCCTAAGTTTTAGGCCTTTCCTGCTTTCTCTCCATGCTCTTGTCCCTCCCCCACCCATGGTAGACAGCTTTTGCTTGTTTTTGATGCTTGTTAGCCTGGCTGTATGAGTATGGGGTAGAAGTTTGCCAAACTTATGTTTTAGGAAGAAGAATCTGAAAGTGTTACCCAGGATAGATAGCAGAATAGAGAGAGTAGAAGCAAGTCATATACAATTGTGATATTCCTTTCTATGTAATGTTCTACACAAGATTCATGGTGGTGAGAAAAGAGAAAATATCAAGGGTATGGAAACTTTCCCAGCAGAAGTAACAAATGCCTGCAGCATAGAATGTAGAATTTAGGTATGAAATATTAAAGGTGGTAAAGGAAGGTGGATGAATCTCCCTTTGAAGTGAATTGTTTATTTAACTCAAACACATGAAAACCTAATTCCAGAAACATTTGTTGTCATCATTCTATTTATATTTAATGACCTGAAGGATAAAATAAAGCATCTTACACAACTAGCTGTTTTTTTTTCCCAACAAATCCTATTGAATCAGAGATAGTCAAGTCATTACAGATGGAAATGTGAGCTGTATTGTTAAGACTCTGACTCATTTATTGGCAGCTTTTCAAAAGAGAAGAGAGAAACAGAAAAGTATGAAGGTTTGCTCATGTTTTTTCCCTTTGCGCAATCTAGTTCTCTCTCAATCTGTTTTTGGTTACTGTCAGATTGGCTCCAGAGAGGCAACGTACAATCAGATTTATCATGTGTTTATAAAAAAGCCTTCTTTAGATTACATAGCATTGAAAAAATTCTTTTTTGTATTGAGCTTTTGATCTCAGATCAGTTAAACTGATGAAGGATGAGTTGAAGTGCAGAACACATATCCAATAGTGATTTTGATAGGGTTACTAAACCTTCCAATTTCACTATAGAGAAGATAAAAATGATGCATCTCTAATTTAATAAAAACAAGGAAAGTAAGATATCTGCTGAAGAAATACACAAGCATTTCCATTTAAGTTGGCCACGTTAGAATGTTCAGATAGGAATTAATACACTTCAATTCTGGACTCTGTCATGGTTGAGAGTGCTCACTTGTCTCTAAAATGGAGTGATTATTCTATTCCTATGGAAGGATGATGCACTGGTTTAATGAAAGCTGGATGCAGGAAACTTCAACAGCATAACAGTAGTGAACTTGGTACTACCTGTAGTAGCTTAAAGACAGAATATAGTACATATATTTGACACATACTAAATGTGAGACATTTTGATATATGCATACATATATACTTTTCTTATTTTAATCTTTTAATCTCATAACAAATTTGCAAGTATTATCATTACCAATTTTATAGATGAAGAAATGTTCCCCATATCACATAGTAAGAGTAAAGCCTCTTGCTATGAGTCAGAATCAAACTCCATGTCATACTTTTCTAAAATCTTTTCTGTTAACAAGAAGTGATAGAGCATGATGTTTGAGAGCATAATGTCTACCAAGCACTAGCTGTGGGTCGTGAGAGAGTTCCCCTTGTTTGAGGTAAAAAGTACCAGGGCTCTCAGCAGAATATTCAGGCTGAGAGTAGAGCTCAAAGTTATCTCTGCGAGCTTTCTAAATTCTATGAGTGAGAAGAGTTGGGAAGTT
>NW_011888896.1:3626256-3630991 GCF_000151845.1 Pteropus vampyrus | reverse complement strand
TGTTTATAAAAAAGCCTTCTTTAGATTACATAGCATTGAAAAAATTCTTTTTTGTATTGAGCTTTTGATCTCAGATCAGTTAAACTGATGAAGGATGAGTTGAAGTGCAGAACACATATCCAATAGTGATTTTGATAGGGTTACTAAACCTTCCAATTTCACTATAGAGAAGATAAAAATGATGCATCTCTAATTTAATAAAGACAAGGAAAGTAAGATATCTGCTGAAGAAATACACAAGCATTTCCATTTAAGTTGGCCACGTTAGAATGTTCAGATAGGAATTAATACACTTCAATTCTGGACTCTGTCATGGTTGAGAGTGCTCACTTGTCTCTAAAATGGAGTGATTATTCTATTCCTATGGAAGGATGATGCACTGGTTTAATGAAAGCTGGATGCAGGAAACTTCAACAGCATAACAGTAGTGAACTTGGTACTACCTGTAGTAGCTTAAAGACAGAATATAGTACATATATTTGACACATACTAAATGTGAGACATTTTGATATATGCATACATATATACTTTTCTTATTTTAATCTTTTAATCTCATAACAAATTTGCAAGTATTATCATTACCAATTTTATAGATGAAGAAATGTTCCCCATATCACATAGTAAGAGTAAAGCCTCTTGCTATGAGTCAGAATCAAACTCCATGTCATACTTTTCTAAAATCTTTTCTGTTAACAAGAAGTGATAGAGCATGATGTTTGAGAGCATAATGTCTACCAAGCACTAGCTGTGGGTCCTGAGAGAGTTCCCCTTGTTTGAGGTAAAAAGTACCAGGGCTCTCAGCAGAATATTCAGGCTGAGAGTAGAGCTCAAAGTTATCTCTGCGAGCTTTCTAAATTCTATGAGTGAGAAGAGTTGGGAAGTTCTCCCAGCTGACCCCACATTTCCATTCATGTCAAGAAACAGTCAGTATCTGACAAAATATGGATTAGAAATAAATGCTAGTGTTTATGGTAGAGCTAGAAGTCCATTAACAAAACCAGATGGAGGCTACTCTGACATCTTCATATTTTTTTTTCTTTTGGCTTCCTGGGAACCCGGAAGAAATTTTAGATCAGAACACACTTATTTATAAGTTTATGTTTGACCTTTGTTTTTCTTTCTTTCTTCTCTCATTTTCTCCTTGTGAGAAGTTTTGCCAGATTCAAATCCAGAACCAATTGGATGAGACTGCCATACACAGGGATAGTCTTAAAAGAAAAGCTTCTGAGGTCTTAATGAAGTGGAAAATTTATTTAAAGCCATTAGTAATTTATTTAAATTAATCATAAAAATTTCATTAAAGTAATAGCAAGAGTTACTTGAAAGAGAAGACTTTTCCCCAGATTATGAAGAAAATGAAACAGATTTATTGGGTGCTGGCAATTCATACTTGGATCATATTGATGATGAGATGGACCTTGACACAGAAGAAGCCTATGAAAAGTTTTGTTTGGAATCAGTGTGTAAGCAAAAACAAGAAAGCTAAATTTTAGCATATCAGTTTTATAAAGCAGTTCAGATTATGGCAATTTAGCAGAACACAGGAAAGCAGGAAAATATGCAACACTTATACCAAATAAAGGATGTTGAGTTGTGTTACTAATGTATGCAACTTTAGTTTTATTGAACACTATTTGCCAAAATAAACTTTATTTATTACGATTATATATATTTATTATGTACAGTTAATTCCTCTGTTTTGGCTGCAATGAAAATGATTTCAAAGTAAATGAAATGTTGAAAGTAAAAAAAAAAAATACATATGCTAATATTTATTCAAGATAGCAGGGAGAGCATTGCTAGGGGAAGAATGAAACTTAAAATTTTGTTCAAAAAGGCAAAAAACTTAAACCTGGGAAGATGGTGTTGAGGATCAATTCTAAAAAAGTGAAGTGTGGGTAAAAACAGTAGGGTTAGAGCTATGAGAGAGTAAGATAATGTCAGAAGAATGAGTCAGGACAAATTGAAGTTCTTGAGAGAATGCTGAAGTTCTAATTTTCATGTAACATTTGATGTGACTTGGAGGTGATTATTCAAAGGAATCCTAGAAAATGAGGCATTTTCCTTTTTGTTGTGTTAAATGAACTAGTTATCAAATGGTATCTCATGGGTTAATTCTACTTATGACACCTTGGACTTTTTGTTGTTATTTTGACCTTGAAGAATATTTGACCCGCACATAAATAAAATATTTTGATAATTATTTTTTCTCTGGAGGAAGTATGTGTGAATTAACTGGAAAGTGTGACGTCATAATTTGGTATCTAATCTTAGAAAAACCATTATGTCTCAGTCAAAGAGAGATAGAGGGTCATTTTCTACTCTTGGGTAAAAGGTGTTAATAGAATTGTAGAATACCAGCCTATTATATCCAAAGCCCTGAACTATACTGTCCTCAGAATGCAAGATGAAAAACTGAAGTTGGAGGTTATTGCAACTGGCCTTCTCTAATCCATGAATAATTTCAGTACAATTTAATAGCAAATATAACCTGAATAAGAAAGAGACACGCAATAGCTCCAAGCATCAATCTGTGCAACAATAACAAGGAGAACATAAAACTAACAAATTTGGCCTACACAGGTGTAATTTCCTATCTCTATCCCACTGGAAAAGTAAAATCAAAAGTATGGTTTATTGAGCTAAAGAAGAACCTGACTCATGGATTATAGACATGATTCATTGCTCAGCTGTATCTCTTTCTTCAAGCATGATCCAGTCAGGTTTACCACTAATTTATACAGCAGTCACACTTACAACTAAAGTACAGAAGGAGGGGGAAGGGGATGGCACTTCCAGGAATTATCAGATGATTCAAGTTGTAAGCAATTCCTGTTATCTAGCTCAGAGAAAAGTGATAACCACAGCCATTAATTATAAAAATTTATTTACAATTTTAGATTGCCAGTCTAGAAATAAAGAAGATTCCTGGCTATATACATCCACGTAATATAAAGAGATACACAAATTATTAATTGTGTTATACCTAGTCTATTACTCTGAATTTATAATACATGTATTTTTAAAAAGCAGCGAGGTTTGTTTTTTTTCCCCCTAACTTGCCTGGTATATAAATGGAATCTTATTTCGAATAGAATTCCTTCTTAAATAGCAAGGTCTGGAAAATAGTCATTGTTACTCTGTATCTCCATTACAATATTAAGGCACAGAATATTCCAGCTCTACGGCATCCATTCTTCAGCTTGTTGATTTGACGTTATAGCAAGAGGAGTCTGCACTGTTTCAAGCCCTTTCATCTAGAATGCTTCAATGGGAGTTTTTATGACGAAATCACTTTTATTCCTATCTAAGTTTACTTATTTATCACTCAGCATATAAGCCACATTTACATGTATCTGTCACAAATACTCAATCCTATTTCAGAACATATTAAAGGAAACTTGTGGAATATATGTGTGTTGCGTGGATACAAAAAAAGAAGTTGTCTATTAAGCCTATATAAAAAAAGAGTTTCCAGTTCCCATATCTTGGGGGATTGTAAAATACCTCTACCCTTCTGCCCCTATAATGAGCCCACTGACGTTTCTTGCCCTGCTTTACAAGAAGCTTGAGATCATGTGTATTTCACACAAAGTTAGGATTGGGTTTAAGACTGGACAAAAGAAAGAGAAGCTGGCAATTTTTAAATCTTTGCTACTAAAAAAACACAATGATATGACCATTTATAGAGTGATGATCAAAAGTGACTCCTTGCTTTGCCACTTGTAATAGCATGATCTTTGAGAACTATTTATCTTTTCTAAATGTCAGTTTTCTTGTCTGAAAATGGAAAAACAATAGCACGTACATCTTAAAGTTGCTGTAAGGGTTAAATGAAATAATATACACCAAGCACATTGCATATTATCTCATTTAATTTTCAAATTACTCTGTGAAGTAAAACTATTATATATTTCTCATTCTATAGATGAAGAAACTGAGACATAAAAATAATTAAAATTAAAATTAATTAAAACTCCAAAGGCCATGCTATTAAAAGTAGAGAACATGGTATTCAAACTCACTCTGCCTGACTCTAGGGCCCAAACTCTTCACCACTGCATGATACTTCTTTCTAAGTGTTCACTACTTTCTAATGAGAGAGAATTTAAGTCTCTGTCAGATATCTGTTGCATAATCTTTATATTTGTGATATATATAATTTGGCCTTATATAATTGTATAAAAGCTTGTCTTCAGTTTTCATACCATATTACAGATTCAGCCATTTCTAATAAAAACTTTGGTTATTTAAAAACCACAGTTCTAAAAAGTTTCTCAATTGTGCTACAGCTTGATAACTAACGTAAATCCTAAAGGATAGTTGCAGTGAAGTTTCTGGAGCTCAGTTGGGCAAAGCAAATCAGAAAATGAGTTTCTTTCTGGGTGTTCTATTATAACACAGAAATTCACAAATGTTAATCCAGCTACTACCTACTGAAATTTTCTGAAGGAGTTATAACCTTATCTCAAACCAATACCAGAAAATCCAATCCATGGGTAAAACTAACCCTGCAGGAACTGGCAGCTTAATAGTTTAGTTTGGTGGATCTCAACCTTTTTGGCTTTGTGACCCCTTCATGGTCTTACAAGGTACTGAGGTGTGTATTCTGTATGTTACACATCTATTGTTTTGTGTGTTACACATCTACTTCTAGTTTCCATATTAAAAATTAAAATTCAGAATTTTTTCTTTTGAAAATAGCAATAATAAACCCATAACCTATTAATGCCAA
>NW_011888896.1:3621898-3623761 GCF_000151845.1 Pteropus vampyrus | reverse complement strand
AAAATTTTAACTAACTGTTCCTTAAATAAGCATATATTGAAAAGTTTCATATTACTATAGTTTGAATGAAAAACCTTATCTTTTGCTTTAAAATAAAAGAAACCATAAAAATATGTATAATAAGGATTAAAAAGTTATTGAATTTTAGTTAGAGCCTGTTGCTTACTCATATACTTGTGGTCCCTTATTCCCATTGTTAAAAGTGGAAAATAGCATGAGAGTGAGAAGATGTTAAAGCCACACGAACTCTCAACTAGGACTTTCTCTTTGAGGATTGAAAGCAATTTGAATAAGAAAAAATTTAACAATAGACTAATGTAAAATTATTTTAATATTTATGCTAGGAGGGAACCTAGTTGCAGCATGGTATAATCTAAAAAAGTAATGGAAGAAAACACATTTAGTTAAAGGATCAAGCTTGTGATAAAAGTAATTGGTAATAATGTTACTCAAACTCACCTAAAGATGCATTGTACTTGTCTAGGAGGAAGGAGTGGAGGTAAGGCCATGATAAATAAAACTCAGACCCCATTTCAAAGGATCGTTTTCTACAGGACAGAAACATGTATATCAACGATTCTAGTTAGGAATGAAGATAGGATGGACCCATGTCTCCCAAACTTTTTCATGTGGGAATACTATAATAGTGGCATAAACTGAAAGAATTATGGATCCTCATATTTTTGAACATCCTCCCTATGTTCTACTGTGACTCTCACACTATGAGTCTCACTTTCCCAAGGTAAACTGCAGACACTTTATTTCCAGCGTTCATTACAGTGTTGGTCAGGCATGTGACCTAGGTTTTGTATTATGAAGACGGGAGAGATTGGAGACTGAAGACATGACACAAGACTAAGGATAGTACAGAAGACACTGTTGGTTTCTATTTGGCATTGAGTTTAGCTTGGATTGTGCTCTCCCCACCTCCCCCAAATTCATTTGTTGAAGCCCTAATCTCCAGTCTCTCAGAATGTTATCTTACTTGGAAATGGGGTCAGGAAGCTGTAATTAGTTAATAGGAGGTCATACTAGATTAGGGTTCACCACTAACCCAATATGACTGGTATCCTTAAAAAAAGGGGAAATTTGGACAGAGACACACACACAAAGAGAATACCGTGTGAAAATGAAGGTAGAGATCAAAGTGATGCAGGAGAAGCCAAGGAACATCAAAGATAGGCGGCAAACCACTAGAAGCTCGGAGAGAGGCATGGGATGGATTCTTCCTCATAAAGAACTGACCCTGCTGACAGCTTGCTCTCACACTTCGAGCCTCCATAGCTATGAGACAATAAATTTTTATCATTTACCTAAATGTTGTTAACATTTTCTAGAAGAAATATTTGAGCTATTGAATTGAAAAATTTCACTGAGTGTGGAGCAGGATTAAAAAAAAATTCATCCAGGAATGTCACAGTAAAATAGCAGAATGTCAAAGATAATGAGAAAAATTATTAAAATTATGAGAAAAGAAAGAGGAGAGCTGTGAGTTTAATCCTGGGGTGACTGTATAAGGCATGAGAAAAGAGATGGAAGCAACAGTAAAGGGGCATCTACTTTCAGAATGTGGACAATACCTCCATCTCCACTTCACTTTGGGTAGAGTCAGACTACACAGCAGCTGGAGAAGCTCTTGTCTGGCCATGGAAAGCAGATGTTGGACTAGAAATCAAGAGAGGGTCAGGTGTGTGTGTGTGTGTGTGTCTACGTGCACAGAGGGGACTCTTCTTCTTTTCATGTTTGTTTCTGCTCTTCTTGGTATGTTGAGAAGAATAGAGCTCAGTATATCAGTATATATTCAATTCAGTCTAATCTATATTAAATATCTGTCAGTCACTACTCTAGGTCCATAAAAGCAAA
>NW_011888896.1:3619155-3621848 GCF_000151845.1 Pteropus vampyrus | reverse complement strand
GAGCAGGATTAAAAAAAAATTCATCCAGGAATGTCACAGTAAAATAGCAGAATGTCAAAGATAATGAGAAAAATTATTAAAATTATGAGAAAAGAAAGAGGAGAGCTGTGAGTTTAATCCTGGGGTGACTGTATAAGGCATGAGAAAAGAGATGGAAGCAACAGTAAAGGGGCATCTACTTTCAGAATGTGGACAATACCTCCATCTCCACTTCACTTTGGGTAGAGTCAGACTACACAGCAGCTGGAGAAGCTCTTGTCTGGCCATGGAAAGCAGATGTTGGACTAGAAATCAAGAGAGGGTCAGGTGTGTGTGTGTGTGTGTGTCTACGTGCACAGAGGGGACTCTTCTTCTTTTCATGTTTGTTTCTGCTCTTCTTGGTATGTTGAGAAGAATAGAGCTCAGTATATCAGTATATATTCAATTCAGTCTAATCTATATTAAATATCTGTCAGTCACTACTCTAGGTCCATAAAAGCAAAATAAATAAATAGTTTCTTCTACCATTCATGGATGATTTTCCTCTGTCATAGTATTTCTTACAATTGTATGAACAAAATATAAGTTTTGAAGGCAATCTCTTCAGGTTAAGTATCCCTTTCATGTAGTTTCTCTAGGAATTAAAGATATTTATTGCAATGTTTCTTGAATGAAGGCACTTATTCTGGAACTTTGCAAACAGCTTTTCATTCTGCATTGATAAGTAGGTTTTAAAAAGTCATAAATAAATGGAACCACATAATTCTCATTTAAGTATCAATATTATTACTTTAATTTTTTGTAATATTTTAAGGTGGCAAATAAAATAAGATCTAAATACACTCGAGCACCAGTATAAAACTTCAATACTGAGGCATTGCTTAGTGTACTTTCAGTGTCCAAACTAAATGTACTTCCAAATTAAGCTGAAACCACTGTAGAAATCAAATGTTTGTTCTAGTCAATAATACATTGATACTAAAAAGAGGTGTGATGATAATCTCGTAAGGATTTTCTTTCAAATATCTTATAGATTACTGTTGGCACTTTTGTGTTTTATCTCTGCCACAATTAGTTTTTATGGATTACTTTATTACATCTAGTTCAGTGGGAAGTTTACTTCAAGTCCCAGTAATTGGCTAATCAATATCTATATATGTCAAAGAAAGGTTTCCTAAAAAGGAAGACACTTTTTTCTTCTTGAATGCCTTTGTTATTATTGTTATTGGCAATATATTTCAGAGCTAGTTTATTTTGAGATCTGCAGTCACCAGTCAACAGTCCTATTTAGTGTCAATAGGACTAACAATGGTGTCTATGATTTGTAATAGGGGTTACTAATAAGGTTATCTTCATTAAAAAGAGTGATGGAGAAATGCTAAGCATTTCATTTCCATAAAGAAGACAATGGAAATGAAAAGTAAGATAATATAATAGGTTAATTAAGATGAGCTACTTCACTTTTATTTTTCTTCAGTCTTAAAATTATTCAAACCATGAGGAGAGAGAGAGAGAAAGGGAGAGGGAGAAAGAAGGAGAGGGGGAAGCAGAAAAGACTATAATGGAATATTAGCATTGGAATAAAGGATAGGGGGTTTGAAATTGAAAGGTATGGCACTTACTTCTTGGCCACAGAGATGTTTGGGAATAACGCTTATTGCCTTTGAACATTCATTTTCTTACCTGTAGGATATTAAAACAACATAAGATAGTGTGAGAAAAACCTTTGAAAATGTCACACACTATGCAAATATCAGTTATCATTATTCAGATTCCCAGGGAAACCAGGTTATAAAAACCTCTGCTCTAAGGGAAGTGGCTCAGACTTCTGTCACATCACTAAGCCATGTCACACATACACAGATAACCAGCCACCCTGGGGTAAAGTCCCACTAAAACTTCTTCTAGAGAAATGTGTCACACAGGAAATGCCCCAGGGACGACAAGTTGTGTCCCTACGGGACGCTTTCTTAGGTGACGATTGAGCAGGTATTTATGGCATGCTTTCTTGTGTTGTTCATACCGAGAAAGAAAATCTATAAGAGAGATTTCAATGATAGGATCCAAAGGCAGAGAAATTAGGAACACAAGCGCTTATCCCTCATGTGCACAGCCCCGCAAAAGGATGCTGTTGGTAAGAAATTAAGAAATATTACAAAATTCTCACCTGATATGGGGAACACCGTTTCTCACCTTCCATGAGAACCATGATGATCACTCTACTGCTGTGTACTGTTTGAAAGAAGGCATGGTGACGCACCATTTTGTTAGATGTGCACCTTCCCTGGTTTTGATCACTTTACCCATCAAAATACTGATTTCAAATGTCAACTGCCCTCATAGTCTAGATATCTATTTATAATCATATTTAGAAAAGTTCTTAAATAGCTGAAATAACTTTTTACTCCTTTTATCCATCTCTCCTTCCCACTAGAACATAAGCACCAAGAAGATACAGACCTATCTTGTTAATTGGTGTATCTCTATTGGCTAGAACAATGTCTGACATATTACAGGAATAAAAAAAAATAGGTGTTAGTGAGTGAATAAATAAAGAAGGTGACAAAAGATTTAGTTACAGTCCAGGTACATATGATTATCAACACATATGGATTTGGATGATATAAAATACCAGTTTTTCACAAAAGTCCATTGCAATGCCCCTTTGTGGGCAGCTAGTAATCTCTTTGAAGTCTGGTATTCATCTTTGTTTT
>NW_011888896.1:3616674-3619105 GCF_000151845.1 Pteropus vampyrus | reverse complement strand
ATGCAAATATCAGTTATCATTATTCAGATTCCCAGGGAAACCAGGTTATAAAAACCTCTGCTCTAAGGGAAGTGGCTCAGACTTCTGTCACATCACTAAGCCATGTCACACATACACAGATAACCAGCCACACTGGTGGGTAAAGTCCCACTAACACTTCTTCTAGAGAAATATGTCACACAGGAAATGCCCCAGGGACGACAAGTTGTGTCCCTACGGGACGCTTTCTTAGGTGACGATTGAGCAGGTATTGATGGCATGCTTTCTTGTGTTGTTCATACCGAGAAAGAAAATCTATAAGAGAGATTTCAATGATAGGATCCAAAGGCAGAGAAATTAGGAACACAAGCGCCTATCCCTCATGTGCACAGCCCCGCAAAAGGATGCTGTTGGTAAGAAATTAAGAAATATTACAAAATTCTCACCTGATATGGGGAACACCATTTTTCACCTCCCATGAGAACCATGATGATCACTCTACTGCTGTGTACTGTTTGAAAGAAAGCATGGTGATGCACCATTTTGTTAGATGTGCACCTTTCCTGGTTTTGATCACTTTACCCACCAAAATACTGATTTCAAATGTCACCTGCCCTCATAGTCTAGATATCTATTTATAATCATATTTAGAAAAGTTCTTAAATTAAATAGCTGAAATAACTTTTTACTCCTTCTTATCCATCTCTCCTTCCCACTAGAACATAAGCACCAAGAAGATACAGACCTATCTTATTAATTGGTGTATCTCTATTGGCTAGAACAATGTCTGACATATTGTAGGCATAAAAAAAAATAGATGTTAGTGAGTGAATAAATAAAGAAGGTGACAAAAGATTTAGTTACAGTCCAGGTACATATGATTATCAACACATATGGATTTGGATGATATAAAATATCAGTTTTTCACAAAAGTCCATTGCAATGCCCCTTTGTGGGCAGCTAGTAATCTCTGTGAAGTCTGGTATTCATCTTTGTTTTTCCCCTCTTTTCCCCCTCATCTCACCTTCCTTTTGGTCTTTTCTACTTTCCTGCTTTCCCCTAACCACAGTCCGAGCTCTTCTCTGGAGATGAACTCCAAGTGTCATCATGGGAGGACAGTGGTAGGTCCTTACTGTCCAACTAGGAACAGGTTTGTGTTTTCCAGTCATAAGGGATAAACATCTACAAGAGAGGCAACATCCCTCATGCTCTATTGACTGCTTTTCCAGACCAGAGTTTCCACAGGATATTATGCTAACAAAGTCTCTGTTCCTTTTATTTTCTTATCACAGATGAAGAAGCTGTGGGGAAAAAAGGACAGAGCTAGAAATTGGAGGGATGCAGAAAACTTCACTGTACAATGTGAGCTAATCTCATGGGGTTAGAACTTTAGTCCTCTAACATAATGCATAGAAAGCACCTGAGATCTTGTTAGCAGATTTTGATTCTGGGATAGGATTGGAGATTCTGCATTTCTAATAAGCTACCAGGTGATCATGGGACCACACTTTAAATAGTCCTTAAAGAGAAATCTTTACACTTTGCACCACTGTCTCACAATCTATTAGAAACAGCATTATGTAAAGGAAAGAGCAAGATGATTTTGGAGTTAGCTAGAACAGAATTTGAAATCTGGCTCCACTAATTCCTTAAAAGAATGGGTGAGGACTGCTTTTTAAAGGTAATCTCTCTAAGCCTCGATATCATCTAGAATATGCAAATATTATCTATTTTATAGAATAGTTATAAAAATTAAATAAGTTTCTTTTCTCACATAGCTTTTTATCGTGTGGTCTAGACTGTTCCCTCTTCGTTCTTTTTCCATATTAATTTTTAAAAATGGCATGTGAGGACTCTTACAACTCAGACCCAACTTATATTTCAAAGTTCATCTGCTTCAATCTACACCCATACAATTTACTGTCTAGATTAACGTAATTTTATTTTTTAGCGTCTGCATTAACCTAACATTGTTATTGCAAGAATCTTTGCCTAGGAAGAAAAATAGCTATTATTTATTTCAGAATCTCCTGAATTTATTTATCTCGTTAGATAAATAGCCTCTTTTCAGAACAATAGATCACTCAACTGAGCTAATCAAATGATTGTTTACTCTTCAAAGACTCTTTTCAAAGCCCTCCTCTTACTTTATTAACCTTACACAATTAAATTACAAATGTAACTAGACTCCCTCACTGAAAGACACGCCTTAAACTAGACCCCAAAACCTTATGAAATGCTGCTTTGACTGTTCCCTTCCAAGTCAGATGCTATTAAGATTCTGTCAAGGTCATAAATGGCTCCCTTTACTTCAGTAAGCAATAAACTTGTCTTTGCTTGGTCAAGAAGGTTATTTTGCTGTTTTCTTGAGTTGAAAGTCAATAATCTCTTCTATAAAAACTATTATCCAGACAAATGTAATTAGTTATCTTTTATTTTCTGGAGGTATTAT
>NW_011888896.1:3612652-3613374 GCF_000151845.1 Pteropus vampyrus | reverse complement strand
TAGTGAGTGAATAAATAAAGAAGGTGACAAAAGATTTAGTTACAGTCCAGGTACATATGATTATCAACACATATGGATTTGGATGATATAAAATACCAGTTTTTCACAAAAGTCCATTGCAATGCCCCTTTGTGGGCAGCTAGTAATCTCTTTGAAGTCTGGTATTCATCTTTGTTTTTCCCTTCTTTTCCCCCTCATCTCACCTTCCTTTTGGTCTTTTCTACTTTCCTGCCTTTCCCCTAACCACAGTCTGAGTTCTTCTCTGGAGATGAACTTCAAGTGTCATCATGGGAGGACAGTGGTAGGTCCTTACTGTCCAACTAGGAGCAGGTTTGTGTTTTCCAGTCATAAGGGATAAACATCTACAAGAGAGGCAATATCTCTCACGCTCTATTGACTGCTTTTCCAGACCGGAGTTTCCACAGGATATTATGCTAACAAAGTCTCTGTTCCTTTTATTTTCTTATCACAGATGAAGAAGCTGTGGGGAAAAAAGGACAGGGCTAGAAATTGGAGGGATGAAGAAAACTCCACTGTACAATGTGAGCTAATCTCATGGGGTTAGAACTTTAGTCCTCTAACATAATGCATAGAAAGCACTTGAGATCTTGTTAGCAGATTTTGATTCTGGGACAGGATTGGAGATTCTGCATTTCTAATAAGCTACCAGGTGATCATGGGACCACACTTTAAATAGTCCTTAAAGAGAAATCTTTACACTT
>NW_011888896.1:3605441-3611854 GCF_000151845.1 Pteropus vampyrus | reverse complement strand
TTCATTTTTTCCTAAAGTATCATCTCGTTGTCTTTTATTTAACATTTAGGACTCAAAATGTTGCTTCCTCCATGAAATCTTTATTGAAACACTTCAGCTAGCAACATAGATCACTATGCACTGGTAACATTTAGAAGACAGTCTTTTCTCTAGCATCCTGTTGTTTCTGATTGCTTGGTTACACATTATACTTTCCCATAGACAATGTGTTCTTTGAATGCAGGGCCTGTGCCTTATCCAGCTCAAATTGTGCCTTTAAGAATGAAAGAAGCTTACTAATTGATAGGTAAATATTTGTTGAAAGTTGAATGAAATTTAGCTTAGCTATTTAGAGGACGAAAGGGGATAATGAAATCTTTGTCAGAAGGAACTTGGGCTTATTTTCATAAGGATATCCTTTGCATCCTCAATTATGTTTTTCTTTTTGTCCTAAGTAACTCTAAGAAATGTTAACTTGAAGCAGTAGCTTTCTGAGCCAGCAAAACAGGATCTTGTTGATATTTCATGCCTTTGTCAGAAAGGTAATTTCTCATTTTCCTCCCAGCTAGTAATTACAGATGACAATTATGAGCACGCAGCTGGCCCAGCCCTTCTACCAGGATAGCAGATGACTTTTTTATTTCTTCAGAAAAATTGTACCTCCTCTGACATCAATCTAGATATAAATGTTGTCAGTTTCATGATCTGAAGGGTGAGCATTTTGTTTAGCCCAAGCAGAGCTGGTAGAAGAACCAAGTTTTATAGTGCCGTGAAATTTATAACACAATGATGGCTGATAAAAATGAAGCTTGACATGGTTATGTGCCTGTTTAAATATTATATACCCCTTATGCATAACACATGCTTTATAAATAGCCACCATTAATCCAACACTTAGGCTATTAAATGTAGATTTATACTATAGCAATAGAATTTTTTTATTTCCATCTAAACTGAATTATAGAAGTTGCAAAACACTGTCTGAGTTCATGGCTAACACATTATGACAAAGCCTAAATTAATGTTTGCAGCAGTGAAGCATTTCCTAGAGAACAACAGTATGTTGAGACATCAGAGAAGTTGAGAAAAATAAAAGTAAAATCTAGAGAATATTTATGACAAACAGTAAACTGGATTGACATTCTACATTAGCAAAGTAAACTTTTTGAAAGGAGTGCAAATTTATATGTATCATATCTCAGTTTTTGATTATTTTGAATCATTTGGAGGTATAATTATTTAATAAATATGTATTGTGTTTAGTAGTGAGTCTCAGCTATTTTCACACCTCTCTCTCTCTGGTTGCCATTTAAAAATACAAAAGAAATAACCTATCTTATAAACTAGTTAACCCTCTGAGTATTCTGTATAAAATTTGTTTCATATAAAACAAAAGCATTAGACATATTTATGTCAAGTCCAAGATTCTGATTTCTGTGTGGCTTGTGTTAATCATATTTTTCAGGAATGTGGGCAGTAATCATAATAGTTTGTTATAAATAAGTGTGTTTCAATTTTTGCTTTTAATATGCATGACCTGTGTGATCTTTAAACAATTTCTAAGGTAGTAATGTACCAATTTTACAGAGGAGATGCAAGGTTGACCAGAAAAAACAACTTTTCAAGGTCACCTAGTTGGCCTTGAATGGAGGAGCTAGTGCCAGAACTTAGAACTCCTTTGTTGCAGAAACAGTCCCTTTTGTTCTACAATACACAGATCCCAGTTAATATATTTTAAAATAATTACAGAAGAGATGTTACAGACCCTTCATATAGAATTTGATTAATGTTCATTTTGAGGAAAGCAGACTAATATAGCATTAGTTTTAATCGCATTCTCCATTTAAGAACAGTAATCATAAAAAGAAATTAAAAGATTGAGTTCGGATTGATTTTCCTGTCTTTGTAGCAACCACTGCAGCTTCAAGAAACCTGCAGCAAGATTTTTTTTTAGAGACTGTCTTGACTTCTCCATGTTAGAATATCAAAGACAACTTCAGTACTCAGTGCCAATATTAATCACATTATGTTTGAACCCAGATCTTTCTCTGCGGGTTTCTACACTTTGCACACAGTGTCAGGACAAATAAACATGCTCATGCATGTCATAACACAAAAAAATGGATGATGTGGGCTGATAGTTTCTAAGCAGTAGCATGTGCCAGGCACAATGGTGGATAATTATTTTATTTGTACTTCCCTCCCCCTCCAGTTTTTCAAAAACTTATTATTTTTTTTAAATTGTGGTAAAATACAAAGAATATAAATTTTTACCATCTTAACTATTTTTGAGTGTATAGTTCAGTAGTGTTGTTTTAAATTAAGTTTAAAAATTTTTTAATTTAAATTTATTGAGGTGACATTTAATAAAATTATATAGGTTTTATAATGTATATATAATATACATATTATATATATTCAATAATATATCATCTGTATATTGCATTGTGTGCTCACCACCCAAAGTCGTATCTTTTGTCAACATATATTTGACCCCCTTTACCCTTATCTACCTCCTCTCCAGTCCCCTTTCTCTCTCATAATCATTAAATTGCTATCTGTGTCTATGAGCTTTTGTTCATGTGTCTCATTCATTTGTTGCTTTCACTTTATATCCCACAAATAAGTGAAATCATATAGTTCTCAATTTTTCTGTCTGACTTATTTCATTTAGCATTATAATCTCAAGATCCATTCGTATTGTTACAAATGGTAGTACTTTTTCAATTAATGTACCATGCTACTTCCATATTATGGATATGGAAACAGGCTCAGTGGCATTAAGGAACTTGTCCAGATTCACATAGGCATTAAGTGACTGAGTTATCATCTGAACCCAGGTCTTTCTGATTTCAAAGCTCCTTGTATCTCAAGATACTGCTTGTCTCTTATCACATCATGGAGCCTCAGAAATAAGGAGGGACAGATGGAGGACACTCGATGGAGCGGAGGGAGATAAATGAGTGGAAATAATAGAACTTAGGAGGAAAAGAGAGAAGCTATGGCACATGAGAATTACATCAGAACAAAATTCAAGAACATATGGCTTCTTGTCCAGATTTTGATATAAACTAGTGAGACTTTCAAGATGTCATATAACTATTCTGTCATTTAATTTCCTCTTCTGTAAAATGCGGGAGGTGAACTTGATTAACAGTTTTCTACACAAGTTCCGTGAGTTCCGGAGATTTCAAAAAGCAATGTGGTTTCTAGGAAGGTACAACAACAACAGAAATGGAGCCACGTGTGAGTGTGTGTGTGTGTGTGTGTGTGTGTGTGTATTGATCACACACATAACTGTACAAAATATATTTTTGCATTAATTTAACAAACTTTTACTGAGCACTTGCTGTGTGCCATGAATTTACTAGGTACACAGTAAATTTGGTACACAGATATGGGGAAAACACAGTCTACATCCCTCACAGAGATCACTGTTTCAAGGAATAAACAGACTATAAAACAACTATCATATTAATAAAGACATAACTACAAATAGTGATAAGTACTAGTATTAAAAGTTCAGAATACTCTGAGAAACCATAACTTGTGATCTGATTTCAATTAATATGGACATGAAAGATTTCTCTTAGGAAGTAACATTTAAACCAAGATCTGAAGGATGACCAGAAGTAGGCAGGAGAAGCATGGGAGAATATTCCAGGCAGGCAAATGTATCCAGGAGG
The DNA here is from genome assembly GCF_000151845.1 of Pteropus vampyrus. Classification (NCBI taxonomy): domain Eukaryota; kingdom Metazoa; phylum Chordata; class Mammalia; order Chiroptera; family Pteropodidae; genus Pteropus; species Pteropus vampyrus. The sequence continues at coordinate 3,608,189 of NW_011888896.1, read as the reverse complement.
TGAAAAGAACATGGCCTGTCAGGGGAACATGTACCAGACCCCCTTGATGTACCTGCCAGATTCACTTGGTCTCATCTGCTCCCCTGCCTACTCAGTCTTGGTGGCTGCCTAGCTTTGGCAAGGACTTCACCATCCCAAATTGTATGAGGAAGTGTTTACAATTTCCAAGGAAAAGCGGACTTCAACAGATTGTATGAGGAAGTGTTTACAATTTCCAAGGAAAAGCTGACTTCAATTCCATAGAAATTTTTCAGCACACAAAATGATGGGACTGATTCAAATAATCTTAGAAAATTAGCAAACCCTGATATGTAAACCTAACAACAACAAACAAACAAACAAACAGCCAACCAAACCAAACCAAACCAAATCAAAACAAAACAAAACAAAACAAGAAACAACAAAAAAAGACATATTGATCAACCTTATTTATGAGTGGAAATATAAAACTACAAAATAAGATATTAGCAATAGATCCTTAAAAGAATAGTTACACAAAGAACAAGTAGAACTTACTCCTCAAATACAAAAATTAGTATTATGAATTTTATTAATATAGTGTATTTAACAATAGATCAAAGAGGAAAAGCCACAAAATCATTTCAGTGACATGTGAAGTCCTTCCCAAGACTGAGATGAGAATGAGAGAGGAGAGGCTGTGACTGCAGCTGTGCCTGCTGACAGCAGAATGAAGAGGGTGGCATTGAGAGATAGCTGCCTTTTCACCAGTCAGAGCAAACTCTGAGCAAAGCTGTATGGTTCTTGGTGACAAAAGGAGGGCTCCAAGAAAAGAATTGTCAAGAGGACTGGCTCAAGTTGTCAAAGAAGCTCAATTAGCCTATTGACCACTAAAAACCCAAGGAGTTGAGAAGGGCTTGTTTATAAGAGGCCAACAAGAGGAGCAGCATTGCTTGTACTAGAGGGGTACAGAAGAGATCTCCAGGGGCAAATATCCAGGGAGTCTCTAAAGAAACCAATGAGAGAGCAGGTCAGCTTTGGGCATCAGTCATATCCAGGGATTTCTGATGCTAGGAACTGACTGATATTTCATACAGGAGTGCGGAAGAAGAGGCCCACAAAGAAAGTTTAACAGACCATGGTGAGAAAAAATAAAGTTGTTTTGATTATTACACCCCATCAGGTCCATAAATCTTTATGGATAATTTCCAGATTATTTTCACTACAGACAATTTTCATTTCACTCCCTAAATTTCACAGCTAACCCTACTTGTCTGTAAGATGTACTGAATTTAACCATTTATTTTGAAACATAGAAAAATTTGTACAAACGAATTAGTATTATCTCCAAAATGGTTACCTTGAGAAAGTATACCCTTACTCTCATGAATCTGCTTTGCTCACTGTTTTACGTATTTAAGTTTTAGAAATCGCCATTAGGCTGATACCAAATTTACGATTTTCATCCCAAACCACCTTTTTTCTCCACTTAAATTCAGGACAAATTAAGAAATGAAGTAAGGAAATGGCAGCTAGAAATCAAATATCACTGTTCTACATACTAGGGAATCGGGGCTGATAGGATCTTCAGTATCACGTAACTGTGTCATCTGTATTCTTCCCAGTTGCCTAGGAGAAGAGAGCATGGAGAGAATCTTTTGTCTTTAGTGCTTCCACCCAGAAGTGAAAAATATCACTTCTGCTCATATTTTATTGTTCAAAGGAAGTCACATGACCATGTCTAATTCCAGGGAGCCATATGCCCAGAAGGAAAAATAAATAGGAAATCTTGATGATTACTTAGAATGTCTTCCACAAGCAGAAACTAAAACAATCTCATTCTTTTTACTTGGTTTGATCCATTGGGCTTTTATATTCTCCCCACCTGTAATCTTTTTTCTCATTCTCACTCTGGGCTGAGGCCTAGGATGTTGCATGCTGGCTCTAGACAAGGGCCCAGGCAGCATCTAAACCTGAACTCATCCTCTTTCGATCTTTCTATTGTTCTGCCTACAGCCCTGAAAAGACTTTTTTATTTTGGGGGGCTAGGGTTGGGGGAAGATTTCCTGGTGCCTGAGAATGCATTATTGCCTGAATATAGTCCTCCCTCTTTTTTGATTTATGCTCTAGTCAGTCTTCCAAGCTTTCATCTGATATTTAAGGGGACATTTTTAGGATTCAGAAAACCTCTTTCTTTCTCAATAAGACCTAGCTTTCAAGTCTGCTCTAAATGCACTTAGAAAGAAGTCCAATTTGAAATCCAAATCTCAATAATGATCCCTTTGTTCTAGGCAAGAACTGAATTCTCCCTGAAGAGAATAAATGTTACCCTTTTGATGTTTGAGAAGTTACAGGATGACAAGATTTAGAGAGAATTGAAAAGACATCAGATAATATAAAAAAATAAAGTTATTTTTGCTATACCTATCGTCCCTAATGAATTACAAGATTTACGAAGGTGGAAACCAAATTGTTTGACTTGACATTGTCGAGTCAAAATATTATTTGAATAAATGGGAGAATAAATAAAAGAATCAGCAAGATAGTTACTTACATAAGTATGTTAGTAATTTTGGATAAAACAAGGAACATATTTAAATTTACAATATAATCTAAGTTTCTAAAGTTAGTCTTAAAAAATAAAAAGGTAGCAAAATGCCCTGGGTGAGCAGGAAGCTCATTCTGCCAAGATAATAATTGAGATGCGCAGAAGCCTGATTGGGACACTGGAGGCAAGCTCAGAAGACAAAGATTCCTTTGAGTAAGACACGGCAGGAACCACTGAAATAC
>NW_011888896.1:3598040-3604501 GCF_000151845.1 Pteropus vampyrus | reverse complement strand
GTGATTGTCCATGGAGAGTTAAGTTCTATTTTTATGCATGTTAACTTCCTCTTTATGAATCTATTATTAATATAAATAGCAATTATATAAAATCAAATTATAAAAAGTGACTGCATTCAATAAAATTCAATCTGTAATTTTTGTTATCTTTTTAAAATAAACAAATACCGAAAATGTCTGAAAGATCTCGGAATATAATTTTTAGAAAGGCAATCAAATAATTATATGGCAAGTAACTGTAGAGTTTAGTATGATTCAGTTTCTTTGTAATAAGTTTGCTAGATTTAGCGAATTTATATCTGACATGAATTCTGGTCATTGGGGTGCTCCTGATGATTTTTCTAAGTCTACCTTCAGAGGTCAGGATCAGCCTGGATCATACTTATACTAAAAAAAAGAAAATCATTGTTCGTCATAAATTTAAATTTAACTGAGCATCCTGTACTTTATCTGGCAACCTAAATTTGGAGGAATTGGTTGCTTGATATGTCACTAAAGTACTATTGTCATTTTTCATTCTACATTATACTTATGTCATCAGGCTTATTCACAAGAGGGAAAAGCAAATTAAATTGGATAGCAAAATATCACTGAATGCAATTGCCCTATATTTTTGTTCTGTTGGCATTTTCCTTTGCATAATGCTGAAATCTGTATTGGTTGGAGAACAGGATTTGTTGTGAAGTATTCTGGGGTGGTGTAGCTCAGGATTTTATGAATGGAATCATTTTGGAAGAAATTCCCAGCATCTTGCAAAGCCTCACTCTTACCAGCACACAGTTGTTCACTCTAGTTCCTGAATGTGCCCAACGAAAGAGAGGAGACATAATTTAGATTTACTTCCAGGTATATCCTGGAAGTTCAGAGTTTTGCATGTTTACAGAGCCCAGGCCCCTACTTGGAGACAGGAATAAATGTTCTCATTTCATCAATAGGCTCAGAGAATTTAGATCAATTTAATGATCCCTCACTTATTTATGGTGAAAGTAAATAAGAATTACAAAGACTCTTGAATTCTTAAAGAGTAGGGAGAACTATTGAGGGAATGAGTTGCCTTCGTTTGGTTTTATTATTTGTAATAATGAGCCACAATGTATTCAGCACTTAGTATGTTGCAGGCACAGGATAAATAAGCTAGAGTCATTATTTCACTTATCCTCACAGCTTTACCATTGGATAGGTATTATTAGCTCCACTTTATAAATAAATATTAATTTTTCATCCTTGGTTCATGCACTGTCAAGTGCAGAGTTTAATTTTAAACCAAGTTCTGATGTTAAAGCTTATGTTTTAACCACTTCACTGTATCTCTTACCTCTGCGTGTTGATTTTGCTTTGAATCCCTCACAATAAATCCTTTTAGGTTCACTCCAAGTTATAATTCCTTTCCCAAAATGCCAGGCTTATTGAAGGTTTTCTCCCTTGGCACTCAGACAAGCAGACCAGACAAATTCCTTTGGGAAAATGGACCTGAGTGAATATTTTTCTGCTTGAAATGAATCACATTTCTTATTGATTGATGGGTCTAGAAGTATAAATTTCCTGGTAACCAAGTTCTGTCATTTTACATTTTCTACCTGAGGGCCAAATTCCTTAAGCAGAGCTTATGCAGGCGCAGCTCGGCTCACTAGCCAGAGGAGCTGTAGATGATCTGATCTGAATCACACTCCAAGAGGAATGTTACCATGTTATGTAAAAATCACGAGTCCGAGATCAAGCGTTGAGGGGAAGTGGAAGTAATGAGAGTACAGCTGGAAGGTATTGGGAAGTGATTGAAATATTTCCAGGTTTCAGCAGCTACTGAAATTAGCCTATGGGGTAGTTCCTCTTCTTCAAGTAAACTGAGGCAGAATGCAAATAATCTTCCTTCGGTGTCATCAGAATGGTCTAGATTGAAAAACTGATACAAAGGGAATTCAGAATTATGTTTGTATAGCCTAGTGATTGTCTTATATAAAGTATTAGTTTTCTTTTGGAAGGATACTACTGTCCTTTAATAATCAGGAAAATAAAGATGAGGGAAGACACAAAATGAAAACACTGTTTGTGCTAGTTTAATCCTATGTTGTTGTTGACACTTTGCCCACCATGGGCATTATTATACCAAGAAGGAGGCTATAACATTAACCTTTTTCAGGATACCTTTTATGCACAATTTTGATTGTTGCACTGAATGTTACACTAGTGGCTGCAAGACTTGTGCTTCTGCTGCTTGTCTGTAAACTTTGGCTACAGTTGCTGTAATGAGACTAATTTGTGAAGTAAATGAAACACTTTAATGACATCATTATTTTACAGTTCTTTGAGGAAGCCTATTAGATACATTAGTGTTATTTTTCATCATTTTGCAAATGAGAGACAGAGACAAGGCTATCGCTATTAATAAACTCTCAAAATAGACTCCAATATTTTCTTAAGGTAATGGACACCATGTTGAAAGAGCATAGAACTGGGAGTCAGAAAATTTATTTGGGTCTAAACTCTATTACCTACTTATATGATCTTGGGATTTAACCTTATTGAGCTTCAATTTTCTCTTCTGCAAAATGAGGGAGCTGGATTGGAAACCTCAGCCATTCTATCTAGCTATAGCATTTAATAATGCTTGTGCATGGGATAGCCATTTATTTAATTCTATTCAACCAGTGCTAAGCACTTGCTGAATATCGGGCACCAATAATTTCTTCCCTGAGAGGCAAGCTAAGGTCTAGTAGCAGCAGGCACTAACTTCCAAATCAAGAAATGACTAAGGCCTCTAGCCTGCTGTTTGCACTGTTGTTCTGGCAACCTTCTTCTGTCATTTTAAAGGTGCTAATTGTTATGAGTGAATTTATAATAGCTCTGTGTAAAAATACCTTGAAAAATCTGTGTCAGCCTTTGGATTTAATTGAAGATTTTAAGGTATCTGAACAACTGGCCTATGCCTTGAACGTGCACATGATAGACATTCAATCAATATTGAATAATTGAATTAATTAAAATATCAGTTCTCAGTGGGATAAGAGTTTCACTTTTGATTATGTTTCCAAAGATGGAAGCATCTTCTTTATGTTGGAAAATATCACTCCTATTCTATAGGAATTTGAGAGCTGGGTCAAGCACTGTGCCAGGCATGGAGATATAAATGTGAGCGGAACACAGTCCTTGCCTTCAAGTTGATTACTTTCTACTGCGGAAGGCAGACTAATGAATGGGGAATACTTCCAAAAATGTAGTACCCATTAGGAGAGGTACCTCTTGAGAGCTAAAGAGAGATACTGATCTAGTTTTGAGAGAGTAACAAGGACTAATTAAGGAAGTAACCAACAAGGCTGAAATTTGGCTTTAGCAAAATATGTCCACAAAGATTTTGAAATTTCTTTCAAAATGTGAAACTTAATATTTTTTCTTTGAGTGTAGGCTGGACTTAGTAATTTATTTTTAATTAAAAAAATATAGCCAAAGTGATGGTGTTTCACTCCAAGATGAGGTCATAGAAGTCACGTGGCTTTTACCGTGCTCTCTCTTGGATCACTTGCTTTGGGGAAATCAGCTGGTATGTTGTCAGGACACTCAGGCTGACTGACATGTGGAGAGGCCACAAGACAAAAGGCTGAGACCTCTGCCAATAAGTGGCAAGAAACAGAGGCCTACGGGGATGGGCAGCTCAGCAGAGGGAATGCAGTTAGCCTTAACACATTGGCTTAGGTGGAGGGCCAGGGGAGAGAGGGAGCAACTGGGAGGATCGTCTTATGAACTATATAGATGTCTAACTAATGTACTGTATACTTGAAACTAATTAAAATAAATAAATAATTTTTTTAAAAAAGGAAACAGAGACCTGCTGCCGTTTGAGCGAGCCGTCTTGCAAGTGGATTCTCTATTCCCAGGCAAGCTGTCAGATGACGCCACCCTGGGCAACAGCTTAGTTGTAATCTCATGAGACACCCTGAGCCAGAACCTCCCAGGTGAACTGTTTCCAGATTCTTGACCCACAAAAACTGTGAGATAATAAATATTTGTTGTTTTAAGTTGTCAAATTTGTTTAATTTGCTGTACGGCAATAGATAACTAACACACAGTAAATAGGAGTGGTGGTTGTGAAGGTGCGTTGGGTTGAGGAAGGAGCACTTGCAGAGGTCAGGAGGGGAGGACATGATGCATTTGAGGAAATGAGAGCAAATAGGTGTAATAGAGACGGCAGTGAGATCATGGATCATAAAAGGTCTCATAAAACATGAGAAGGAGTTAGGGATTCTTCCTGTGGCCTGTAACATTTACAAAAGAGGAAACTCTCAATGCTGTGGTGTAATTGGCATAAAGCAAATGCCCTTTTTATTTTACTCTTCCACCTCCTATAATAACATAATTTTTCTTTGACTGAAAGTCTTAATAAATTGTATAATCACCGGGTAAGTACCCAGAAAAGTAGAACTCACAAATTACATGGGTCCTGATTAAAGAAGGATAATTACCAGTAGAGTATATTGTTTCTTTGTCAGGGCTTGGAAGAATAGTTGCCAGTGGTTTCATTTGGGAAACGACTTTGAAACCCTACGTGTTCCATATCTCACTGATGCACTGGGTCGAAGGAAGGAAGAAGTGAGTGTGAGCTTTACTCTGCTCTAGATATCTCAAAGTTGCTCACGAACTATAATTGAAATGACACTTCCTCTGATAAGTTACTGTTTATAATCTAAGAGCGAGAGTGGTCATTAGCTTGCTCTACATTTGGGTTTTTATCATCATAGCTAAAGCGTGCAATGCTCTCACAAGATCGAAATAACGTTTGAAGTAATCATGTAAATTCTCATTACCTCTGACCATATTTAAAGCTTGTCTTTGCATTTGTCTGGTCCATACTTTTGTGCCATTTAGTTGGGACATTTGATGAGAATTCAGTTGCTAGTTTAAATATGTTTTTTTTTTTTGTGGCCATTTTCATCAAGTGTTGCTCATTTAAAAGGGAGTATATAATGGAAGTTCCCAATTCATGTGTCACAGGCCCAGGCGTTTAGTGTGTGTTAGTAAAACCCAGTCTAGCAGTCAAGTTGGCAAGTGTGTCCCACACTCTAAGGGGCAACTGCTATTCAAATTTCTGCCAGTTGTCATCCATAAAAGCAGGTCTTACAACACCAGATCTTCCAGTGTTTCAATAGAAGCCAACAATTCAAAATTTTTATGTGACATTTCCTGCCTTTTAATTACTTAAACTGCAAATTCAGTTTGTTAAATACTGTGCACGTTAGCATTGAGCAAGCAAAGAACAAATCAAAATAAAAGAAAAATAGACATGTGGAGTGGATGCAGCTGATGGGCTTCTGGTTTGCTATCTCTGTATAAACCATGTAACAGCTCTGCCTCCTTAAAATTCATCTTCCAAAAGCAGCCAGAGTGTTCTGACTGAAACGCAGTTTTGTCTGTAGTTTTCACTGGCTTCTCTTTGCTTAATTCTAAGCTCCCTTACACAGTGTATGAGGCCCTCAAGGATCCGGCCTTTGCTTCCTCCTCTAGCTTTCTATCTTAACACTCCCTTAATTGTCAGCTGATCATATGTCTACTTTGCCTAGAAAACTTCAGGTTGTTCAAGAGTTTAATATTTGCCCAGTATTTTTCATTTTAATAAATAAAGTGTTATTACTAACAGTTGCATTCAAATAAGCTGGGATGGATTTACTCTACTTTGTACTTCCAGCTTTTGTCATATCTCATCTAGTAGTGATGAGTTGCTTGTATATTAAACAGAGTTCTCTCTATAATATGTAGCTTAATCTGAAAGATTATCAATGATAAACATTTTCTTTTGCCCAGGCCTTTCAAGCTTAATATAACCATCTTTTCCCTTCCAATGCATAATATTTGTTAATAAACAAACAAAAAAAAGATGGCAAAGATAAGTCACTCTTTTGTGACTCAGAGGGTAAGGGGAGAAGTATTTAATGTTGCCAGCTACTTGCATTGTCTTGGAAACTGGTAAAACTCAAACATTTACAAAGTTTATAAAAACATAAAAATAACTATTCTGTTTATATTTGTAACATTCAGGTAGTCAATGGTTGGCATTTTTTTCTTTAATATACATAGATGTATCCTATTTTAATTTTTGAAAAAATTTTCTAAAAATACAGTAGTTATTAAATAGACTTGTGTTATATAGTCCACCAATATAATAACACTAACAACAACAACAATTTAGGTCAATATATAAATGTTTTAAAATATATAATATTAATTATTTTTGCATTTCTTTTCACTTTTAAAGGTGTCCTATTTTGGATAATAAATTATATGGTCACTTTACTTAATTTCTTCTGCATTCTAGCTATTCAAACTAGTTAGTAATCTGCTCAGTACGCTGAACTGTTTCTATAAGCCTCTGCTCATGCAAGTTCCTCTATGTGGCATACCATCATTTCCATTTCCACACCATCTTTATCTTCAAAGTTTAATTTACACTCATCATTGAATAATTAGTATAAATA
>NW_011888896.1:3592662-3597990 GCF_000151845.1 Pteropus vampyrus | reverse complement strand
TCCCACACTCTAAGGGGCAACTGCTATTCAAATTTCTGCCAGTTGTCATCCATAAAAGCAGGTCTTACAACACCAGATCTTCCAGTGTTTCAATAGAAGCCAACAATTCAAAATTTTTATGTGACATTTCCTGCCTTTTAATTACTTAAACTGCAAATTCAGTTTGTTAAATACTGTGCACGTTAGCATTGAGCAAGCAAAGAACAAATCAAAATAAAAGAAAAATAGACATGTGGAGTGGATGCAGCTGATGGGCTTCTGGTTTGCTATCTCTGTGTAAACCATGTAACAGCTCTGCCTCCTTAAAATTCATCTTCCAAAAGCAGCCAGAGTGTTCTGACTGAAACGCAGTTTTGTCTGTAGTTTTTACTGGCTTCTCTTTGCTTAATTCTAAGCTCCCTTACACAGTGTATGAGGCCCTCAAGGATCCGGCCTTTGCTTCCTCCTCTAGCTTTCTATCTTAACACTCCCTTAATTGTCAGCTGATCATATGTCTACTTTGCCTAGAAAACTTCAGGTTGTTCAAGAGTTTAATATTTGCCCAGTATTTTTCATTTTAATAAATAAAGTGTTATTACTAACAGTTGCATTCAAATAAGCTGGGATGGATTTACTCTACTTTGTACTTCCAGCTTTTGTCATATCTCATCTAGTAGTGATGAGTTGCTTGTATATTAAACAGAGTTCTCTCTATAATATGTAGCTTAATCTGAAAGATTATCAATGATAAACATTTTCTTTTGCCCAGGCCTTTCAAGCTTAATATAACCATCTTTTCCCTTCCAATGCATAATATTTGTTAATAAACAAACAAAAAAAAGATGGCAAAGATAAGTCACTCTTTTGTGACTCAGAGGGTAAGGGGAGAAGTATTTAATGTTGCCAGCTACTTGCATTGTCTTGGAAACTGGTAAAACTCAAACATTTACAAAGTTTATAAAAACATAAAAATAACTATTCTGTTTATATTTGTAACATTCAGGTAGTCAATGGTTGGCATTTTTTTCTTTAATATACATAGATGTATCCTATTTTAATTTTTGAAAAAATTTTCTAAAAATACAGTAGTTATTAAATAGACTTGTGTTATATAGTCCACCAATATAATAACACTAACAACAACAACAATTTAGGTCAATATATAAATGTTTTAAAATATATAATATTAATTATTTTTGCATTTCTTTTCACTTTTAAAGGTGTCCTATTTTGGATAATAAATTATATGGTCACTTTACTTAATTTCTTCTGCATTCTAGCTATTCAAACTAGTTAGTAATCTGCTCAGTACGCTGAACTGTTTCTATAAGCCTCTGCTCATGCAAGTTCCTCTATGTGGCATACCATCATTTCCATTTCCACACCATCTTTATCTTCAAAGTTTAATTTACACTCATCATTGAATAATTAGTATAAATAAGTATGTATATGTGCATGTGGTGAAGAAAAAATTTTACAAGTGTAAAGAATTAAAGTATTATTATCTGGCCAATTAAATTTATTTTCAGTATTAAACTAAATAAAAACTTACTTCAGAGATTGTGATCTCCAGAAAGCTTTGTATTATAATAATCTGGATAGACAACTATTTCCCAAGTTGATTTCAGCTTATCGATGGCTACATTTGCCTCACTTATGTTTGTGTTCCCAGACATTAGCATAGATATTAAGATATCTATGTGTCTTTGATATTAAGATATCTGCTTAATAATCATCTATGATACAAAATAAGGAATACATAAATTAATATGGATGAAAAAAAGAATGTGATTTAACTTCATCTTAATTTCTCATCAACCTCTTGGCAATTTTCCCCAAAAATAGAAACAAAGGGCAATAGATTTTATTCTGATTTCACATGAGGAAGATTTTTTACAACTCACATGTTCCTATTTCTAGTCGAATATATACCCTCCGAGGACAATAGGCACCAGTGACCTCTGCATTTTATAATAGTGCTGCTCAGAACAATACAGTGTCGAGTTAAGCCAACCTGCCCCCTCAGGATACAGTTCAATTTCTTGACTATTATTTACCAAAGCTGTGTTTTCCTTTCATTTGGTACTAGAAAGTAGGATGGAATCTTTAGTTTGCATTTTTCATTACTGGTTCAGTAATATGAAAGCACAAACAAAACTTCACTCTGACATCTCTTTTCAAGATAAGGAAGCCCAGAGCTTGGGCTTCAGATAGGAAGCAGAGAGGAGAAGACTCTAAAATTGTTATGTCCTTTGCCTGCAACAATCTATCTATCTATCTATCAGGAAGCAGAGAGGAGAAGACTCTAAAATTGTTATGTCCTTTGCCTGCAACATTTGGCAGGAATTGGCTCTGTTTAATTCTGGAGAAAATAAGAACATTAATCAGGGACAATGCAATTGCAGCAGATTGTTATGGTTCAGTTAGAGACATCACCATAATATGAGTTGCCAGTATTTTGCAGTCACTTGCTCATGGAGCTCATAAAATGTGAGTGCTAGTTCTTTATATGAGAAATGTATGATAGTGGTGGAGGAAGCCTCCAACATATATTCATCCATTAGTTGTATAAAAGGTACCCATATTGCAGATTTGGTGGAAACTATGCAAAAGCTTGATGGAGAGGAAGAAAGCGTGTTGAACATATGTGCCAATAAAATGAAAAGTAAAACCTTTTCAAATCAAAGGAAAGAGGCAAGTGTCAGACAAGAGAATGTTAAAGTCATCAGACAGATTATGTTATTCTCTGTAGGTCTATGATTTCAACTCTGTCAAGATGCACTGTGTGCACAAACTCTATCCTTGCTGTAAGAGGAGGATTAGATCAATGTTTATCATCACAGAGGGATCTCTATGGAAATGCAAAGTGTTATCCCATTTCTTGAAATATAAATGAGAAAACAAAGTTGACATATCCAGATCTTATACAGAAAATTTAAAATCATGCTATTAGAATGTTAGAAGTAGAGCCACAATATGAATGTACTTAGTACCACTGAATTGTATATTTAAAAAAGAGAGAGACTGTGAGAAATAGAATGGAGACAGTATGCAGTACCAGCCCTTTATTTTCAAAATGAAGAAAATGAGTTCTTTAGAGGTTAAATGTAACTGGTAAGACTGAAAGACTGAAGAAGTTGCGGGGCCTGCCAGAGATTTCATCCAGTGGTAGGGGATAAACTCCCCCACTAAAACTGTTTTGATTTTATCTCACAAATCATGTTTGTTCAAATACCCATGACAGATGAATTCAGCACTTACTACATGCTGAACACTGGACAATGGCTTTGATATGAGTGAAATGATGCCATTTCAGCTCTAATAGCTGGATACAATCACCTCTTGAAATTGATGGTAGCTCCTCAGACTGCAAACACCAAAACCAGGCACAGTTAAAACAGATTATTAAAGTAGCATTTAATCTCTTACTATTACTTTATTGTTTAGAAAGGAATGAAATTTTAGAAAATTTCAGTCTTCATCTTTTGTCTAAGAAAGGCTCACAAAACATACAGTAGTGATGAGGTTCAAGTAAGAGGGGCAATTATAAAATGTTTTTGACATAATTTGTATCCTATTAGAACTATGTATGTTTACTTATTTATTTATGTATTTCTTTGACAATCATTTATTGAGGGTCTGTTATGTACCAGACACTGCTTGAATCTTAGATACATAGATCCATAGATGTGAGAAAGATAAAAGTTCCTGTTCTTAAAGAACTCATAGCTGAGTCGCAAAGCATACAGATGGAGGAACATGAAGAATTGTGTGTTTCTCTATAAAGATTTTGTTCGGTTTGGTTTAAAAAAAACCTTGAGAAATTAAATTTTATAACCAAAACAGCCAACCTTTTTAAAAATGGAAGTTCTGTTAGAATGACTGATTAGGGTAGGAACTGAATGCTAGTTCATAAACTCCTAATAGGAGGAAAGATGCCCAAATTTAGTTAGTAAAGCAGTTCTCAACTCATTTTTGATTGGAAGTGTTTATTTTGAGGTTTTCACACATTCATAAGTTAGAGTGAGGAGCTTCTGCATGATTGTTTTTTCTCTTTTAGATATATCATTATTCTCCGTATTCGTATTCAGATTTGATTTGTCTGGGGTGAGATCTAGACACTGGAATTTTAGAAACATCTTCCCAAGTGCTTCTGAAATGCCAGTATTGAGAACCACTGGCATAAATCATTGTTTCTCGAAGAGTTATACTCAGAGTCAAGATCATTTTAGATGGTTCTGGATCATTATAAATTTTAATTATTATGGTTTTTAAATATATATCAGAAAAAAATATATAAGTAGTCCATGGCTATTATTATGTAGGGCAAGTAAAGGGTTATAAAAAATGGGTTAGTTCAAAATAGATCCTCTAACTATATGTGTATCTATTAATACCTTTATCTTTCAATATCTGTCTATCTATCTATCTATCTATTTATCATCCATCCATCCATCCATCCATTTATCCCTCCCTCCATCTACCCATCCATTCATCTATCATCCATCTATCCATCATCTTTCTATCTATTATCTATCTATCTATCTATCTATCTATCTATCTATCTATCTATCTATCTATCTATCTCTATCTATTTATTTATTTGACTATCATCTATAAGAATATAGTTGGCAAAGGCTGTGAAGGTAGGATTTAAATGATTAAATTTTAGAAAGCTCTGGATTATGAGATAAAATAGGAAATGCAGAAGAATAAAGAATTTGGAAGACAAAAGGATTCTTTTTTTCTTGATAAGATTGATGATGAGTTGAAAAACAAATAGTTTAAGAACAAAGGTCACATTTTCAAGTATTCTTTGTCAATTGTGCTTAGATCAAGATATTTTAAAATGAAAGAAATATATGGTAGGATTGACATTCTTTTGTATAAACTTCTGATACTCTTGCCTGGGTAGATGGCCAACTCTCCTCTGTGTAGGTACAGACCGGATTGGATTGGCTATGAGAAAGACACACATCAGGTACTATTGCAACTGTGAGCATGGAGACCATAAATAATATTATAGCAAAGGAGCAAAGAGTAATCCCCAAGAAGTAAATGCTGCTTAAAATCGACATGGGTGAGCAGCTATTTTCATTAGGTCCATAGATGTCACCCTATCTGCTCTAAGAGCAGTGGCTTGGCATATGGTGAGTAGTTCTGTGAGTACTGACAGAGTGAGATCAGTAATGGCAGGAAGATTATTGTTTGACTCCCAAAAGGCAAATTAATTGTCACTGGTTGAGCAGAAAAGTCAGAGTGACAAGTTTAATTGGACAGTGGAGATTACTGGAGGAAAGCATTGAGGAGCATTCTGAGGATGAATCTCTCTCACAGAAAAAAATGTCT
>NW_011888896.1:3584080-3592612 GCF_000151845.1 Pteropus vampyrus | reverse complement strand
AAAGAATTTGGAAGACAAAAGGATTCTTTTTTTCTTGATAAGATTGATGATGAGTTGAAAAACAAATAGTTTAAGAACAAAGGTCACATTTTCAAGTATTCTTTGTCAATTGTGCTTAGATCAAGATATTTTAAAATGAAAGAAATATATGGTAGGATTGACATTCTTTTGTATAAACTTCTGATACTCTTGCCTGGGTAGATGGCCAACTCTCCTCTTTGTAGGTACAGACCGGATTGGATTGGCTATGAGAAAGACACACATCAGGTACTATTGCAACTGTGAGCATGGAGACCATAAATAATATTATAGCAAAGGAGCAAAGAGTAATCCCCAAGAAGTAAATGCTGCTTAAAATCGACATGGGTGAGCAGCTATTTTCATTAGGTCCATAGATGTCACCCTATCTGCTCTAAGAGCAGTGGCTTGGCATATGGTGAGTAGTTCTGTGAGTACTGACAGAGTGAGATCAGTAATGGCAGGAAGATTATTGTTTGACTCCCAAAAGGCAAATTAATTGTCACTGGTTGAGCAGAAAAGTCAGAGTGACAAGTTTAATTGGACAGTGGAGATTACTGGAGGAAAGCATTGAGGAGCATTCTGAGGATGAATCTCTCTCACAGAAAAAAATGTCTTGATGAGTTAGTGAGGCCAGTCAAGGAAGCTGCATAAAGGAGTGGCAGTACCATGGTCACATAGTCCATTACTAAAAATGGTTAGTCTATTGTTTGAGGGCATAACATTCGTCAAAATGATCTTGGTCAGAGTGAAACTTGATAATGTAAAACTAATAAACTGTGATGAGAGAAAATAACATACATAGATTAATGCTTTCAATCTCTGCTTTCACACCCCATGAACTTCTGACTTTCGGTCTTGCATTTTGTTCTTTAAGTCACTGTCTCTTTATTCCTTAATCTATCTGGCTACTGAATGAAACGGGTTTGAAAATGAAATTGTTTTAAAGAGCTGTCTCTATAGCTTGCTGCTCTTGAACATTAATTCATAATTTAATATAACAATAAAGAGGTTAAGTGATTGACCTGAGTCTCTCGACAGTGGGTATACTCAGCCATTATTTTTCCAAAAGAGCTTGGGTATCTTGTTCTGGGAGAGAAGCCAGGTATCACAGCCAAATGACTCTTGATCCTGTTGTTAAATCACAAGAGTTACCTTGTTGCTGAGTACATCTTTATCATTATTAACCTTAACTTTCATAAAGAGTTGACACTCAGGGAGACATACGCTAAGATGAAAATATATATACATCTTTTTCTCATCAAGATATTTCTCCTAAAGAGATGTTTCCAGATGAGAACTTAATGTACCAGCTATGCTAGTGTTTGAAAGACATCATTTATCCTCTTGCAACATCTCTCTCTCTCTTTTTTCTTTTTCATTCATTCATTTATTCATTCATTTTTTTTTAATTCAAAAATAGTATGAATTTATTAAGAGCCAGGCTCCAGCAGTTTGTTAGAATCCAGCAATAGAACATTGAACACACAGACATAATTTTTCCTCAAGGCTCATATGTTCTTATTTCAAACAAACACATTTAATTACTCTAGAGAGTGACACATGAAGTTACAGAGAAGTAAAGAAAACAATGGGAAAGGTGGAAGGTGGGATATCGAAGAGGGCTTACTGGGAGTAATATTTGGCTGAGTCCTGAAACCTAGGAAGGAGTAATTTGGCTAAAGTGAGAAGCTAAGATATGAGCATGTGGAGGACAAGGAAGGACAAAGGTCCAAGCCAAGAAAGAGCATGTCACTCAGGAACTGAAAGTGTTCACTATGATTAGACTATGAAAGTAGAGTGGGAAAAATATGATTGGGGATTGCACCTGACATCACAGAGCAAAACATCTAAGACCATTTTAAAGTGTATTCAAAGTTTATATCTTGAAAATCTTTAAACTTGGTCTAACATCATTGGATTTACATTAAAAAATTTTTTTCCCTCTCTTTTATTTTTCTTTCTTAATATGTGTACATGTATTATGGAATATATCAAGGTAGATTGAACTTTTCAGATGCTTATACTGTAGAAAAATATGGAAACCTCTCAGTAAACTCTAATGGAAGATATATGAATCATAAATCGGGTACATGGCACCCAAAACACAGTGAATATGACAGAGATCTTCTGATAACTTGCTTCAGAAAATACAACTGATTTACTCCCCTCATGGACATCCCTCACTTGATCTGGTATTAAATGGAGCAAGGAAAGAAGTCATTCTATCTCACCCTGATGAATTGTGAATCTTAGTTGTAAGTGACAGAAATCAAACTCAACCTAGTTTAGGCAGGAATGGGAATCCATCAGTACATCCTTTAGAGAGACTGGTGTGATGGGAAACAGATTTGATCCACCTTTCTGCTTGTTGACTTTATATTTCAAGCACTGGTATCCATGAGGAATGAGAGAGAACTGGCTTTTCTGGTGTCTTAGATTAGATTCTCTAGAAGCGGACCTGGAAATTGATATATTATGAAGTATTCCTGGAAAAATATAACAAGGGAGTAGAGACTGGGGCCAAGAAGCTAAGCACAGGTGTAAAGGTGTGAAAAGAAGCAAAGCCCCACAGAGTAGGTAAGGTCAGCCCAGCCCCTCAGGGGAACTCTAGAGATAAAGCAGATCTCCCTTCACTGTCAGTCCCAATAATCAGATACCTACTAGTTGTTGGTTAAGGGATGCTCCCAGGGAAATGTAAATTCCAAGGCTTTCCCTCCACCCCACCTCTCTTAATAGTTTCTGTTTAAACACAAAACAAGACAAAATGAAACAAAACTCAGACTCAAATCTGATTGACAACACTGGGGTCACATGTCCACCCTTTCTTTTCATCACCGTGACATGAGGTGATGGTGAAATATTACATTTGCCTCAATTTAGGACATACGTCTCTCTGCAAGCCAGAATGAGAGTACACATTAGTAGAAACAGAGGCAAAGAGATACTGGGCAAACAAATATGATGGATGTTTACTAGGCTCCCTATCTATATTCTCCTTTGAGTCTCATATTCTACACTGAAACACTAGCCTCCTGAGAGCAATGTCAAGGGGAAGTAAATCCAAAACACTGTTGTACTAGTCTGGGTTCTTGGTTGCAAAATCTATAACTGCATCTGACTAATTTAGGCCAAAAACAATTCATAGCTCACAGAAACAAACAAACAAAAAGGCTGGAAAACTAGGATTAGCTAATTTTCTGACACAAGAATGGTCTGGCAAGTGCCGTCACCACCCACTATAGGGCATTTGCTGGGAGGACCCCACAGCCCCTGAACACTCATCTTCATGCCAATGGATGCTCTCCTCCTCTTCAGCCCTATCTGATCCTGCATTTACACTAAATATATTTGAATATATTTTATTTAAGTATCCGTATGAGTCAGTTAGAGGTGTATATGACTTGGAAGATAACACCAAGTCCATTTACCAGCTCACACTCTGGAGTTCTCAAACTGAGAAAAAAGTTTGAGAACTCTTGAAAAATGCATTTTATTTTCACTAACTATCATCTTTCCTGACTGGTGAAATTATGATTCTATGGTCTTTGCAGTTTATGGTAGTATATTGTAGTTGATGCTTCTTAATGTACCCAAATCCCATGGAGCATTCAAGGAATCACTATTATGTATTTTCTTTCCTGGAAATCTGTTTTATTGACCACTGGACATTTCTGCAGTTCTAAGCCTTCCCCCAACAAATGATAAGCATATTTTGCCTACCTATAGTATACATTGCAGAACTTCCTTAAAAAACAAAAACATTCTGTGTCTCTCTACAGGGAGTGAGAAAAGTACAGCCTGCTCAACTCATCGGGGGCTGTTAGCACAATTGTGATGAAAGCGAAATTGGAATCAGGAACCACAGTTGCTCCTTTGTGTATTTATCCGCACCTTAGATACAGGGTCCCTTGCTCACTTTTTTCTGTTGCCTACACTGACTTTCTTCCTTTGACTGTTCTTGGCTCTCCTCCATTCTACTCTTCCTAAACCATCAAGCCCTCTGACAATGCTTAAGCTAACATTTCCAGGCAGCAGACTCCAAATTCTCTATGTCCCTACCTGAACTGCTCTATTCTCTTCTCAGGTAACTGCGCTACTTACTTTCCCATGCCAGAGACCTGAATGTCATCTTTGACGAGGTCATTCCTCTTACCAGATTCTTGAACAGTTCAAGGGTCATAAACCTAAAATTTTTTTCAGAAAAATTGTTTGCAATCCATGCTTTCAAAGAGGCTAAATTATATCTCCCTTTTCTACCATCTTAGGAAGATTCTATACTTTTTGGTTGTTTACAAAGCATAGTCTCATTCAATGTAAAAGTCCAATCTGAGACCCTCGTGTAAATCTTATATTTTCCCTTCACTCCTCACACATCTTCACAGTGCTCACAGATCTTCAACTTGAGGAATTGCATGGGAAGAAACGTGTGGTCTGTGCTTTCACTCCCCCTCTTCCTTTATCGAATTTTGCAAGAGGTTCTTTGGGTCTCTCTCTGAAGTTCCTTTGTCTCACTGGATACGTAAACAATCTCTGTTGTTTGTCACTCTTTCTCTGACACTGTTCTTAGAACCACATGTTCCATGCCCTGACATGGGCACTCAGTCTTTTGGTTGACCCTCATCCTTACCCTTCACTCCTAACTAATCATTTTCTATGCTTGCATAGCTTCTTGCTGAGGTGTTCAGGATGGTACTGAAGGCAAAAAGACCTGTCGAGACATTAAAATAATAGTCTAGGAAGAGAGAGAACATGAACTAAGAAATGATAGTTGGAATCATAATAGCAAAATCAATATTAATAGCCGTTACTTATTGGATGTCTACTGTTTGCCAGACACTGTACTGTATCCTATCACCTTTCCATAGTAGCCCTGCAAAATAGAGGTCATCTTCTACATTTTAAAGACTAAACTCAAGATGTTTGTCTATTTTTCTGAGAGTCTTTATCTAGTAAGTGGCGAAGGTGAAATTAAAATTTGTTTCTAAAATTTTTCCTTTTTCTACTCTCCTACATTTGGTTAAAATACAGAATCCTGGGACTATCCTATACTTAAGGATCTCCAGAGAAGGGTTCAGAAAATGCACATTTTTAACAAACATTTTATGATTCTTTTTAATTAGGTAAATTTGGGAAACATTAGCTAACAGAATAATATTTAAAAAATTCTTAGCCTCCCTCCTCATAACCTGGCCTCTGCCTACTTCTTTAGAATCTTTCCTTCCAGCACCTGACTCCAATGAAATGTTCTAGAATAGCAGTCCTCTGTTTCCTGGATGTGCTATTCATTCAATGTTTCTGACTTTTGCACAGCTTTTCTCTTTTTGGTGAATGACCTCTCCTGCAATATGCTTCTGAGCATCTACTCTACGATAGTCTCTATGAAGCCATTTTGCCAACACTGGACTCTTCTTCCTACTGTTCTGGCAAAGTTGCTCACTGCTCCTATGTTCTTCCCCTCTAATGGGTGTGCCTACTTCAAATATTATACTTGCATACTGTATTGAGATGCATTCACTTAAATGTTTTTCTCAGTAAGTTGTGAGACTCTAAGAAGCATACTGTAATAAACAGTTTTTAAGAATCGTGTCAGGCTTTTTGCCTTAGCTATTGCTCTTGGCAGAGTTAGCCTGCTGCTATCATTTTGCTTTTATTTATCTTTGTTTCTGCATTTATGTATAGAGTTGTCCTTTGGTATCAATAGGGGGTTGGATTCAGGACCCCCCGCAGGTACCAAAATCTACAGATGCTCAAGTCCCTAATATAAAATGGCTTAGTATTTACATATAACCTATGTACATCCTCCTTTATACTTTAATTCATTGCTAGATTACTTCTAATACCTAATACAATGTAAATGCTATATGAATTATTATTATATTATTATACTGTATTGTTTAGGAAATAGTGTTAAGAAAGAAAAGTCTGTACATGTTCAATACAGAAGCAGTCATCACAGGCCTAGCTACATAGTACATGTCAGCTACAATGTAACATTTAAAAATATATATATATATTTTTGATTTGACATTGGTTGAATCCACAGATGCTAAATCCATGGATATAGAGGGCCGACTATATAACTTATCATATTACTTCTAAGCATGTAGACAGGAAACATATGACCTTGAACAAAATAAGATAAAGATGATATGCATGGAAACAGATTTTTAGAAAAAAATACCTTTTTTCTTTTTTTTTTAATGACTGATAGATTCATTTTCTCCCTGGAGCCTGTGAGATTATTTGCCAAGATAGAACAGAGGGAGATTGAGAGAAGTAATTAAAGGGTAGTAAAGAACTGAAATAGATTCTTAGGAAAATTAGAGTAAAAACTGT
Organism: Pteropus vampyrus; assembly: GCF_000151845.1. Taxonomy (NCBI): domain Eukaryota; kingdom Metazoa; phylum Chordata; class Mammalia; order Chiroptera; family Pteropodidae; genus Pteropus; species Pteropus vampyrus. Next base: position 3,586,255 of record NW_011888896.1, on the reverse strand, counting down.
CTTCAAGTAAGCTAGAGAACATACATTTTCAGTGGTAAAATTTCCTGAGATTATCATATTTTTCTTTAGAAGTTCTTGGCATTCCAGGCATAAGGATGGAGAAAGCAAGTAAGAGAACACCCAGAGTCGGTGTTCTGCTGAGTAGGTGTGATGGAAGAAAAGTGGTATTTGGGAAATGAGGACATTGATGGGAAAGTGTTCAGGTAATCATGCAAATGAGGGGGAGGGCAAAAGAACACTATTCGGGGAAAATTAAAGAATCAAGAGACCTTTCTGAGGAGTTAAAAGTATGGGGAGCTGAAAAATGAAGGTGTTTGTATTAAGTTTTTCTTGCTGCTTTAACAGACTGCCACAAACTTAGTGGCTTAAAACAATAGAAATTTATTCTCTTACAGATCTCAAGGCCAGAGATATGAAATAAGTTGTATGTAGCTAAAATCAAGGTGTCACCAGAACTGATTGTTTCTGGAGAATCCAGGGAAAAATTTATTCTTGCCTATTCCAGCTTCTGGTGGCTCCTAGTATTCCTTGGCTCCTGGCACATCATTCCAATCTCTGCTTCCATCATCATATTGCTGTCTCAGCTTCTGTAGTAGTATCTCACTGTCTCCATCTTTTAATGACATTTGTGATTATATTATTATCTGTACCTGGATAAACTAGGATAATTTCCTTATCACAAGATCCTTAATTTAATTACATCTAAGATAATTTTCTTATCGCAAGATTCTTAGTGTTATTACATTCTTTTTGCAATATAATGTAACATATTTACAGAGTCTAGAGATTAAGACATGGACACCTTAGAGAAAGGTAGGTTTTTTTCAACATACCATAACATTATATTCATATCGTGGATTGTTTGTACTAAAGTTTTCAGCAGTAGAGCAATTCCCAGTGGAAAAAAAAAAAGTGCAATAAAGTGTAGTAATGAGTGTGTTCAAATAAGGTCATTGAGTCAGTCAAGAAAGCCAAAGGGTAGGCATTGGATGAGCCATTTTCTTGAATACTGAAGCCACCATAATATAGACCGGATGTGGGGTGCATTCAGATAATGATTTAGTAACTTGCCCTAGGTCACGTAATTTGTGAGAGTTGGAACTAGAGATTAAGACATGGACACCTTGGAGAAAGGTAGGTTTTTTTCAACATACCATAACATTATATTTAGTACTTTTACCAAAGATCCATGTATATGCATTGCACCAGACAATCAGTCCACCAATATTTTTAAGTGTTTACAGTGTGTTAGGGGCTGAAGAAGAATGGCAAGTAAGCCATGGCCCTGCTGTGATGATACTTATAGTCCATTCGGGAAATGATATTCAATATGTAATCAGAGAAAATTAATAGGTATTTGATATATATAGAAAAAATTCAGTATTCCATGAATGCATCTTAATCTTAGGGGCCAGAGGAGTCTTAGCTGAGAAAGTGATATTTATGCTAAGACTCCAAAATTAAAGAGGATTTAGCCAGGTAGAGAGATGGGGTTGGGGTTGAGACAGAGGAGTAGAAAGTTTCAAGTGAATAGTCAGTGCAAAGACCTAGAGGAAGAATGGGGGTTGTTTGTGTTTAAGAAGTTATGAGCCTGTGTCTCTCTTTTTTTATCTCATTGAAGTGTATCTGTCCAGTGTGTCCCACTTTCTCTGCATTGCTCCCAGAATTCTGAATTGACAGGTAGTTATTCAGTGAGACTCTAACTGCCCAGGCCATCCACAACCTTAGAATTCTCCTTTCCTAGTTTCCCTGAAGCAAAAAGACACCAGTAAGCTAATCTACAATGAAGTGTTAAAAATCTCTCCACCTTGATATTCTCTGTTTTCAGGGCTATTAGTATTTGAACAAGATGCTTCTGGATATATCAATGCTTACTTTACAAAGAATGACCTATATAAGTGGGAATTTTATTGCTTTAAATGTAGGTTTCTTTTGCTGTAGGAAATTGGAGCAATGGGGCAAGATTATTTACGCCCAACAACAAAAAAAAAAAATCACATCAGCTGAAGGTGAAGTTGTGATTATCTCATGCATTTTGGCACCAATAATGACATGGGGAACTTTATGATTTAGTATTAGCTGGAATATAATCATTCTTTATTCATTAATAGAATTAAACATTTATAATATTTCCTTTTTATGAAAACCAAAACTTTGAAATTCTGTTTAGAAAGT
>NW_011888896.1:3580367-3584030 GCF_000151845.1 Pteropus vampyrus | reverse complement strand
CATTGAAGTGTATCTGTCCAGTGTGTCCCACTTTCTCTGCATTGCTCCCAGAATTCTGAATTGACAGGTAGTTATTCAGTGAGACTCTAACTGCCCAGGCCATCCACAACCTTAGAATTCTCCTTTCCTAGTTTCCCTGAAGCAAAAAGACACCAGTAAGCTAATCTACAATGAAGTGTTAAAAATCTCTCCACCTTGATATTCTCTGTTTTCAGGGCTATTAGTATTTGAACAAGATGCTTCTGGATATATCAATGCTTACTTTACAAAGAATGACCTATATAAGTGGGAATTTTATTGCTTTAAATGTAGGTTTCTTTTGCTGTAGGAAATTGGAGCAATGGGGCAAGATTATTTACGCCCAACAACAAAAAAAAAAAATCACATCAGCTGAAGGTGAAGTTGTGATTATCTCATGCATTTTGGCACCAATAATGACATGGGGAACTTTATGATTTAGTATTAGCTGGAATATAATCATTCTTTATTCATTAATAGAATTAAACATTTATAATATTTCCTTTTTATGAAAACCAAAACTTTGAAATTCTGTTTAGAAAGTGAAGATAAATATGAAATTTAATCCTCAGGACTTGACTACATTAACTACAAAAGCAGAATTCTTTCCTTTTCTTTATTGCTGAACTGTGCTTTAACCGGCAGTCAGATCCTCCAGCCAAACCCGCTGAAGCGATTGCTCTCCGGGCTGTGGCTGCAGCGTCTTTTCTCTTGGCTCCAGAGCTCCCATGTAGCTGGTGAGTGCAGAGAGTTCTGATGCTTGCTGTGACTTCCATTTGCTCCTGAGGAAGAAAGACAAGCTTCCACACTTGTCATGTCTAACCATAAATAGAAGATATAAAAGCTACATTTCTGAGGATCAAAATGTTAAAGAGAGCTTTGAGTACTCTAAGTAGTAGATGTGGATTCTTAAAATGAGCTCATTAAATTAACATGGAATCCAGAAGCATTTGTCAATATTATGCATGTTGTCTTAGACCAGATTAATAAAAGATTCATAAGTGTTCCACTTCAATTGGCTTTGCAAATTTGAGTCTCCTTTAAATGATTGTCTTCTCTGTTTGTGTAGTTTATAGTTAAGCTGTTAGAGTTATTCTAGCCTCACTCACTCCAAGCTGTAAGCTTTCACTTCTTATTCATGCCAATTGTCCAATCGTTTCTGCTTTTCCACAATTATCTGCCTTTTTAATAATGTATGTATTTATATGTTTATTTATACCTTGGCTTATTCCAAAGTAATTTTGACATGGTTCAATAGATTAGATAGATTAAATGCTAGACTTTATAATCAATCATTTTAGGTTGCTCAGAGGCTATTAAAAAACTTTCGATATTTTCATTTAAAAAATGTAAATATTCCCTTCTAATTCTTTTTAGTGTGATTTTTTGCAAAAGATATGGTCTACTCAATAAGCTAATTAAGTTTAATGCTGAGATGTAAGTCTAATTCAAATTCAAAAGTCTATAGCTATTATCAAGTAAAGCAGCCATCTCTTTTGTTAGTTAGCTGGTGGAGTACAAGCAAGTTTCCTGAGAAATCTCTAATTGGAAACTCATAGTCCTAGAAGGACTATAAGGGATGTGAATGTGTATCCAATGGTCATAACTTCTTTCGTGGCAGCTGAGGCCAGATGCATGCAACAGAAAGTTATTTCTCTAAGTGCATGTAACAACTGTTGAGACTTTCAGGCTCTCCTGACGTTAGCAGATATTCTGAGATGTGTGATTTAAATTGGTTTTATTTAAAAATCAAATAGAGCTGGCAATAAAGATAAATTGCAAGGAACATTTTAACTGCTACTGACTGAAAACTGCATATAAGCCACAGCTTTTAAATATCCAGTGATGATAATCCAAACTTTTATTAAAGCAGAAAAAAAATTCAAAACCAAGACATTACTGAATTATATGTAGTTGTTCGCATTTAAAATTACTATAGTAAACTATTTGTAATAAGCCCTAGATTGATGACCACAATGCTTGAATTGTAAACTGGACTTTCTTCTCCCCATTATCCACGTCAGAGGATATCATTTATTTATTTATTCAAGAAAAATTTATTGAACTACTCATATGGCCAGAAATCATTCAAGACATTATGGGTACAGAATGCAGTCTCTGCCTTCAAAGAGTTTACTACAGTCTGGCAGTATAAATCATCAAAATCTCAACTTATGCAATGCAATGAGATACATGCCATAACAAAAATATGCATGGGACATTATGAAAACATAAAGAAACAACACAGAAGAAAGGTACCTAACCAACCCAGGATGAGGAAAGGAAAGACTTAAGAAAGTCCTTAGAGAAGGCAAAGAAAGCCTCGGTTAAAATTTAAATAAGGATTTAAGAACTACAGGAGCAAAAACAGAAAGGCCATACACTAAGACTACTTTTCATCTAGTGTTTGCTTTCTGCATTGCATAGTAATTCAGAGTTAATAACCAAATGTTAAAATAGACTATAAAGCAGCAATATATCAAGATAATGTAGTTTTGGATCAAGAGTAGGAACTTGAGCACATCTGGGCATTTATCCAAAGAAATCCAAAACACTAATTCGAAAAGATATCTGTACCCTTATGTTCATTGCAGCATTATTTACAATAGCTAAGATATTGAAGCAACCTAAGTGTCCATCGGTAGACGAATAAAGATATGGTACATGTATACAATGGAATATTATTCAGCAATAAAAAAGAATGAAATCTTGACATTCGTGACAGCATGGGTGGACCTAGAAGAGATTATACTAAGTTAAATAAGTCAGACTGAGAAAGACAAAGACCATATTATTTCACTCATGTGGAACCTAAAAAACAAAATAAACAAAACAGAAACAAACTCATAGATACAGAGAACAAATTGATGGATACCACATGAGAGGAAAGTTAGGGAGATGGGTGAAAAGGGGTAAGGGATTAAAATGTACAAATTGCTAGTTATAAAAACATTCATGAGGATTTAAAGTACAGCATAGGAAAAATAGTCAATAATATTATAATAACTGTGTATGGTATCAGATGAATACTAGACTTATTGAGGCAATCACTTTGCAAGTTATATAAATGCCTAATTGCTATGATGTATGCCTGAAATTAGTATAATATTATATGTCAACTATGATTAAAATTATTTTTAATTTAAAAAGAGTAAGAATTTGATCAGAATTCAGAAGAGGTAGTCTAGAAACTTTTTTATTATATATAATTATATTTAGAAATTTAATATATAATAAATTATTACAAACCAATGGGGAATGAGATAGATTATTAAATTCTATTAGAAAAATTGATATTTGGGCACAAAAACCAAGTTGATTTTCCCACTATAACATGCTAAAATTAATTCTACATGGATGGAAATTTTTTTTAATAAAAGTAAAATTATTAAAACACATGTAAGAAAATGTGAATAAAATGCCATGTCATATACATGGAAGACTGAATATCATAAAGATGTTATTTATTTTCAGAGAACGTAAGAAACTAATTTTAAAATTAGTACAGCAGACTAAAAGAATAAGAAAAGCCAAGACATATTTGAAGAAGAATTGGGCTATCTGATATCAAGATTTATTATACAATTATAGTAATTAAAATAGCTATGTATTAATGTAAGAATAGAAATATAATGAATAGAAAAT
>NW_011888896.1:3569930-3580106 GCF_000151845.1 Pteropus vampyrus | reverse complement strand
AATCAAGTTTTAAAAGAAATAGTTATGTTTACTCTTTAATAATCTTTCTTTTTTCTCATCCAGAGCTTCTCTAAGCTTCTGAACTACAAGAAATAATTCTTAGATTCTTAAATTCAATTCTTTAAAGATTAGTTAAAGTTAGTATCCAATTTTTGGAAACCTTATCATTGTTAATTTATTCTCCTGCTTAGAATATAGAAAACTGAGTATCTTTTTTATTATGTGCAAATGCCAGAAAAATGCATATTTTAATTAAAGTAGATCTAGATTCTTCTTGTCAGAAGATTTATGCAGTGCATAAATATATCTTACATGTTCTGTGATTAACCTAATTGCCTGCATCTTGGTATTGTTATCCTCCTGCTATTGGGTTTAATTACACTGCATTATGACTATAATTAAACAGAACAAAATATTATTATATCATTAGTTGATTTTTATAAGGCCTTGAAAACTTTTTATAAGAGCTCTTATATTTATTATAATCTATCGCTACTATAATTAGTGCTCTCAGAATTGTTTCTGGTCACTAAGTTTTTAGGTATACATTCATCAATCACTTGGAATTTAATCTCAAAATTGATGTGCATTGATTTGGGTAGACAGTGGCCTCCTATTCAACCAAGTAGATGACCATCATTTTGTATCAGTCTTGCTCTTAATATTTTTTTGTTCCTAATGGGGCTACTGAAAGCCCTAAAGCAACAACAAACAACCTCATTTTGACTGAATTTTCTGTGATTATACGGTTAAGAGAAAAAGAAGTTGCCGTTTACGGTATGTTGAGTTAGTTGTGTCTTCCAGTAGATATTGACACTGGCAGGAACGTACATCTTGTAAATCTTTCTGTGATATCATGATTGGTGATGTAAGAGTGGAAATATGCTGACTGAAAGGCACTCTGAAACTAGAGTTGTAACCACAATCCAGTATGTGTACAATTGTGAGAAAAGTATGAATCTTTCAGCAAAGCCACCTCCCAGTTGTATACTTTTACTTCTAACACTGAAACTTGCTTCTCTCTTCACCTTAATGGTAATAGTTTCAACCTACTCTACTTTTTTTTTTTTTTTAATCGAATCTTACCTGTTTAAGAGAATGTGGAATCTATATGTAGAGATTCCCCACTGCATCTTAGGAACTATTTTGTGTATGATATGTCATTTAAATTTTACAACAACCTTGAAAGTAGGCTCTATTATCAGTTTTACAAATTAAGCGAACTGGAACGTAAGTAGATAAGGGCAAGCCCATAGTTCTACAGCGTCTCTCCCTGCAAGTAGATGGATAAGTTAGTTCACATTAGGTGGTAAAGAATAGAAAAATCCATTTTGACTATTTTTAGGGTAAAAAAATCTAATATTTTTGAGATCCATGATTTCACCTATTTCCTGTGTTTATTCTTCATGCTGTTTAGAATGCAGAGAGGAAAAGGGGTGCAATTAGCACCTTGCAGAACCTCCAACAGAGGACATCTAGTGTAGGGTTTGTATTTAGCATGGTGTTATAAAAAATGACCAAAATTTCTAAAAATTATTTTCTTGTAAAAGCATAATTAAGAATGATTTCTTTAAAATAAACCACCACTATATGATCAAAATTTCTCATGCAACAGTTTAGTAATCATATGGGTATATATGTATGTGCATATATATATACATACATATTCTGACCAATACACGTGCATAGATATATATATATGTACATACATATGTACATAAATCTATACATACATGTGTGTATATACATACATACAACATATATGTGTGTTTGTACATATATAGCTATATATATCATATATAAATACATATTCTAGCCTGTATGTTATATATCAGAATAGGGTAGTTTGTCTACACTAACAATCTCAAAATCTCAGTGACTTAACCTAATAAAACCGATTTCTTGCTCAAATTATATATGCATTGCTTATTGACATGGAGTTCAACTCCACAGTCACTCAGGAACCCAGGCCAGTGGGGGTTCTCCTATGTTGTGGCTGCACCATCTAGAACACAAGCCCCCTCAATCTCTAAGCAGAGCCCGGATAAATCTTAAAAGTACTAAGTTAGACTAACTTTTCATTGTTTCCTTATTTAAGGAAAGGAAGGACAAATTGCCCCAAGCCTCGAGCTGTTGATGCTGAGAAATTAGACCATATAAATTAAGAACACAGGAAATACCGAATGTCCATAAATGCAGTCAGTGGCAATTTTATCTGAGAGCCCGGATAACTAAACATGAGATTTTCACAGTCTCAGCACACACAACTTTCACTCAGAGTTTATTGGCCATAGCTAGTCACTGTGCTTTACTCAACTTCGAGGAAGCCAGTAATCACAGCCTCTACGTGTGCAGAGGTCAAGGGAGAATAAGATACTGCTGAAAAATTATATAAAATATCTACCGCATGGAAAAAACTACCTATTTGAAAAAAAAGATGTGTTCCTCTGGGCATAAGTCAGGGTAAATAACATTAAGGGCTATAGCAGACAACTCTAAATTCCAGTGGCTTAACATAATAAAAGTTTACCATTTGCTCATTTGACAGCATAATAAAATTAGCAGGAGGTCCCTGCTCCAGGCAGTCAGATGGGGACTTTAAAGTTTAACATTTGAAGACGTATAATTAACACGGAAAGATAATGATAACAGAGGGAGTTCAGTTACACTTCTAGATTCCTGGTTAATTCGAGGGCTTTGTACTATAAGGTTTAAGCCCTTAATGAGAGAAGTGAGCAGTGCTCTGAAGGAGATTGCTCAACCATTAATTCCCTTGGTGCTCTGAAGTGTTATAAATTCCTTTTTTGAGAGTAGAAAATAGCTTCTGGATACATAAACAGCTTTTTGAAAAAACAACTTAGTCATCTTGGGTTACTAAATAGGGCAAGACCTGTCATTAAAAAGAGTAATTTAGAGAAGTTTTATAAGAAAAATTTATATTCTCAGCTTTCCCTCTTCCTTATTTTCTCTCTTTCCTGCCTTTTACTTACTTTTAAATTTTTCAGCCACTCCAGCAGATAAAATTGCCTCTGACTGCATTTGTGGACATTTGGTATTTCCTGTGTCCTTAATTTATATGGTCTAATTTCTCAGCATCAACAGCTTGAGGCATGGGGCAATTTGTTCTCCCTTTTCTTAAATAAGCAAAGAATAAAAAGTTAGTCTTGCTTACTACTTTTAAGATTTATAAGTAACTTGCAGTTTCAAAATGAACCAAGATCTTTGAAACTTCAACCAAGATCCATTTGAAATTATGTGGGGTTATTTAAATATGCCATAGAACTCAGAAATATATATACAAATCTCTCTCAGAGCTATATTATTCTTACAGTTAGAAATTAATTGGAGAGAGTCCTGGACTCGTGGGGAATCCTTGGTTTTTGCTCTGGGTCAGCCATTAATGACCTCTGTGACTTTGGGCAACAATTTACCACTAGATGACTCTCAGCAATAACGATCTGTGAGTTGTTAATTACATTGGCTGTAGCACCTCTACTGTGGCCTTACTGCTTTTGGATTTTCATTATGCAACCAGAGCCATGCATCTGAACTGGCTGACCAGTAATCTGGATCCATATTTTTTATAGCCTCTCCAGCTGGTTGAATTTAATTGCTGTGCAAATGATCAGTGTCTAAAATCACCTGACAGCAGGCTCTACCTTGGCTCCCTCCTCAGTGCTGTATATTCACATCCCTGTGGTTAATTGCAGGGTAGAAATCAGGGTAGCTGAACAGAAACATACCCTGGGGACTCCATTTTATAGCCTGTTTACACATATGACCTGTGTCTAGGCAGAAGAAAAGATGCCTGGAAACGATTATCTTCTAATGAAATAAAAAGGGCATTATAACTAATACCAAACAAAGGCAATGACAAAATGGAATAAATATTCATCCATAAATTTGAACATCGAGTGAAACACATGACAACTGCATTATTTGGTATCACACAATCTGATGCCATAATATGTTAAATGAACCTAATAAGACAGATACAACTTAATGGCAAAGATAGCATATTCTTTTCTGGTATACTCTCTGGTATCAACTAATTGTGGATTAAGAACATATTATCTGACTTCTATTAAGAACCATTTACATCATTTGTAAAATTACTGGGGGTTAAATTAGTTGTCCTCAATATTACTTTTAACACCAATCATTTGATACATTTCTCTTTCTGTAATACTTATGTCTTCAGAGTTTGGGGAGCAAACAGCTTTTCTCCTCCAATTGATATAGAACCTCTACATAGAGCCACCCATCTTTGCTCACCCATACTTTAACAACATACTGCTGGGTTTATTGTCTTATATTTTGATTTCTCCTTCTTGACCTGATACTTTTAATTTCAGCAGAATAATCTCCAGTGGTAGATTCTGGGTCGGCTTGCTTGTTCTTTCTTTGTGTTTCCACTTTTAGTCTTATGTAAAGAGGTTAGAATAAATCATGGATAAGTTAGCAGTTTTGTCTGCCACCTGAGAGTTCTCACTCTAAAACACTTAAAACTGTTGCGTACATTAAAACATATTTTTGAGGGCATATATTATTTACCGGAATGCTTGATTTCATTGCCTGTCTTCACATTGTTTCAGAAAATTATTGCATATTTCCTTTACTCTGTACATTCAGATAAGTAAATGACTATGTTAGCGATTAGTTAAAATATAAACAGGTTCAGTGCTTTCCTAGGGCATTTTTCTTCAGTGACACCTGTGACATTCTTAATTGTGTTAATACCCGAAGACAAGACAAAAGCACACTTAATTGATAAATGCATTGTTATAAGGAAAGATCAGATACTAGCTTCACATAAAGCTTTTCCATGATGCCCGGTTGTTCAAGCACACATGACACTTTGAGTATAGATGACCAGGCACAACAGTTGTATAATTTGTCCTGAGTTTTCATTTATAGAAAGATCTCAGGGTTAAAACCATCATTTTAACTGCTAGAAGTTGAGGAAAAGAGGTCAGGTAATAATAAAGCATATCTGAATTTCAACTCTCTTGAAAAAAATTTACTATAATTTCTGTAAACTTTATTTCCTTGTATTTATAATATTCATTTGTCTTTGTCTTATGTCTCATGGTTTGTGTTCCTCCAAATAACTCAACTATAAAGTTATTCTTCATTTTGAATTTGACTCTATAGAAATCCTTTGAGCATGAAGTCATCTCTGGAGTAGTAAGTGGTGTTGAGAGTGGTAAAAGGGTGTTGTACATTCTTAAGATAGTACTAGGGGGATGCCTTATTAATACCACATAGAGCAGAAAATCATAAGAACGAATAATAGATTCTCAGAAGGAGTTAATCAGTTGTGTCTCTTTACTTGGATGAGGTAGATAAGATGACTCCATGAGAATAGATGTCAACCACTGTCCTGCTTGGCCAAACTCAAAATAACATGGGTGGCAATGTATAACTATCTAAAGATGAGGTACAACTGAATTTTATTGTATTGCTTTTTTATTACAAAAATGATGAACATTATTTTAGTGTTAATTTATACATTAACATTCAAACTTTAAGTGACCCAGTGAGCATAAATATACACCATGATTACATCAAAGTTCTTAGTCAATAGTTAATATTCTTCACATTTTCTTGACCTTCTAGATGCATAACATCTGTTAAATATATATAAAAAAAATTCTAAGTCAGTATGTTTGGTTGTTAGATTCAGAAAGAAGAGAACAATGACAATGAATTTTTGCCTGAGCCTGGGTAACATCCAGGTCTCTTGAGAAGTTACATTGTATTTGAACCAATTTTTTTTCATTTATTTAATTATACACTTTTTACTTCCTACACTCCAGGCTCTGGGGATATGGAGATTAAAAAAAAAAAAAAGCATCATAAGAGGATTCAAGGAATAGCAACATGTACAGGTTGCAATTTTAAGAGGTTCTTGGGATAAGCCACAATGAGGACACATTTGAGCAAACATTTAAGAGAGGCGAAAGAGTATCTCACGTGTATAATTAGGAGAACATTCAGGGAGAGAGAATAGCCAGACCCATTGCCCTAAGGCAGGAGAATAGCTGCTATGTTTGAGCGATAATAAGGATGGTTAGTGTGGATATAGAGTGAATTGATCCCAATATGAATATGTGAATGTCTTCCAATGTCCAACCCAAACTGTGGGTGAAAGGATTGAGTACAAGTAGCCTACAACATGATGAAAAAAGAATCAATAAATACTGAGCACCTAGCATTTGCCCAGTACTTTATGTTTTCTTATTTCATCTTTACATTAATCTATTGAGGTCATTATTATAATCACCATTTTACAAATCGAAGTAATAACACCTAAATAAATTATAAGACCAGGACTACAAAGCTATTAAGTAATGGGGCTAAAATTTGGTTCCTTCAAATCCTGAACTCTTTCGGCTACACCTTCCAACCTCACTAGTGTTCATTGCTTTGAGGTTCAGTTTCTAAACAAAGTAGCCAAAAATATCTAAAGATTACTAAACTCAACTCCAGGGCTAGTGAGTAGTGTCATATTGGCTATTGGGCCAGAAGCGATTGTGTCTTCTACTTGTTTACTCTCATTTACATATTTCTCAGCACTCCTTTCATTATTTACAGGAAGAGTAGTTGTTGAAGGTGACCTAGTACAGATCATAAACATCAACATCAAGATTTGCAGACAACTATTTAAAACAATTCACTGAAGAGAGCCAAATGACCAGTCTCTATGTCCCAATTAGTGTCCCCTTTAGGTCACATTCTTGAGCAGTCATCTGATAATACCTGCTTTCTCTTTCCAGCATGTAACTGCTAACGTATTCTGGGAGCAGTCAGCTGGGAAACTCAATAACAAAGCCTCTGCCAACAGTCCCCTCTGATTCTAAAGTTTTAAATCTACGCAATAACATTGTACTTTAACCCCACATTCCCCTTGTAGCATAAAATGTGGATGTTTTTGCTATAAAATTTTATTTCTGACTAGTCTGAGATTTATAATCCTTTATTCTCTGAAGATAGAGGTTATCTATTTACTGATAAATTATTTTAGTACCTGTACTTGACTCTCTCTCTTATTACACTAAATAATAATTAAAAATTTAAGATTACAGTTTGCTACATACACATGCACACACAGACACACATTCATTTACTCAGTCATGCTGTATCTTGCTTCTCATAAAATATGTAAAATGTCTGTGCAGAATGTAATGCAACAAAACTAAAGTTAAATCCATGAAATTGTTGGAGTTTAGAGAAGAAAGCAGAGGTAAGCATATGTTCATGGAAAAAACAGAGAAAATTAAAACCAGGTTTTTTGGAGCACATGGTATAGACAGAATCCTGGGCCCACAGAGTTAAGCTACCCTGAGTTTGTGTTACAGTGGGAAGGAGGTGGGAAAGCCTGTAATGTGGAAAAAACTAGGCCTTTTGTGGTCACTTTTAGCACAGTATTACAAACAAAAGAAATAAATCCAATTCCGGTTAGGCCTTCAAAAAAAATTACTGTGTAGTTGACAAGAAACATTGAGTGGCCTTCTCACTGCAATACAACTAGATTGTGGATGAAGTATTACGGACATACCTTTTAAATGTATTCTTGGCTGAGACGACAGAAAGAAAAGTGTCCAATGGCAAAATAAAAAGAAGAAAAAAAGGAAAAAGAAGAAAAAGAAGAAGAATGAGCTACAACAAGAATAATGAACAATGAATGATAGGTAAAATGTTACCTGGGGTTACCTGGCAGCCAATTCCCATATGGTGCTGGGATGCAGAGACCGAAACTTGAGTCTATTGCAAAATATAGAAGTAGAACCTGAAAGTTTTATATTAAGTCAAGATACTCAAAGTGGGCTGAAGTGGTTGCTGATTATTAGCAACACTGCCTCTAGGTAGAAGGCATAAATCATCTTGGGAAGAAAGCATTCCTTTCTGGCACCTCAAGACTACCATAGATCAAGTTCGCCTTTGAAACTCCTGGGCATCTGAAAAGCATTGTTTTAAAAAAAACCTCTGGCTCTTAATGAGTCATGGCTAGGTTTAATAGGAGGATCCATTCCACAGGGAGAAGGATAAAACCCATGTGGTGGTATTCTAGAGAAATACCTGTGTTATTAGGACCTTGTAAATAATTGTGATCAAGATTTGATGTCCAATATGAACAGAACAGCTAAGTCAACAGAATCTTTGGTAAAATTCTGTCACAATAAAAATGTTGGTATAAGTACACATAGGGGAAATTCTTGTATATGTGGACATAAAATAATGCACATGCTCTTTGACCTGGCACCTTCACTCCTAGATATTTATCTTAGAGAAAGTCATGCAGGTGTGCACAAGCAAACATGTACAGTGCTTTTCTTTTTTGCAGTGCTGCTTATCATGGTGAAATGAAATAATTTTCCCTTAGCAAGGGACTGACAAACAAATTATGCTTTCTTCAAACTATGGAATACTCTGCAGTAGATAAAATTAATGATCTAGAATTCATATGTCAATATAGAAAAATCTGAAGAAATACAATTTTTAGTGAAAAAACCAAGTAGCAAATCATACATATAATATAAAAACATATATGTACATATTCTAAACTCATAAAACAATAGGATACAAATTTTATGCATGCATATACATGTAATAAAAGTACAAAAACATTCATAGAAATAGGACATACCAATTTCTGGATAGAGACTACTTTTGGGGGTGGGCATAGGGGAAAAAGCAAAATGAAATCGGTTTAGAGATTGGGTGTTTCTGTGATATTTTCTTTCTTTAATAAAAGAAAAGTTGAGGAACTTTCAGTGATGTGATCTGGGCAGCAAGGTAAGTTTTTAATCTCCCAAAAATTCTTCCTGAAAAAGAAACAAACCAATTAGGATTGCAAATGACAAATCAATTGACAATACCTAAATAAAACTAGAAGTCAAGACATTTCTATAAACCAGATTATGAACACAAATGATGTCACCTATAATTGTAGAACAAGAATGCTATCAAGGTTGGGTGACAGGAATAGTGAGAAACGAATGAGGAAAACCTATATACCTGACAAACCAGGGTTCAAAAAATTTGTCAACAGATATCCACTTCTAAGAGAAAAAGACCCTATATACCTTGGGTGGAAACATGGCCAGACATATCTGAGAATGATTGTTGAAACTGGGAAAAGTCCGCAGAGTCTTCAATTTGCAAATGAATTTTAAAAACTGCATGCAAACATGAAAAAAAGTGAAGTTCTGAGCTAATTTCAATTTATAGTTAAATGACCATACGATTAGCCACCAGTTAACTTCTATTTACAAGTTAAATGACAGAACAAGGAAGTAAACAGAGAAAGCCAGAATGTGAGACATTTTATAAAACAACTTACTCCAATTCCTGAATCAAAAAAGACTTAAGAGACATAATTAAATTAAGGTAGAAACCTTGTTTGGAGCTTGATTCAAACAAACCAATAAACACATTTTTGAGATAATTCATACATTTGATTTTAGACTAGATATGAGATGATACAAAATAAATATTGCTGATTTTATTACGAATGATAATGATATTGTAATTTTGTAAGAAAATATTCATAATTTTTATAGATTCATACTCAATCATGTGAGGGCTGCTTGATATTTGATGTAAAATACATCAAGAAGAAACAGAAACAAGATTTAAAAATAGGTTAAGTTATACAAAGATACAGTAATCATAGCAGTGTGGCACTAGCATAAAAACAGACATAGACCAATAGAATAGAATAGGGAGCCCAAAGATAAACCATTATGTATATGGTCAAATGATATTCAACAAAAGTGCCAAGACTATACAATGGGAGAAAGCGCACTCTTCGATAAATAATGTTGGGAAAACTGGATATCCACATACAAAAAGTGAACTTGGACCATCACTGTATACCATATATCAAAAATTAACTCAAAATGGATTAAAAACTACTAGAAGAAAACATACAGGAAAATCTTCATGACATTAGATTTGGCAATGATTTCTTGGAGTGACACCAAAAACATGGGAGCCAAACAGACAAAATAGACTATATAAAATTAAAAACTTCTACGTATCAATGGAGATAGTCAACAGAGTAAAAGGCAACCTTTAGATGGGAGAAAATATTTGCAAATCATTTATCTGCTAAGGGATTACATCTAGAATACAAAAAGAACTCATACAACTCAATGACAACAACAACAA
>NW_011888896.1:3560870-3569155 GCF_000151845.1 Pteropus vampyrus | reverse complement strand
TTTGTTTGTTTGTTTGTTTTTTGGTGATTGGTATATCCTGTACTATTCTTCTTAATTTTGTATTTCTACAAAAATTTTTATGTTTTTAGAAAAAATTTGAAAGAAATATGGCAGAGTAGTAACGTAAAAGGGGGTGTTCTCCAAATCTAAATTTAATACTTTTTATTTTAACACCATGAAGTGAGAAAATGCCCTGAACAGAGAAAGACTTTTCAATACTCAGTTCTTAGACAGAAAAATGTATGCATTGGGCTAGCATAATTTGACTAACTTATTCCTTTTGTTCTGATTCCACAAAAAGAGATAACTTTGCTTTTATCTATTTCACTCCATGTCAACTTCTTATAGAGAATAAGCTGAATAGAAAATTCAATTTTCTGATATCTATGGCAACTCTGTTTTTTACTATAATTCTTTAAATTGGCCTTCTTACTAGTGTCTCATGAGCTTTGATTAGTGTATTCTCAAGATTTTTTTCTGAACTGACAGTAAATTGGAGATATTTGTGGCTTTTTACAATGAAATAGTTTAGTGCATATTTTCTAAAAATAAAGGCATTGTCTTACATAACCACAGTACAATTAACAAAAATCAGGAAAATTAATATTGATAAGCACTGTTGGTGAATTCATAGTTCATATTCAAATTTTGTCAATCTTTTCAATAATATCCTTTATAACTACAGTTTTTCCTCTGATACAGTCTTGGAATCATTTTTCTTTAGGAAGTCTAGGTTACTTTTATTACAAAATGGTAAATAGAAATCAAGATCTAGGTATTAAGTGTGTTCATTGCTAAAGCTACGTCATAATTTTTAGGCAATCTCAGTGAATAGATCTAATATATGTACATGTATATGTACACACATACACATGTATGCCTACATCTATAATTATTTCTGTATTTATCTAGCTAGATAGGCAGATTTTAAAATTTATGACTTTGTATTGATATTTTCTATTTCAATCCAATACCAACCTTTTTTCTGTCCATTTGTAACTCCTCCTTTAATTACTACTCTCATTACTGTCAATATATTTACTCATTTTTAAAATTGCTAACCCATACCATTGCAGAAAGCAAAGCTATTAACTAGAATTTGAAATTAGTTTAACGTTTTTAAGGGTAAAATTACATGCAATGAAATGCATAACTCTTAAATGTACAATTTTATGTCTTTGACAAATGCATATTCATGTGTAACTTGTAATCCCTCTAGCTCTGATAAGCATGGGGAAAAAAATCTAGGAAAAAGAAGTCAAAGGTATATGCAAGGAGGGGTGGTTATAATGACTGACCAGAGAATTTTAGTGAGTCAAGGAGGGGAGTAAGGACATGGGATGGGAGGAAGACCAGGAAGAGTGATGAAAAGGAGATAGAATCAGTGGATTTGAGATTCATGTGGTGTCGAAGGATAATATGGTACATTTTACAATGCACTGTTATATCTCTATGACAACACAATGATTGACACTATAGATGTTTATTGTCAGAATATGAAGAAATATTGAAAGTTTATTTGATTTGGAATTATCCTAAAGATTTCTTTTCACTGGGAACAGCTTTCTTGATGCCACTCGTAGATTAATTCATGCATTTATAAACTACTTACATCTGCTAACCTTAATAGGAATGAAATAAAAGAAAGAATACAAAATTTGTTTTATTGCTGTTTTTTAGTTTAGGTGGCAAATCAGCAATTCTTCTAGAATGATGCCTTTCAAATTCACAATTTTAAAGAATAAATGCATCACTTTCTAATGGGAGACGACTTCTGGTCCTGAAACTCAACTAAAACATATTTGCTTTGCTGTACTTTAATACAATGTAAAATATGTATATATTTATAGTCTTTGTTTTATTTATGTAATTTATATCACCAATAAAAAAAAAAAAAACACTTCACAAATAATCCATGAGTAGAGCTGTTATAAGTAAATGGTCACTTGCAATACATAAATTCAATCCAGAGTTTATCGGCGATAACTTCAGCTGATGTATTCTCTTCATTGCTATTAGACAATTTTTATATTTTTACTACAATATGCTTGGATGAAAGATAGCGATTAAAAACAATGCATGGTACAAGAATAGTTGGTATGTTTTCTCAGGAGACTTTGAACTCTGTGACCCTAGAAAGTTTCCTGAATCTCTATAATTCATATCTCAATAAATAAAAAGAAGTGACAGAGGCAGTGTCACCTACTGAGTTTAAGGTTTTATACAAATTATAGCTCCTTTTTCTTTTTTCTTTCTTTCTTTTTTTTTTTTTTTTTGGTGCAACAAGTTTTTGATTATTTCATTACTCTTTTGTGTAACCTCCAAAAACTATATTTGAAACAAGCAAATGAAGGTGAAATAAATGCATCCCTTTTCAACTTTATTTCTTAAATTTATTAGTAATTAAAATTAAGATGATATAAACTAAAAAGGTTTAAAGTAATCACTTTTTTCTAAAACAAACTTTCTAAAATTCTGTTAGTCTCTAAAGCCTCTTCTCTGTGGGTATAGTTCTTCTATTATTAATAAATACATTCAACACTGAACTTCAGCAGAGAAAAAGGTGAGACATAGTGACAAGGGTCAGGATCCTGAAAAATCAAGAGACTGTGGAGTTTAGAAGACAGTGTGACTTTGGGAAAGTTTATTTTATCTCTTTGAACCTCAGATTTCACATCTGCAAATTGGGGACAACGAAATCTATCCAGAAAATTGTAAGGAGAATTAGAACTAAAATGTATTTTTTAGTACTGGTGACAGAGAAGGGATATAAAACATCCTTGTCATTATGTCCTCGAGTCAGGGAGCCTGTGATCTATCTGTGACTATCTGAGTAGATCTGGCCAACTTTTGATTTTTCAATGGTAAAAGAGAAATACCTGTTTTAGCTACTTCACAGAGTTATGAATAGAACAAAAAAGTAATGAAATTACCTTAATTTATTGCAAAATACTATAGAAATATAGTTGATGTTTATTAAAGTTATACTAAAGATTTGAACTTATTAGTTTGTTTTTCATGTTTGAGTGGCTTAGGTTGAAACTTTAATAAATTATTAGATGTCAAACATACACAGTCAGATGATCAGTTTGTTTTTCTCCATTGCTTTTTTACCTTGTTGATAAGGATAACCACCAGAGTTGGCCTGAGGCAGAAGTGAAACCTACCCAGGTGAAGGTCGTCTTAGCTGCCTTTCACTGTCCCTGGCCTGCCCCACTGGGTGAGAGGCTCCTATTCTAATGCTGAATTATATTCTCTTGCTTGGTAATTCCATGAGTTATTTCTTAGAAAAGCAAAGAAAAAATTAAAAATTAATTTTGGGCATTTAAAAAATGAATCACAATACAAAAAGAATCCTTTTATACTTTTTACAGCACAATCATAAGTATGGTCATTTTTTGTGGTAAATATTGGAAGGATTTATCAATTTATTCCCATATTATCAGTTATCTTTAAGATGCCTAGTCTATGTTTTTATTAATTTTCTCTTCTTCAGTTTATTTTTCAGAATCTTTATCTGTGTGTTTAAATATTATTTGATTTCATTTTTATCAATTTTTGAAGCTTTGCTTCTATTGCTAGGTTTACAATTTACAATTATACTTTGCACTATATTTACTTGGCACTATATTTGCATTTTATTATCTGATGTTTTACAATATCTGACAATTAGCAAGAAACAATAAGACAATTGTCATAATAGGAGAAAATAGAGGCTAGTGATTAATTCATCAGCGAACCTGTTTGTGCTATTAAGATCTTTGCATCTCTATGTAGCCTGCAACTGCAGGAATTCATAAGAAATACAG
The DNA here is from genome assembly GCF_000151845.1 of Pteropus vampyrus. Taxonomy (NCBI): domain Eukaryota; kingdom Metazoa; phylum Chordata; class Mammalia; order Chiroptera; family Pteropodidae; genus Pteropus; species Pteropus vampyrus. Next base: position 3,565,346 of record NW_011888896.1, on the reverse strand, counting down.
AAGAAGATGAAATGAGCATTATTATTATTATTCTCATTTTATACACGAGGTAACTGAGGTTTCTTGGCCATGTCAAAGTTGCCAAGATTATAAAGTTAGTTTTGTAAATGTCAGAGTCAGGGATTGGACCTATATCTATAACTTTGAGAGCTCTAAAGTTATCAAAACCATAAAGAACGTCAATTTAATTATGAGTTTTTAAGGCAAAGCAAAGCAGAGGAATAAGAAACAAATCAAGATTAATGAAAATTGTCAATTAAATACACAATTGTATGATCTAGACAATTAATTTTGAATAAATTCAGGAAAAATATTGGTTCAAGAAATTAGAGAGGTTGGAGAACTCAGAAATTATTTAGTAATGTCCTCATTTCATAGATGAAGAAACTGAAGTCAGGGTAGGTAAATTGATTGCTCCAAACCACGTAATCTGTTAATGACAACTGTGGGTCTTAAAAATACAACCGCTTGCTTTTTCCAAGATGAATCTGCCACTAATTAAAAATAATTTATATCCTAATTGTGAGATCAGAACTTTTTAATATTGTACTTCATGAAGTTAGCCAAAACTGGAAAACATGAACTTACAGTACTACAGTGACAGAGAAGAGGTGGCGAAAAAATAGAATGATTCAACCATTAAATTTCTATATGAAGGCTTTAATGTGGAAGCAGGCACTGTTGGGTCCTGTGGGTCCGAAATTAATAAGTACCTCGGTCTAGTAGGGAACAGAGATATATCCACCAATAAGGATAATACAATGTAATAAGTGCAATTTGAAAGGCAAATCACAAAATGCTGTGGGCACTCTGCATAGAAAAGAATTAATTCAACCTTAGAGATTTCCACTGCCCCTGTTGTGGTGCTTCACAGAAGAGATATTATTTGAGATTAACAGACACCTGAGTGACCGAAGGCTATTCCAAACAGGAAGAACAGGAAAGATGTAAAGTATCATACAGCAAATGAGAGGGGACTAGCAAAGTAATTACTAAACAAGGCTCTAAATATTTAGCAAGAGCCCCAAAATGCATTTTGAAGAGTTCTTGCCTTGTGAAAATTGCAAAATTATGCTATTTAGAAGAGTGTTGCTCATTTAAAATTTTGCTTAAGTCAAAAATTCTTTAGACTACATTTCTATTTTCCTGATATTATGATTAGCAGGCTCACCATTGATATTCACATGCTAACAACTGTCACAAGCTATAAGTATTGACTACCTGTACTAACCACGAACTCTCCTTACTTTTGCTATATTTTGCCTTTGTGTCTTTGAAGAAATTTCTAGACTCTGTCACATTATTTGATTTTCAGTTATCAATATAATTCAATAAAGACTCACTCAAATAGCACAGACTAAATAAATGTACTAATGCAATGAGAATCTTTACAGTTCTATATGCAAAATATTTTCCTCTTATGATATCCTCTGTTTGCTGTATGTTCTTCCCTCAGAATACTTATCACTCATAAAGCTTCTTTTGTTTTGTTTTTAAACTTAAAGCAAAAGCTTTCTCATTCCTTAACATTTTTTATGCCCCTGTGGAATTCTTTGGTGAAGTTCAAATTTGCATGAATTTAGACGGTATCTGTATCATAACAATTTACATGTCTGTTTTATTCCTTCCTCCCAGCCTTGAATAGATTGAGTCTTGAGGAAAGGGATGACATGTTACCCATCTAGTACTTCCAGTATCTGGCACTTAGTAGGTGTGTAATCAGTGAAAAAAAGATAAATAGAAATAAGTGAATGAAAATGGTGAAAGCCCCACTGATCTGAGTACCTAGATCTTGGTCAGGGTGAGCCTCATAAAAAGTAAAATTTAGCGGTCTAATAAAAGAGATTACCTAAAATATTGGGATTTTAATGAGCCTAAAATAACCTTCTCCTTTTACCCTCCTCTGAGTTTGCAAAGTAAGACAAATAAAACAGATGATTATTTTTAAAGGTTAGTTATGTTACTTATCATCTGTTTGGAGACAATGACTTAAACCTATAGTCAAAATATTTTTCTGATACTTCATCCCACTGTTGAATAGACTTATCTCCCAAGTCATCACCATACCTGGATACTATAGGGACCTTCTACTGGGGAGTCTCCTTATCATTTTGTAAAGAGCAAATCAGATGACATTTATTCATTCTAGAAATATTAATCTCACCCTTATTATGTGCTAGGCAATAAAGATATGATGTTTATATATCTTTTGTGCTCACACCATTAGACTGAAGTTAATAGATGATTTCATTATAACATAATGATGAGCTCTGGGCTCTAAGAAAGGACAGGGGACTTAAAAGGCTCTAGAAATGTTTACTATGAGATATCCAAGATGTGGATTGAAGGAAGAGTGAGAGAGAGCATGTCTGTTAAAAAGGAAATTTTCCAGACCCTCCCCCACCAGATAGAATATGTGAGGCATAAAGAACGTTTTTCAATGATTGGAGAGTACAGTATGAATGGAGAGAAAGGTGGAGAGAAGGAAGAAAGAAGAAAAAGAGAGAATAAAAAAGAGACAAGAAAGGTTAGCAGAGGACAGATTAGAAGAGATTTGCAAACGATTTTAGTTACTTTCTATTGGATTCTCTCCTAAAAGAAACAGTTTTTAATTGAATGGTTTCCACCTGGAGACTGACATGATCACTGACATGGTCACGTTGTGAAATGTGCTTAGAAAGATGTCAGGAGGACCATTTGGGAAGCTTAAACATCAGTAGAGTCAAGGAGGTTGGAGAGAATAGAGATCTGAGAAGCAAATAGGATGTAACATCAAGAGGAATTAGTGACAGGTTAGTTGAAAAAGAAGGAGCCAAGCCTGATGCCCATGTTCTCCAGCTTAAAGAGAAAGATGGTGTGCCATTCCATAATCAACATAAGATGGGGCGGGTCAGGGGGAGTTGAATGAAGGTGATGATAATAAATTTTCTTTTAGATCGATGAGTTTGGGGTGTCTGGGAGTCATAGTTATAACTATGTCCAGCTGGCAGTAGGAAATACAAAAAAATAAAGCACAGGAATGGAATCCAGACTAGAAATAAAGATTTGAAGAACATTGACAAGATGGTAAATTGATCCATATGTTGACATTGTAAAATCTAAAATGGAAGAAATATTGAAATTCTGCACTGAAAGTTAACTCAAGATATAAATTTTGAAAAATAGATTCTTTGAGGAGTAATTATTACAAAAGATTCCAGTATTCCTTTTGGGCAAATCTATCTGCGAAGCTACCCTTATTACATAAAATGAGCTACCGTTGTATCTGCTTGCCATGGATTTGTTTGCTAATGGAGGTTTTGTTTCTGTTTTCTTAGTTACAGCTAGAATGAATACTCTCCCATGTTCATCTTTGCCCAATAAGTATTCTGGAACAGCTCAATAAAATTAAGAACTTTAGTTCAGAACATTGCCAGTATTGAAACAGCAAAGTGTGACATATTCTACAAGCTAAGATATATTGCCAAGTGTCCTCAGTCAGGATGCCTTAGCTCTGTATGATTAACTCCCCCACTGATCACATGTTCATGCAGAATTTTACCATCTTGTGTTCGGAGAATACAGATGCCCAATAATCAAAATGTAACTGGGTTAAAGGATTCTACTCCCGAAAGAAAACTTAGAATCTACTAAAGCCAACCTCATTCAAGAATCATATATCTTGAAAAAATCTTTAAGGCTATTTGGGGCAATATCTTTAACTGTGGGACCATATGTATTAGTGGGTTGTGAAATCACTTTGATAAGTTATAACTATCTTATTTTAAAAACTGAAAGAGAATAAAATAGAGTAGAATAGACTAGAAAAGAACATGTCAAAGCACATAGAACTGGTAAACACTGTTTTGTGGAACAAACATGGATGAGAATAGAGAAGAAAGGCATTTTGGTGACAGTAATAATCTGAATGAATGTGGGAAAATAAGAAAAAATAAGAAATGTGTGGGGAATATCAAGGAGTTCATAATGGTTATTATTAAATATAGATGCAGATGACTTATGGGAGACAAAACTGTACTGTTACTGGAGCCCATATTGCATTGGGTCATGGAAAACGACTAAGGAATTAGTATGTCATTGAGTTAGCAATAAAGAATCATGGAAGGTTTCTGAGAAGGGAATCAACATTATAGAAAGTTTAATCCTATAGCTGTGTGGATGATCATTCTGCACAGAGGTTACGTAGCATGTGAGACACAAGGAACTCAAAATCTACTTGTGCCAAATTTCTTCTTGACTAGACTTTGCACATGCTATTCCCTCTGGGTGGGGAACAGCTTCTACCATCTTACTTCAGTTATTTTCTTTTAGTCTTTCATATATCAGAGAAGTTTTCTGTCTAAGGGAAACATCCTGACCTTTGAGACTAGGTTAAATTGCTATTATGTATATCACATTTATGATCAAATAACTAATGTGCTATTATCTAGTGGCTGTGTCATCTGCTAGAATGTAAGGTCCGTAGCAGATAAAATT
>NW_011888896.1:3535555-3560820 GCF_000151845.1 Pteropus vampyrus | reverse complement strand
GGCAGTAGGAAATACAAAAAAATAAAGCACAGGAATGGAATCCAGACTAGAAATAAAGATTTGAAGAACATTGACAAGATGGTAAATTGATCCATATGTTGACATTGTAAAATCTAAAATGGAAGAAATATTGAAATTCTGCACTGAAAGTTAACTCAAGATATAAATTTTGAAAAATAGATTCTTTGAGGAGTAATTATTACAAAAGATTCCAGTATTCCTTTTGGGCAAATCTATCTGCGAAGCTACCCTTATTACATAAAATGAGCTACCGTTGTATCTGCTTGCCATGGATTTGTTTGCTAATGGAGGTTTTGTTTCTGTTTTCTTAGTTACAGCTAGAATGAATACTCTCCCATGTTCATCTTTGCCCAATAAGTGTTCTGGAACAGCTCAATAAAATTAAGAACTTTAGTTCAGAACATTGCCAGTATTGAAACAGCAAAGTGTGACATATTCTACAAGCTAAGATATATTGCCAAGTGTCCTCAGTCAGGATGCCTTAGCTCTGTATGATTAACTCCCCCACTGATCACATGTTCATGCAGAATTTTACCATCTTGTGTTCGGAGAATACAGATGCCCAATAATCAAAATGTAACTGGGTTAAAGGATTCTACTCCCGAAAGAAAACTTAGAATCTACTAAAGCCAACCTCATTCAAGAATCATATATCTTGAAAAAATCTTTAAGGCTATTTGGGGCAATATCTTTAACTGTGGGACCATATGTATTAGTGGGTTGTGAAATCACTTTGATAAGTTATAACTATCTTATTTTAAAAACTGAAAGAGAATAAAATAGAGTAGAATAGACTAGAAAAGAACATGTCAAAGCACATAGAACTGGTAAACACTGTTTTGTGGAACAAACATGGATGAGAATAGAGAAGAAAGGCATTTTGGTGACAGTAATAATCTGAATGAATGTGGGAAAATAAGAAAAAATAAGAAATGTGTGGGGAATATCAAGGAGTTCATAATGGTTATTATTAAATATAGATGCAGATGACTTATGGGAGACAAAACTGTACTGTTACTGGAGCCCATATTGCATTGGGTCATGGAAAACGACTAAGGAATTAGTATGTCATTGAGTTAGCAATAAAGAATCATGGAAGGTTTCTGAGAAGGGAATCAACATTATAGAAAGTTTAATCCTATAGCTGTGTGGATGATCATTCTGCACAGAGGTTACGTAGCATGTGAGACACAAGGAACTCAAAATCTACTTGTGCCAAATTTCTTCTTGACTAGACTTTGCACATGCTATTCCCTCTGGGTGGGGAACAGCTTCTACCATCTTACTTCAGTTATTTTCTTTTAGTCTTTCATATATCAGAGAAGTTTTCTGTCTAAGGGAAACATCCTGACCTTTGAGACTAGGTTAAATTGCTATTATGTATATCACATTTATGATCAAATAACTAATGTGCTATTATCTAGTGGCTGTGTCATCTGCTAGAATGTAAGGTCCGTAGCAGATAAAATTCGTCTTGTTCAAAGCAGTATTATCAGCAATTAGAGTGATGCCTTGTATACTGTTGATTATTAATAAATTTGTTAAAGAAATGAAGGAGTGGTGACAGTTATGACTAGAAAGAAAACTAAATGCAGGGGACTTTGAAAAGAAAAAACTTAGGGATTTACTAGATATTGGAACAAGGAAAAAGGAGAGGCCAAAGATTCAGTCACTCCTCCTTTCAACATTCATTCTTCATACTCTTTGTGAGGCATTGTGCTGGACTCTGGGAAAATGGAAGTGAATAAGACATAATTTCCTAATATCAAGATGCTTATAGTTGAAAATCAGAGTAAATTCTTGTATAATACCTACTATATGCCAGACACTCTTCAAAGCACTTCATATACATTCACGTGACAACTTTATGAGGTAGATGCATTTTAAAGATGAGAAAACTAAGACAAGAAAGATAAATAACTTTCCCAAGTTTCCTCTGATAAGTGGCAGAGCTGGGACTTGGCTCTATTTTCTTAATTATTCTGTTATACTGCTACTCCAGTCTGGAGCAAAGGACATGGACAGGTAAGCAGATCATCACAAAATGACAGAATAATAGATACACAGACATGGTCCAGAAGTAACCCTACTATCCAAAAAGGAAGCTCACTGAAAGGAAGTGACATGGAACTGACTTTTCAGAGATAAATTGGAGTTTGCCATAAGGGAAGAGTGATGAGGAGAGTATTCTAACTGACAGCATTTCAAGGCAGGAAAGTATGAAACGACATGATGTTTAGGGAGACCTACAACCAGTTTAGAATTTCTGGAGAATTCCTGGAAGCAGAGAACAACAAATGAAGCTAGAGAGGTTAACAGGAGAGGTTTATTTACCACTTATAAGGACCTGAGACCTGGTTTTGAAGGTTGTAGGTCACATGGAAGCATTTTAAGCAGGAAGAGCAGAGCGGCGTATGATACAAGATCAGACTTGCTTATTAGAAATACCACCTTAGCAGTCAGAGAGACAGATTAGAAGGCTACTGCAATCAGCCAAGGGAGAGATTGTGAAGAATCGATTTAAAGCAATAATAGTAGACACAGAAAGAAAAGGATTAATGAATACCAAAGAACCTGGAGAAGCACTGGATTTGGGAGAAAGAAAAGGAGTAAGCAACAGTCCTTTCAAAGTTCTTGAATTATAAAATCAAGCCACTAAAAGGTGAATGAGACAACCAACCAAGAGAGGAGGAGATTCCAGAGGTTAAAGGTGATTCTGTTTGGAGCAGGGTTCATTAGGAATAGTCTGACTTTCTGAGTAAAAAGTGATGTACTCGATAATGTGGGTTCTTCCACTAAGTAAAACATTTGAATCTCAAAGTGTGAATGAGTTACCGAGAGGGAGCAAAGCAAAGATCAGAGGGCTGAGGACAGTCCTTGGCGAGGATTGATTACAGCCTGGTGGAAAGAGGAGGAAACTGAGAAGAAAAGTAAAAATGTGACCAGAGAGGCAGGAAGACGTTCAACCAATGCTGTGTCACACAACACAGAAACCACAGAAGCAGACCACCTTCCAATCCCGCCCCTACCCCTCTGACTGCCTCAGGCAAAGTCCTCATTTGTTCCTCAGTGTTCCCGTCAAGGGTTTCTGCTTTGCAAAGCCTTCCTTAACTGTTCCTCTCAATGTAAATGATGTTTTTCCTCAGCTACCAACTGCTACTTGTGTATAACTTGCATTTTATAGAAACTATCCCTTCACATCTCTCTCTGAACATGTTTTAATGCCCTTGACTGTAAAGCATCTTGAGGGCAAGAACAATAATTAATTCCATATCACATTGCCTATAGAAGATGCTTAATAAACATTTGCTAAATGGCACACTTTGGGAAACACTGGATATCATTTAGACTCTCTGAAAAGGCTACTACAAAAACTACCTGATACTGTTCCTGCTTGATGCTCCTAGAATATGCAGATACTTGCAGTTTTCCAAATAACCTCTGTTGATCTCTGTTCCTGGAAAGCTCATTTCCTATTAATTGCCTTTTCTTAATCTTTCAGAGCCCAGTCTCATCTTCCAGGAAGTCTTTTGCACTGCCAGCCCGTACATCAAACCACCATCAAAACCCCCAGAACCAAAAGTTAATCATCCACCTTCTACATAAACTCTGTCTTATGCATGTATGATTGCATGTTTTTTGTTTTTTTTTGCACTGACCACACACTATTATTTTGATGTGTTCATCTCTGTGTCTCACATCCTAAACTGTGAGCTACTTGAGTGACAAATCAATGTCTTAAAGATCTGTGGCTCCAGCAGCTATCACAAAAGTCAGCACGTGGAGGGTACTTTGTAAATGAGTGAGAAATTAGATGATATATAGCCATCAAGTGGGTCACCGCTAGAGAGCACTAGCAACTCTGTCAGACTGGAAAGACTTGAGGTGTTCCCTCAGCCTGACATAGATATGCCCTGAGGCCTGAAGAAGCTCTTCCACCTGTGGTGGCAAGATGGAAATTTCTAGGCACATTATTCTCTAGGTTAACAATCTTCAGTGGCTCAAGCTTGTCTATGCTTAGTTTGCAATAGACAGCATTTGTGTCACAGCCCTCTCTTTCTTATCTATAATAGACTTTACTAAATACTATGACAGGCAGGAGCCAGCAGGCCCTCGAGATTAACTGCATTTGCCATTTGGGCCTATAAGATAAAAGTCAAACTCATAAGCAAAATACATATCATACCTTAGCTATACCATGATGTTTTATGTCCTAGGCCTTTGCAAATGGTGTTCCCTCTGCCTGGAATCTATGTACCTCCGCTCACTTCCACTTCACCTGTTGGCCATTTTTGTCTCTCTAGCATATCTCTATTTTACCTTTACAATTCCAGTCCAACCTCACCCACCTTAACGTTCATAATCAAACCTTGGCTCTCCCTCTTCATGTTCCCATTGTGTTTTTGAATGTTTCTGTTATGTCACTTATAATTGTTTGCTTCTTCTTTGTTTTCCCTTTGAGACTATGTACTCCTTCATGGTAGTCTCTGTCTTCCTGTCTCCATAACTCCAGCATTTGACACAACATCTGACACAAGCATGCTCTTATCAAATAATGAATGAATGAATGGATGGATGAATGAATGTTTTATCCTCTCATTTAACAATTACTAACTGCCAAAGTATCAATCTTTGGGGTTTGGATGGTTTAATTTTTTTGTGGCTGAATTCCCTGGAGGTGGGCACAGGGTAATGAACAAGTGGAATTTAGTAATCTCAAAGGGTGTCAATAGGGAAGCCTGTCTACAGGTGACAGGGTCACAGCCACCAAAGTTGGACTCTGGATAATACCTTTGATCTTCAGGGAGACAGGACTGTCCATATCAAGGCAGACTCACTCTAGGATGGGTCTAAAGAACTGTGAAGATTTCTAGAACAAGAGCTCAAATAGAAGCCAAAGTGGAAGCCTTACCTTACAAAATAGAATCGTTGGAGAAAACTCATGCTTGAGTTCCCATTATAAGAAGAAAGGCTAAACCTCAAGAGTTCAGAAATCTTGAGTCATAGCTGTCCCATAGCCAAGCAGAAGGGCAAAAATACCAAGCAATACTCGAGGGTGGTTAGAGCCACAGGAAGCTGCTCAGGTGGTGGGCAGGACTGAATGGGCGTAGCTGTTAGAAGCTGGTAAGCTTGTGCCAGGGTTTTGAGATGGGGCTGACAATAGGACTATGTCCATCTTTGTGTCCTTAGTGCCAGATTCCTAGCAAAGGCTCAGAGAATGTTTGTTGAATTGTTAAATCATGATTTTTCTACCATGGTCACTGGGTGACAGACCTGAGACCAGTGATTAGTTCCAAATGTTTTCGGCACGATAGAGTAAGGAGAGAATAAGGAGACCCTGAGGTCATACTAAGATTTCTAGTATGAATGCAAACCTGATTACCTACCTAATTGCTGGAGGCTTATCTGACCTGAAATTAACTCTAACTGTTAAGTCCTTCTATAGGGTCATTCCGTTTTAAAGGTGCTATTTTAGCTTATCAAAAAATAAAGTATGGTCTTCCCTCCCACATTCCATTTGAGAAGTATATCTGTCATATTAAGATACTTCTATCAAGTTTACCAGGCTGCTTGTCAAGTTTGTAACAGTTAGTCACCCAGAGAATTATAAATATTTTTAGCCTCAGATGTGGTTGTGTGTCGGAGGAAGGGAGGGAAAAAGGTGGCAGTTGACATTTTTAAAGCTATTGCCATATTAAGCACTTTGAATTGCTTCTGTTGTTCTTCCCTTGGGTTTGAGGTTTATTAGACTTGCTGATCTGAATGGGCATAGCCTCATGTTGGTAGAGTTGTGGGAGACAGTTGATGTTTTTCTTGGCCACATTCTCCTATTGTTCTTCCTGCAAGGGATAATGGTGGTTTTTTTGGAGAACAACTAATAATTTATTTTTATCTCGTAAACAATGTGCAGAACTGAAGGTGTTTCCCTCTTTGCAATATTTGTGTTTTGCAATGGCTGAAAGCTTTGAGTCAAAATTTTGTCTCACTTCTAGTAGACTCATTTTTCAAACTAAATAAAAATAACAACCAATAATGAATACTTGCTCTGTTATAGGAATTGAAACTTAGCATCCACTTAATCATCACTTCTTAAAGTAACTTACAAATTAAATTGTATTTTCATCTCCTTTTTATAGATGAGAGAACTAAGACTTGAAGAAATTCAGTAAGGTGCCCAAGAGTTACTTGGCACTTTTTTATGTGCTGCCATAGTTTGTGTGGCAGGTATGACATTCAGACCACAAACATAGGTGCATATAAAATCTCACTTATTTATTTTTACAAAATTAACTAAAATTGTTCTATAAGTCTTTTTGCCGAAGTGGTAGAAAATTCAATCACAGACACTATTGGGGAATCACCATACCGTGAAGCTGTGCTGAGGTTTTAGAGTTATTTGTAGCTAATGCTAATTCATCTGAGAGGCCGTCCTTGATTATTGGTCCAATTGCGATTCGTACTGTTCCAGAGTGTGTGTGATCCCATCCTTCCAACATGGCTTCTCTCCATCTCACATCTGAAACATGAGATTTTTGGTAAAGTTTGGAATTCTGGTACCTAGGGTGCCACCCTCTTGATACATCAGAGAGACTATCCCACTGTCATGTGCCACTGCCCTGGAGGGGTGTTTACTACTTAGTAATGCACGGTCATTGACTTTGATTCGCTTTTTGGTCTGGGAGATATAGCTCCTTCTTCCCAAGTTTCTCAAATTTACTCTCTCTACCCTCATCTTCAGGATCATAGTAGCATAGTTTCTTCAACAGTTTCGCATTTTGACAGGACACGAAAAATCCTTCACTTTAAGCATCTTCTGTTTTCCATTCTGCAGAAGTACCACAGGCCAATAAATACTAAAGTTCTGACCGAAGTAGGAAAATATGGAAGAATAAGGTAAACTAATATTCCCATAAATTATTCTGCCATGTGTCTTCTCTAGTTTTACCAGATGAGTTGGTCTGAATGGGTGTGGGTTCACTGCTGAGGTGTAATGAATCTTGATGATTGTGTCTTTCCCTTGCAAGTCTATTTTATAGAACCCATTGCCAGGAATAGTTATACTTCTACTAAATCTCTGGTTTATTTTTATCTTACGGACACCATGAGTCATATTACAGATTACATTTCCCTTTCTGCAGGTTTTTCAGAGACATTATGATCAGGTATGTGTCTGTGTGATAATCCTAAGAAATATTTTATAGGCTGAAATTTTTGAAATAAAATTTTATTTAAAAAGTACTGCACGTTATCATATACGTCAGGACATGAGGGAAGGGGAAGCCTCATGAAAGTGGTCTCTGATTCAGTCTTTTAAAATTCTTTTAAACATTCCTTTTTTTAAAAAATCTAGATTCCAGATTTTTATATTTAATTAAGAAATATGGCGTTACTACTAAGTAACACTTGTTTCAGACCTGATATTACAAGTACTATATATGTATATGTATGTATATATATAACACCTTCCACGGAGTTGGGGGAAGAGAAGGCTGCAGGTCAGCCCAGGACTCAGGAACTGTGGGGCCGAGCTGCTGGGAGCAGAGCACAGTATGGATCTGCATAAACTCACACCTTCTGAAGCCCAAGGCACTTTCACAGACTTGAACTTCCCTACTCTTCAGAACTGGAGAGAATTGAATTTATTTCCACTTAACTTCTAGTAAGTTGCTATGTACCCCAAGGGCACTCAATAAATATTCACTGAGTTGAATATTGCCCTGCGTTATCTTCTTTTCTTTATTTTTTCTCCTTTAGTCCTCTGGCTGATTCCTTGAATCCTTGCAAATTATATATATATATGTATTTTCCAGAGTCTTCCATTACTTTTTATCTTATCAGTTTTCAGAGTTAGGCCTCTCTGTGTTTTAATATTACCTCTTTATGCTTGTTTTCTCTGTGCCTGGGTCTTATCTCACAGCTTCTCTCTGAATCTGTTTCTCTCTGTTTTCTTTCTCTGAGACTCTCTGTTCTTCCATTTCCCCTTTCCATCTCTTTGTCTCTGTCTCTCTCACACGCACCTTTCTATATTTGTGTTTTGCTCCTCTTCGATTATCAAAAATAAAAAATCATTGCATTTCTTAAAGAAATTAAACACATTTGAAGATTTTTATAATGGTTCAGAATAATTCATTTTACTCTTTTTTTCTTGACACAGCATTTTCAGTCCTCAAATATAGGAACTTGAGGAAAGTAGATTTGTCTATATTAACCACGATACATTGTAAGTTGTATAGAGTGAAAGAATCCACCCTCTTCTGGGTTCTCTGCACTCTACCTAGACAGGAACACATTGCTCTGCTCCTTCAGACACAAATACAGTGACATTTCACCAGGCAACTATCAGCCTGGAGGGAATACCAACTTGTCCCTTCCCCTAGTGTTTTGTATCCCATTCTGGCAATTTGGCCCCAGACATTGCACAGAAATGCTGGTTGCACAAAAGTCCTTGGAGCCTGACACTTTCTGTCTTCTGTGCCTCAAATTTTAAGGACTGAAACGAGACACTGATTTGCTACTGCTTTCTTACAGCCACTTTCTTGTGAAGATCTAAAGGGTATAGTCACCCTCTTCTGGGGTTTGACCTGGGTTACTGCACTACCCTGAGAATTAAAATCAATCCTCTAAACATCATTTGTGCCTAGGAAAGTAACAAATTGTTATATGAGAGGGTATATGGAGGATTAAATTTAAAATGTCCATGGCATGGATGGACTGTAAACAAAGCTCTGCCCTTATGTTTAGAAGAAGTTTTTTTTTCCCTTTAAGTTCTTATTGACAGCCTAAAATGTGCCAAGCACTTTATGCAAAATGTCTCATTTACTCCTTAGAGCAACCCTTCAAGTTAATATGATGACCTCTATTTGCAGATGAAAAACTGAGGCTAAGCGAAGTTAAGTGACTTGACAAGTCATACAAATTAACGGAGTTGAAACTTGTTATGTGTAAATATTTTTAAGTTTATGCCTAGTAAAGTTATTCAAGAGCTATGTCAGAAACATGGTGGAGTGAGAGATGTCCCCAGATCTCTTCCCTTGAAACAATAATAATCCAAACATCTAAAACTCAACAAAAAACACACAACCAGCACGCAAGCACATCTGAACATGGGATCTGTGCATAAGAGCTACCACAGGAACTGAAAAACAACTAGATCAGCAGAATAAGTTTTTTAGCAAGAAGATTGAAGGGCTACTCAAGGTTATTTGGTTGCAAAATTAATATTCAATTCGCTGGAAACTCTTCTTTTTCTTGAGCTTATATAGTAGTTTATAAATTTTATTTTCAAATTAAATCTAGCAAATTTTGTAATTACTTCAAAGGAAGATTTTACAACTTAATTAAATTCCTTGAGTGTTTAGCTATATTTATTAATGTAATATTTTTTGTTTCCTTTGTAAGTATATTTCTCTGGAATTTAACTAATTCTTCTAAATCTAATAAATTTATAGATATAAAAACTTTAGATCATCTTAATTGTTCCAAATAAGATTTCAATCTGAAATTACATATCTAAAGCAATGACTCAGTTATTAATTTTACTTGGAATTACAAGGTTGACCTGTTATTTTAATAGGACTAATTTTCTCAAAAATACCAATAATTAAAATTTAAAATAAGCACAGATTCCTAAATACAAATATTTTAGCACTGTGCCTTTTATGTATATATATTTTTAAATACATAATACTAAGTTTTACCATCGTTAAAAGATAAGTACACAATATATTATTCCCAATAAATTTAATGTTACTTTTCTGAGTTACTTCTGTTTTCTATGGTCTTCTAAAAAACAAAATTACTCTCATGTATACAAAGTTTCCATACACATGTATGTATTAAATTTGGTTATATTCTCTGGCAAAAAAATAAAACAATAAAAAGCAAACAAACAAACAAAAGCAGAATTATCAGACATGACTAGACCCTTCTCTGCAATGCTGTTGGCACATACTGAATTCTATTTATCTAAGTCATTACTCTCTGTGGTAAATAACATTCTAAGATGGCCTCCAAGATTTCTGCACCCTGGTGTAAACAACCTGTATAATCATCTCCCTTTGAGTGTGGGTAGAACTTGTAAACATGATGGGTTATCACTCCTGTGATTATGATTTATGGCAAAAAGAATTTCCCAAATATAATGAATTATCAGATGAATTTGAGTTAATCAAATGGGAAATTTTTTCCTTGAGTGGGCCTGACTTAATCAGGTGTGCCTTAAAAGAGATAAGAAACAATGACAGCATCCTCCTGCTGGCCTTAGAAAAGGACTCTCAATCCTCAAATGAGATCACAGTTTTGGCTGACACATTGCTTTCAGTCTGATAAGACTGTGAGAAGAGAATGAAACTAACCCAGTCCCAGATACTCCTATAGGAACTGTGAAGTAATAAATTTGTACTGTGTTAAGCTGCAAAATTTGTGGTGATTTATTAGAAAAACAATAAAATGCTAATACACTGTTGCCACCTGTGTCCTTCAAATTTGTTGTGCATAACCTAATTCTTCTGTCCACTCACAAGAGATCTGAAACCCCTCCAGGCTGCTACATCTGTCAATTGAGTTTTGCATCACTTGCTGGCTGAGATATTTAAATGTCTTCCTACCTACAGAAATTCTGCAAGTTTCCAAGTTCCTACAGATAGGAACTTGAGGGAACTCCTTTCTATTATTATCTTCCTTTCGGAGGCCAAAACTCTTCCAGATTTTTACAAAGATATCTCGTTGAATTCTTTATATTTCTTATCATTTTGTTTAACTATTCCAATGACATTTTCTGAAAACACTAGAGTCCAAATCTATCTGATTCTACAGTCAATTCTTTCTATTCTTCCCCTTAGCAACCAGGAATAAGTTAAGTTTTTATGAAAAGTTTTGAGTGCTGAAATATTGTGATCCTATTGTGCTCATTAATCTAAGAGCGTTCTAAAATTTCTCTGGCTTTTGTTTCTGGGGTTCCGCCTGTTTTTTCTAAAGCAATAGTAATTATATTCTAACATCATCACTTACTTGGTCTGTTAAAAATATGTAATATGCTTTCTAGTAAATAATTCTTAAGTCTACCTGTGCATTAAGCTTTTTTTTTTAACAGTACAATGATAATTGACTCATGTATATACATAATACTTGAGACATACAAAGATATAATTCTTTTTCCATAAGACTTATGACCTAGTTGGACACAAGACATCAGTGCAAAAAAATAACAATTTGCATACAAAATAATATAGTTAAGTGATACACAATAAGTGATATGACTGGTACAAATAATAAGTGGAAGTACAGACAAGAGTAAGTTAAAAAGCTTCATGAAACAAATAGGATTTAAGCTCATTCATTCATTCATTCATTTAACAAATAAGTATTTAGAAACTTTGATGTGTCAGGCAGGCACTGTGTTAAGCTGAGAACCCAAGAATAAGTCATAGCACCGCTTTCATCAAACTTACATTCCAGCTGAGAAAACAAAAACATAAGGAAAGCATGAGGATACGCACTGTTATAAATGCTTCTATAATGGTACGTCCAATATGCAGAGCAAATCAAGTGAAGATGAAGGTTTGTGCTGGTGATGAGGATGGGGGAAAGCAAATGGTGACAGAGCCTTCAAAGAGGTGACATATTTGCTGAGATTAATAGTGAAAATAACACTATCTTTTGTTAACCATTTCCTATGTGCCAAGAAGTGCCTTAAGCACTTTACACTAATGAACCTCATATAATTTTTACAGCAACTTCATGTGACAAGGAATATAATTACAGTGGGAAGTAATTCCCAAAGAGGACCCTGAAATCATCCTCCCACATATCATCTCCTTTACCACTACTCCAGTCAAAGCTATTCTCATCTCTCTATCACGCTTTTGCAGAAGCCTTTTAACTATCTCTCTGCTTCTGCCATTGCCGTATTCAGTCTTTTTGTGATCTTTTAAAAACACAAATTAAATAATGTCAGTAGTCTGAACAAACTTTCACACAGATTCTCATTTCACTTGCATTAAAACCCAAGGTTCTTAACACAGCTTTCAAGATCCTACATGATTTTGCTTCCAAATCCTCTGTGACATCATTTCCTACTACTCTATCCTGAAACTATCACTCTACAGCCATCTTTTCCCCTCTTTGCTGCTCCTCAAATACACCAAGAATGCTCCCTTGTTGATCCTCCTGCCTGAACTGTTTCCCAGATATTGACAGGCCTCACCTTCCCATTCATTCAAGTCTCTGTTCAAGTCATCTTATCAGAAAAGCCTTTCTTTACCAGCCTGTGGAAAGCACGATGCTCTCATCTCTTCATTTCCATATCACTCCCTGCATCCTTATCCTGCTTTATTTTTCATTATGACACTTTCCAGACATTTTCTGTCTCCTTCAACTAGAATAAAGGCCTCATGAGAACAGGAAGATTGTACTGTTTTTTACTCTAAACTCAACATGTAGCACAAAGCCTGGCACACACTAGTCTCAATATATCGTTGAATTCATTAAGTCATTAATGAATGAAGTGACTTTCCATGGGCATATTCTGGGTGTAAGATAAAGCTGGCCTTTGGATCCAAATTTGTCTAACTTCAGAGTTCAAGTTTTTAAATACTTCTCCTTACTACTGAGGAGGAAGAAGAAGAGGAAGTTAACAATGGGAAAAGCTAGAGCATAGGGGATGTGAGAATGATGGTCTTGAAGATGAAACTAGGAAGATGGTTTGGGACAGATAATGAAGAATCTGGAAGTCTTGGAAAGATACCTTACAATTTTCACTGTGGCATGAAGAAATGACTTGCAACCTGGCATTAAGAGCCCCTCTAAGTGCTAGTTGTGAGGGAGTGCTTGAGACCATCTGAAATGGGAAAGGGCATTTACGTAGACTCTAATGACACTTCTCAGGTACTTTTTCATTTCCATTAGACTTATAATGCAATCTAAAAGGAACTAAGTGAAGAACTTAGTATATATATTTTTTTCATGGCACTTTTCACACATGCCTTGGTGTAGACTTTTAAACGCTAAAGCCTGAAGCCTATGGCTGGCTTTGATCTCCAAACTCTTTTGCTGATTATTCTGCATGCAGTTTATCATAATTATTATAATTCTTTTCTTTATCCAAATATACATATGTTATCCGCATGGAGCAGAGTCTTTTTTAATTTTATTTATTTATTTATTTATTTTTTTGTGGTGGTGTAGGCAAAGAAGAAGTTGAGTCTCAAGTTTCTAAATTCATACTTTCTGATATTTCTTATGGCCAAGGAAATAACTGAAATTGGCTTCCTTTCAGTTTAGTTCTAGGTTCTCTATATGATAGATTCTGTTTATCTCTCTTGAGACTTATTTTTCAACGAAGTCTCTAAATAATTTCTCTGCTTTAAAATTTTTAAATTTTTGATATCATCTCTGTAGTGCATTAGGGAATATAAAGCAGACTTTAAAAATCTATTTTACATGTGAGCTGCCCGATTTATATCATCTTTCATTTTCTAGCTGTGTTGTTTTGCTAGGTTTCATAATATGCCCAAACTCATATTCATATTTAAACACAAACTATCGACCAATATGTAAACAAGAGCAGAGAAATATTTTTTTCTTTCATTATGTTTGGATAGAAAATTCTATTTAGAACTCTGAGTAACTCAAAATAAGAGTGGGAAAAGTCAGCTTGAAATTGATTTAATCTGGTTGGAAAGCAATGAAGCAACAACACTATCTGTCTTTCGTTTTGGTGGTAATCAATGCATGCAAAGCTATGGGTGTTGACTCTTTGAAAATAAGCAGAACTGTACTGTGTACACTGGCAAGCAGTACCTTGGCTGTTCTCCAAGCTGTGTTTCCGGAGGTGAAGAACAGCTTTAACAAGACCACTGACTGAGCAAAAAAAAAGCAGCAGGCATGATTGTGTTGCAGAAGATGTCTTGCAGTCATGAAGGGCACTGAGGAGGTAGTTCCATAAGATTTTAGTGAAATCCAAAGCCTCTGAAAAACCAGCATTTAAAGGATAAATAATAGACCCGAGAGAAAACTGCGGAGAGGGATTGAGAAGGTCAGGAACATCAAAATACATCTATGTTGATCCTCATTTTCCAGTATACCACCCAGACTTTTAAATTCATCTAAACCACTAGGAAAGAAACATATGCTATTCTATAGGAAGAAATGAGGCCTTGATTTGTGTCTTTGGGGATTTTTTTCCCCTATGGAAAGACAAAGCGGGACATAGGATATAGCAGAGCTGTTGCTTACTCATACATTTGTGCAAATGAGAAAAAAGATCCTTATTCCTTAGGGATCCCTCCCCTCTCCTCTGCCTGGCACTCTGTGAGCAGCGTGGCTTACAATTGCCACCGCCCCGGGATAGAGTGGGCCATAGTGCACTGCCAAGAGTTTGGGAGGTTAGTTAGAAAAGAAAAATGTTTCAGAGCTGCTGAATTAAATCAGTGTTAAAAAAGTTTTTTCTCCCTTTTTTTCATGCCATCTGGGCTTAGATTTACATTCTACTGTCCTACTATAGCTAGATATATGCAAAATCGCCCCTTAGGAACATGCAAATTAATCCCCAAACTTCTAAAGTTAGTGCACCAAAATAATTTCCACTTAAGGTTGTGTTCCATTTTTTTGGTTTATACTTTATGTTCTGTTAATAATAAATATAATTATTTTATTTCTCTGTTGGACAAGTTTAGTTTGAACATGCAAAAACCAATTATTTTAGTTTTCTATTTATATATAAAAATTAACATGGCTCACACTCAAAAAAATTAAATGACTAAGAAAAATAAAACAAGAATCATGATGCCAACTGAACAATATATCAGTGTTTAGATTAGGCTTGTATTCTAGGCTACTTATAATTCTTTAAGGTTTATGCCCTATAGTTTTCTTCTTGCAGTGATAACATGTTATACGATTTCTGTTGTGGTGTCTTGGTAAAACTTTGAGGTAAGTAAGAATGAAAAACGTCAGACAACTAACTTGAAAGCCCCAAGTGTCTCTGAGGACGACTTCTTAGGTTCTTTTTCTTGGTACAATTTGCTTTCTTTACTGTTGAGTTACTTTTCATTTTACTTTATCAACACCATTGCTCTTTTTCTGTTCTTCATCCCCAAATGTCACTCTTGACCTTTACTGTGTGACTTATTTGCCTAAAACTGTACATTAAACATGCATGAATCCTTCGTCATCTCTTTCAGAAACTTCATCTGGTTTGTTCTACCATTTCAGTTCAGCTCAGTTCAATGACTTTTTCGTGATGGACTATGTACAGATCCCAAGACAAGGCCCTGGGAAGACACAAAGTCAAAGGAAGCAGAGACCCTGCACTCAGTGGGCATTCAACAGACAATAACAACAGTAATGATAACTGTCATTTGCTCCACACTCACCTTGTGTCGGGCACTTTGTGCATTTTTTCTTTTAACCCTCACTTACGACAACTCTGTGACATAAGTATTCTTTTTTTAAATTTTTATTTATTTACTTATTTTTATTTATTATTATTATTTATGCCTACAGCACCTGGTCTTCCTAGTGGTTCCACATCCAAGAACTAACCAGGCTCGACCCTGCTTAGCTTCTAAGATCAGACATCAAGCTTGTTCAGGGTGGCATGGCCGTAGACCATGGACCATAGCTCCACTGGGGCATGAACCCAGGACCTTCTGCGTGTAAAGCAGACGTGCTAACTATTATACTATGGAACCATATCTGACATAAGTATTCTTATCATCATTTTACCAATATGAACACTGAGGCTTCTAGAGGGTAGTGGTCTTCTTAAGATCAGAAAGCCAATAAATGGTAGTTTGAGATTAAAATGATCTCCCAAATCAACCTTTTAACATAGTGGAGGATAAGAGAAGTAAATATAAAAACAACTAGAATACAAAATATTGGCCCATTAACTGATGCTATGATCCAGTTTGAGAACTACTCCTTTCAGATTGCCTCTTACATACATTATCTTGGTAAATGGCACTATCATCCACCTCACTGTCAAGGTCCACCTAATCTTTTTCTAGCCATTTACTCCATCTTATTGGTTTTATCTCTTAAGTATCTTTCCTCACAGATAGTATCTTTTCTTACTGCAACAACTTGCTCTCCTCATGTTGTTATGAGAAAAATTGGTTTTTATCATATTCTTATTAATAATATTTTAATTACTCTTCTTAAGACCAAGTCCAAACTCATTAGCATAAACAACTCAAGTTTTACCTCTGGAGTTAACTGCAGGGGCACCCAATTATATATCCAAAAAAGTTTTTGTTTTGTTTCGATTCTTCCTTACCTTATTATGAGCCCTCTTACTTTTTTAATGCTTATTTGCATGCTTTCCTCTCTGAAATCTACTTTTTTGCGACAGTGACTTCTATTCATCTTGTAAAACTCACCTGTACCTTCTGTAAGCTTCCCTGACACACTCCTAGCTGGTTGGATTAAGTAACACTCTTAGATTTCACGTACAACCAGCAATCCCACTACCACAAAACTTACCCCATTTCATCTTTGTTTATTTCTGATCCTGGACGATGAGCTTCTAGAAGGCAGGGGCTATCATTCATCACACAGGCACTCATTTAATGACTGTTTAATGAAAGAATGAAGCAACTATAATCCAAAAATTATTTATATCTGATTTTGGAATGTGTTTCCTGTAATTCTTCTTTGATATAAATACACTCACCCACAACTGGAGATGCTATCCTTAGACTTACTGTTAAATATTGATACAGCAGCCAGAAACATTTTAATGACTTTCAAAGGTTTAACACTTCTAGCACTGCTCATTCCCTCACTCTTTGCCACTCTTTGTGGAGGTTCTCCTGTCTGTCTCTCTGCCTGATAAAAGTAAATCTTAAGATAACAACAAATAAGCAAAAAGCTCTTCCAATTTTCACATATGAGGACATCTAATGATATCTGCAACTGCTTGAGGGTATGGAAACAAAGTCAGTACCATAATATATCTATTTGTAGTTTTAGATAAGATGCCTCCCGGGGCCACAACTGTGTTCTTGATCCATTCAGCTTGTGTTAGAGCTTGTGGCTTTGCATAGCATTCTTTTTCTCTAACAACAATCATAAAAATAGCAAGATCTTTTTTGAAACATTACTCATAGCCTAAGGAAAGGAAGATTACAAAATTATGCCAATGTAAAATTATCAGCTGAGGTCCCAAAAGGTCCTAACAAGGCTTAGCAAATGCTTTAATATAGAGAACCAAGTAAAAGAGATATATGCTCTGAGTCTTAGAAAAAGACATTTGCAGTTTCTCTGAGAAATGGGAATACAACAAATCGATACAATCTTTGCTCTAAAATCTCACTCAACTAGGAAAGGCAAATTCAAATCAGTCTGAGTCCACTTTGAAAGGGCTTCCTCTAGGACAGCAATTTATTTCTTTACAAAAAAAAATCTGTGAATAAGTATTTTAGAATACGTACCGTATGACCTTAGTGTGAGAGACACAGAGGTGAAGCAGTAAAGCATGGAGGTTCGGGGGGAAACGACTGGAGGCAGACAGACCTGCTTTTCAGTCTCGATTCTGTAACTTATTAGCTGTTGCTTTGAGGCATATTCATGAATCTCTCAAAAACTGTGTTTCCTCATCTGTACAATGCTGATAAGAATCCTACCTCGCAGATTTGTTCTGAGGTTTAAACAAGATAATGTATTTAAGGTGCACACAGCACGGTGCCTGAAACAGAGTGGAGGCTTAGGAAGTGGTGGCTGCCACCAGCTGACATCTATTCAACAAGGCTGGCACCAAGTACAATCAGCCTCGGATGAGAAGTGTACAGAGGGAAACTGTTACAAGTGGAAGTATACCAATAGTATTCATGTCCTCATGTAAATTATACTAGGTGCTCCAAAGATAAATATAGCCCTGCCCTCTGCTTTCTCCTCCACTAATGCTAACCTCCTTAAGAGTAGGAACATTTTTTAGTTTTTACCTTTGCACCTTTCTAGCAAATAAGATAATACCATACTCGCAGATGATTTTGGAATATATATTAAATAATACATCATCTATGTGCTTTCTGTGGTTAGATGATTAGCTCCTGGAAAGCAGAAACAAGGTCCACCATATGTTTTTTTTAATGCTCAACTACCATTAAGAACCACTAGAGCTAACTAGAACAAAAACAAAACAGCTCAAATTGGATCTGGTTTATTAGCTCCAAATCCACAGTTTCCCACATCATCATCTTCCTCATATAGTTTGAAGGTAGATACCCACTATGTATGTGCCAGGCACCTTATATTACCAAATTTAATTTTCCTCCACAGCACATAGTCTCTTGTTTCAGCTGTGGGACAGTGGCATGAAGAAAGATATTGGAACAAGGACAATCTGCTAGGAATCGTAGCATAGGGTCTTGGTTGCTCTGCTAAGCATGTATCTTTCTTTGTGACATTGTAATTTCCTGCCGAGGCTACCTCCCCAGGACCTTATACCACATCTGCCTTATCTAGTTAGGTGACAATGTCAAGGAGAGAAACCATTGTTTGAATTAGAATCCAGCTTCCTCAGTTCATGCGTCAATGTTCATGCAGGAATATGAAATGTCTTTTACATGACTAAAAACTCTTCCTTGAATCGTCAGGATTTTTCTGTGAATGGATAGGGTTTTATTAAGCAAGATGTTCAAGTAAGTCAGAAAAAATTCCTTTGAAAACTGCTGCCAAAATGAAGTCCTCCAAATGTTTTAGTCAAAAATACATTTGTTGTTAGGAATAAACTCAACAGAGAAAGTTCATTTGTTGGTAGTGTTTCTGATTTTAGTTATATCTTCTACATTCCTCGAATTCTATTTAACATTTTCTTCAATCCAACAATTTCATTCTTCAATTCACATGTAACACTAAAATAGATGCACATCTTTTGCCTTATTTTAAAATAAAATTATAAATTCCATGGAACACATTTTGCTTCTGGTCAGAATGGAAAGTAACATTTTGAAGGGCCTGATAAATTTGACTGCCTATGTAGTTTTGTAATAACCAGTTTAACTCTGTTAAAACATCAAATGGTATTTTAGCCTGCAAGTCTGCCAGAAAAGTACATTCAGTTTCCAGTTTCTTATGTGATCTTGAATAGCTTGACTCACTTCAGTATCCTTCTGGTTGTTTGATATGAAGCATATTTGGTTATATTCTAATCTTGTTGAAAGCAAACTCATCATTTCTTCCAGAAAACATATTGCACAATTTCTCAACTCAAGGAAGAAAATTAGATTAAAAAACAATTAAGTGCCAGAATGAACCACAATTCCTGTGGCATTTGGATCGAGCTTCACCATTAGGCAAAAGCACAGTAAATTTACTCTTTGCTTCTTGAAAGTTCTTCCCGAACACCATCCCACATCCCCACCAGAGATATGTTAATAATCTTTACAACTGCCTACGGAGTAGATATTGTTAATTCTATTTTATAAATGATGAAACTGAGACTCGAGAAGTGTAAATACTGTTTCCTACATCATGCAGAGGCAGAGGTCAAACCACCCATCCAACCTTTTCACCTACAGTGTGACTTTTTAAATATTTTTCTTTTTCTTTCCGTAAAGCTTTTCTCTTGACATTTCAACTCTGAATACTTTCATAGCACTAGCAATGAGAGGATAGAATTCTGAAAAATAAATGACATATAGGAGAAATGACTAAATAATATGTAAGCTACAATCTTTATTCATCCTGTTTTTAATTTTCCCGAAACTACTTTACAGTTGATAATCCACCCTCTGTGTGTATAGGGCTTTCTGGGCAAGTCAGTTGCTGGACATAAACTCTAAGAATTTGAGGGCAATGTGGTTAATATTTTGAAGGTTCAAGTAAGCTCGTCTCTGCCACCAATTAAGAGAGGTCTTAGAATTCAAGTGGTTGTTTATGACCAGTCATTGTCTGTGAGTGGTGGTAACTCTGCCTTCTACACAACTTCATTTCCACAAAATCCAATCAGGCCTCATGTAATTTCAGGTACAGAAGTGAGACACCAAGTGGGCAGTGTAACATCTTGATAGCCGTTTTATTTGCATATAGAATGGGTTTCAGCTGTGGTCAAGCAGTTTTCCTAAACCTAGTGCATCAAAGGAAATATTTTCCACAGATCCCCTCTGGTGTGTGCCAAAGTTCTGGCCAACCTAGAGTAAGATTAAAAGGTAAGAGTAATGTAGTCCATGCTTTCATGTTGTTTGGTATAAGGTTGCAACTGCTCTTTTTGGGAAAGACTGCCTTTGCAGTGAAATAACATTCCTAAAATTTCTGATGCTAAAATATCTTCTTTTTGAAATAACAAAGAGAGACTGCAGGTTTTGTTTTTAACGTCTAACTAAATTATTAGTTGGCTATTGTTATGGATTGAATTTAGTTTCCCCAAAAGACATTAAAGTCCTAATCTCCAGTAGCTATGAATGTGACCTTTTTGGAAAGAGTTTTTCCAGATGATGAGGTTAGGATGAGGGCATCGAAGTGGGCCCTAGTCCAATATGTCAGTATTCATTAAAGGGGTAAATCTGACAGAGGGAAAGATACATACAAAGGGAAGATGAGGCAAAAACATCAGGAGAATGTTATCTACAAGTCAAGGAATGACAAAGAATGACAACAAACCACCAGAAGCTAAGAGAGAGTCCTGAAACAGATTCTCTCCCACAGAGTTCAGAAAAAAAACAAATGTGCGGACACCTTGCTCTTAAACTTCCAGAATTGTGAGGCATTAAATTTCTATTGTTTAAGCTTCCTAGCTTGTGGTAATTTGTAATGGCAGCCCCAGGAAGCTAACACAGCCACCTGAGGTCAATTCCCTATTTTTATTTTTATGTTGTTTTGCTTTCTGAAATTTTACTAGCTCTTGAAATCCCAAAGCCTGAGAATCCTTAAATTGGATGGTCTTAAGGTTCCATACAACCCTGAGATTTTACCATATTTTATACTGTGGAACCTCTTTTTCAAGTTTTCTCATTAGTCATCAGAGTGCTTATAGACTGGAGCCTTTCAGAGTCTCCTTAAGATGGCAGAGTATAAACAGGAGCAATATTTATGTGTTTCAGAGCCAAACCTGAGAAAAATATCTCCCTGCATGGCTAGAAATCCTGAACATGAATGCTGAATATTCTTAGTATACAGAATATAAGAATTATATGCTCCTGTACCCATGGATCTGATAAGTGTACATGTTTCTCAGAAAGTTAGAGATATGTCACCAAAGTCCATGAAACATCCTTATTAAAAATTTTCTGTTTGGTTCATCAAACAGCCCTCACCCCTCACTGGCCTTGGGAACTCTTTTTCCTTTCCTTAACGTAAGAGGAACTTAGGGACTAAGGTATGTTTTGCCAGATCATGCTTGAATCCTCTGGTGAACACCTCATTTCACTGCTCAGATAGGTTTGAAAAAAATCTAATTGGGAATTTACTCACTCATTTATTCAATAAATAGTAAAGAAAGAGGAGACCTGGGACATCAATACCTGCTGTGTATTAGATCATCACAAATTACTCTATAATTATAATAATTATGTCTTAAGAACCTCTATGTCATTTTATAGATGAGAACCCTTGTGCTCAAATAATTGAATTTGTCCTTAGTCCCACAGCTGATGAATGCAGCAGCTTGGCTTCAGTTCCATGACTCCCATGTCTCTTCTCTCTCCACTCTATCAAGCTGCCTGCCGATAAAATCCATCAAGCTGGTATACACACACTGTAATATTATAATATTATACCCACACTATAATATTAAACTCACACTGCCCCCATTCAGGAGCTTGTTTCTTCCAGTCCCTCCTCGCCTCCAGCCAAAGTCTCTCACCTCACAAAAACCTGGTTAAACCCTAACCTGCTCCAGGAAGACTTTCAGACTTCCCAGTTTCCATCTTTATTCAATCAACCCTGTAGCTCTTAGCTTTTACATTGTGCAACTTCTGTTTGTTTGTTTTGTATTTATTGAAAAGTTGTGCTATTTTTGAAATCAGCACGTTTCTATATTTGATTTTTATCTCCCTGAGAGATCATCAACTCTTCAAGGGAAAATACTGCATCTCCTAGTCTCCTAACGCTGCTACTAAGGAGATGTACCACCTTGGTTATATCATGTAATCTATTTGACCCTCCACGCCCTCACTTATATAAAAAGGATGCAGTGGGAAGACACTATCTCTGGACATGTCTTACCCTGATAGTTGGTGTCTCTCAAACATCTCGGTCCTTTGCTGGCCCTGGGAAGTGCCCAGTTGGGAATTGTGGCCAGGCCTAGTCATGCGACGAATACCCTGATATTATCAAAACAGACTCCCCGCCACAGTCCTGCTGAGAAATCTAGGCCAACACTACTGAGTATAGAGTCGGGCAACCTACACTGCTGTCCATCTTGGCCTTCTTATTTATCTCCTCCCTTTCACTTGACATACAGTCAAAGTATGGCTCCAGACCAAGATAGTAGATTCTTCTCCACATCCTCCTCATCTTCCTTAATTTTACAGGCACCATTTTCTCTTCCTAAAACACTTTCTTCCCCTTTGCTCAATTTCTACTTCTCTAAGGCTTAGTCATTCTTCACTTCTTTGATGAAGCCTTCCCTGACCATCAATCTGCCATCAGAATCTGTGCAATTGCAATAGCTTGTTCAAATATGTACTGCTCTGCATTTTGACTGTGTCATGGAGAAATAATATAATACAGTAGTTCTGAGCATAGTGTCTTGGTTTCAGACAGCTTAGGTTTATAATATCATTGTGCCATTTACTAGCTGTATATCTTGGATAAATTATTTCTCTGTGCCTTAGTTTCCTTGTCTGTCAAATGAGAATAATAATGGTACTTATCTCCAAGAGTGCTTTTGAGGAGCGAATGAGTTCACGCATATTATAGAGTTAACATATTACAGAGGACACTATATAATGATTCCATCTCGTTCCTTTTCCCCTCTAGGATTTCAAATAAAGAAAGAATTATTCTGTTATAACCTCAGAGTTATAAAGTTTTAAGATCTCCCTTTTTTTCTTTCTCTTAACTATCTCCCCTTTCATTGTCCATTTCCCATCTCGGCATCCTCTCTCTCCTTGAATTGCCTGTTGTAATAATGTTCACCTCTATCTCAGCCTAATACTTGAAGAATGCTCCAAGGATCGATCAATTTCTGTATAAAAGGACAGGGTTGAATTTATCGTTGGAAAGATTAAAAGACATAATATATGCGAAATGCCCAAGGAAGAATATGGCCCAGTAAGAGCAAGTAGACTCATTCCAGGAATGTTTACTAAACACCTGCTCTGTATCTTCCGTGTGCCACAAAATGCTGAGGATATAGTCCTTGCCTTCACATTGTTTACTGTTTAGTGGGGGATATAGACAATTATATCCACAACTGGCATGTGATGTGAATAGTTGTGATGAAGGGAGGAAACCGGTTGCTGTGGAAACCCATAGTGCAAATAATTCACTCCAAGTGTGGGAGAAGACTTCATGTAGGAAATGACATCCAAGCTGAATCTCGAAGAATGAATAGGAATTGATCAGCCTTAGAAAAGAAGAGCCTGCCATGCTAAGGGATAATTACGGGGAAAGACAGAGACCCAGAGCACCACTGTGTTTTGGAGCTACTGCAAAAAGTTCTGAGAGATTGAAGGGTGGAAGAGATAAGCACGGGCCAGATTACAAAGGGTTTTTATGCTTCTTCCTGGATTTTACCCTGTAGGCAATGGCGAGCACTTCAAGAGTTTTAGGTGGGGAACTAACAAGGCAAAATCTGGGTTTATACTAACTGTAGTGTGAAGGATAAATTGTAGAGGACTGCAGTAGAAACAGAAAGCTGTATGCAGGGTTACTGCAAAATCCCTTGTGGGAAACTGCTCAGGACCTGATTAAAGGATGCAGTTGAAAAAAATGAAGAAGAAAAGATAAAGTTGAAAAATTAACCTAGGAGAAAAAATACATAAAGTTCATACCAATTGTTTTGGGGGTGTAATTTTACTATATCTTTCAATGATTCAATATTAGACTCTCCAACATTTCAACAGATTTACTATATACAATGACTACAATAGTAGGGATTTTGAATCTCATAATAGTAAGAGCACTACTCTCTGACATCTCACCCACATCTCTATGGCAACCACATCTCCATGGAGGTGCAGACTTGAATTGCAAAAATAATCTAATGCTACCAATTTTCTTCTTATTTTTTTAGCCCGTTTATTTATATATGAAGTCTGTTTCAAATTAATTTTATTTCTTATTTTACAGGCCTCTGTCCCTATTTCTTTGCTGGATCACTGCCAAAACCTAAGCCCTTATCATGGACAGTAAGCATTTCCTTTTCTGTGGGTAGGCAGGCTGCTGCAGTTGATGGAGGAGGGGGATATTCTTTGCTATACAACATAGCTGGACCTTGAAGAATGACTGCTTTGAATTATTGAGTGTCAGCTTCTTTTACTGTGCAGGAACCATTGACTAAGAGTCTATGAATTTAACTGAGAATGGGAAATGTCAATTGAACCTCCGAAAACTTCTTGAAAATGCTTTTATATTCCTTTTTTTGACAATTTTATATTGTAATTATATATAAGTGATAAATTGAGAGAGGAAAGAGACTAAAACAATGTGTTAAGCATTTCTTTTAAGATCCTGTTTGTTTCCTGTTCAAGATGAAATACGAAATATCATGTGTGTGGTTTGGTGCATCCATTAATATGGGAATTGCCTTTCAGCTCTGTATTTCGATTTTGAGGCAATAGAAGAGGAGTGAGAGATGCAAGCAGAGCCTTCTGTAAGGGACCACTGCCATATGGAACTTTGTGTATTCTAAGAATGTCAAGCTTGTACTAGGAGGTGATTGTAATAGACGACCAAATTTATCTTGGATAAACTTCTCCATGTCCAAGTGACAAGTAGTGATGACCTGGATTTGATTGTTTTGATATTTGACTATTTACTGAAAATATACATGTTGGACCAGTGGGAGGAAACAGATAGGAATAAACACATTGTATATACTAGGAATTATAGTTTAGTGAAGCTGGAATGGACTCCTCTTGGGAGAAACAGTGACATAAGTGATGAGACTAATGCCCAACCCCTTTAGAAAAGATTTGCAAACAAAACTGAGAGAAAAGGGCTTATAAACTTAATGACAATCTCCAGAGATCTCACCCTGAGCTTAGAGTTGAAACTAGAGCTGAAACTTGAGATACTGGCAAATATATATTTTTGGAGAAGACTGTTTTTGGAGTATAGTAGTCTTCTGTCTTGTT
>NW_011888896.1:3518082-3534440 GCF_000151845.1 Pteropus vampyrus | reverse complement strand
AAGAAAATTCTAGAGCATACATAAATTAATCACCACAAACAACCAAGTGAGGAAAGGAAGAAAAGGGGCTCATAAGTCATATTTTATAAATTAATAATAATAATAATAATAATAATAATAATGTGCCCAAATAAAGAGAATAAGACAAACATATCAGTAGAATTTGTACCACTGAAAGGAAGATAAGACCTCAGGGCCCTTATTTAGCTGTTCCACACAGCAGAGGACTGGAGGAATCTGAGGGAAGTGTTTAATCCTTTCCTGTGTTTCACCAAGCTTTGTCGAGAACCTACTATGTGCCTGGCATTGAGCTTCATGCAGCAGACAGTACAAAAATGAATGAGTCACCACCTATATTCTGAGGATATAACAAAAACAAAGCTCAGTCTAGTGGGAAAGCAAACGAATGCTCGACTACCATAAAGTTCAGCTTGTGGCAAGTGCTAGAATATAAAATAGGATGCCAAGAAACCTATCAGATTTGGAAAGAAAAGAAGCAATCTCTTTTTGATGTGGAGTAAATACTTCATAGAAGAGGATAAAAAACAGTGATAAGGGCCAGAAAGAGAGGAAAGGTACACAACTGGAATGGCATACAGAAGAAAACCGGTGTAAGAAAGTGAGGGGAATATTTGGGAAATAGCAGAAAGTTCTGTGTAGTTGGTTGGGGAAAGAGGCAGAGCCGACTTGTGGACTGGAGACCTTATTTACCATATAAAGAATTGGGCACTGAAATCTATTGGCAAATGTCAGTTAATGAATCAGAGGTTGGCATTTGAGTTTAAGGAAAGAAAAATACTTCTAATATCTGTAGTGGATTGAACAGTGGCCCCCCGAAAAGATATGTCCATGTTCTAATTTTGAAACCTATGAATGTTACCTTACTTGGGAAAAGGTTCTTTGTAGATATCACTAAGTTAAGGATTTTGAGATGAGAAGATTATGCTGGATTTTTCAGGTAGGTCTTAAATCCAATGAGAATATCCTTGTAAGAGAAAAGTAGAGGAATATTTGAGACAGACGCAGAAGAGAAGGTGATAGGAAGTCGAAGACAGAGATGGGATTGATGTGGCTACAAGCCAAGGAACATCAAGGAATGCCAAGAGCTATTAGAACTAGAACAGGATTCTCTCTTAGAAACTGTAAAGTGGGGTTGGCCCTGCTGATACCTTAATTTTAGAGTTCTAGCATCCAAAACTGAGAGATAATAATTTTCTACAGTTTTAAGTCACCAACTCATGATAACTTGTGATAAAAGCCCTGCAAAACTAATACAATACTTCAGAACTAATCATTACAAATAAAATAGCAATGACTAGCATAAAGTATTATGACTTTCTATTTACAGTCCCTTTTATACACATTATCTTATTTTCATGATAAAAAAATGAGGTAGTACTATTATTTTTCCCATTTTATTATTGAACCTGAGATTCAAAAATAAAATCACTTTCTTAAGGAGTCAAATTTTTACCCTCAACTCTGCTTTTACTGCTAACCTATTTTGTTTTAGTAAAGCATCACAGTCCTTACGGTCACCATTCCTGTGCATCAACACATAGCTGATAGCTTTATATGATATCCAACCAGCTCTTGCAGTCCTGGGCTGAGGAATAGGACAGAGGGGGAAGGGGAAAAAGGGAGGGGTCCAAAAGAGATCAAGATTAGGAGATTCTAAATAAGGATAAAAATAGTAGGGTGGTCCTTTTCAATTTTTCTTGGATTTTGGCTACTGACTGTAATATTGACTAAAAATTTTAAACTCCTCGAGTATCTGTTTCCTGTTCTGTAAAATGGGCATAATAATCCCTAACTGAATTAGTTTAAGGATTAAATAAACTACATATTTAAAACACAACTTTGAAAACTGTAAAGACAGTGAGCGAATGTTAGATATAATTATGAGCTTGAAAGCAGAAACGGCATGGCGCTCTGGTTCAGACCTAATTGCACATTAGTATGATCTAGGGAACTTTTAAAACTTACTGACTAGATTCTTCCCCAGAATTATTAAATTAGAATCTCTTAGAGTAGGACTTGGGCATCATTATTTTTAAAAATCATCTTAAATTATTCTTCTACATGCTGCCAGTGTTCAGAATCCTTGCTGGAGTAGGATAAAGTGAACTCTGGGGTCAAATTGATCTGGGCATAAATTTTATATAATAACTTTATAAGTCACTCCTTTGTAAATTGTGTGATCTTGAGCAAGTTACTTAAGCTTTCGAATTTATTTCCTCAGGTTTAAAATAAGTATAATAATACTTAGCTCTTAATGCTGTTGTAAGAATTGAATTAAACATATGTACAAATGGGATAGTCAGTCCAGGTTAGTTTGACTTCCCCCATCTCTTTTACATCAATAAAGTCAATAAAAAGCCAAAAGGGAAGAAGGGGAGGGGGAAGTTGCATTTAGCACACAGCATACATTTCCAAAAATTAGCTCCAAGTTGTGTTTTCTCTAATTGAAGTGAAGTCATATGGAGACGTGGGTCTTGTGTTATGAATGCAGATACCAAGAAATGCAATCATCTTACAGAACTAGTATCTTATAAAACTAAAAGCTCCCCAGGGGTTATTATAATTCACATTAACCATGA
Organism: Pteropus vampyrus; assembly: GCF_000151845.1. NCBI lineage: Eukaryota > Metazoa > Chordata > Mammalia > Chiroptera > Pteropodidae > Pteropus > Pteropus vampyrus. Next base: position 3,531,840 of record NW_011888896.1, on the reverse strand, counting down.
AACTAAGCGTTTCCTCATTAATCAATGCCCTAGGAAAGTGTCAAATGTTTCCTGTACTTAGCAAGTCAGATTAGATTAGAGTCACAAGACAGCATTTTTATTGTCAAGGACATTTGTGGTCATTGACTATTTGGTCAATTGTATTGACTAAAATGTCAGTCTGCTCAGCAATAGTGGAGATGTTCAAAAATTGGTAACAAGACAGTCACAAATTTTGTTATTTTTATTTTAGTTATAGAAAAACTTCTCCATAATGCAAACCATTTCAGGGTCCAAACCAGCATTTTTATCTTCATTTTCTAAGTCTGAAAGAATCAGAGCAGCTGATTCTCAGAAAGGTACTTCTTCCTCTTAGAAATGTGCAATCAGTTTCAAAACACAATTAGAAAGGTCTAAAAAGCTCTACACGGTATACATGATTGGATATAGTGTAGCAACCTTGGAGATGCATGCTTTTAACTTGTAATTGTAGCTCAGAAGAGAATACTTGAATTTATGAAAAAAAAAAAAAAACACAAGGAATATTGATTTCCAGATGTTATTTCTGTCAGACTAAACTCATAATTTAAGTACAGGTCAGCATACTGTGAATTACATTAGCAACTTGTTTATTAAATAAACAATATTGTGTTGATTTTGGCTATCTGCTTAAAAAAGCAAGTCCAACCCCAGTGGTAAGAGGTATATCTAGAGCCCAGATCTTGCTTTCTAAAACTGTTCTCCAATAAAAGGAACCAGGGCTTTTCAGAGGAAAGGCTGATTCTTGGACTGGGGCAGGAAATATACAAGATGAGCCTAGAGCCTAGAGTGGCAGAAAGTAAAGAAGTACAAAAAAATAAAAATAAAACAAAACACATAATTATGGGGTATGTCAAAGAGACACAGCGGCCAATTGAAAGAGCTCCCAATAGGCAAAGAGGGAACATTTTGAGCATGGTAAGGATACATAAAAACAGCCATCTTACATATTATTTGTGAGACTGTAAAGTGAAATGCCTTCTTTGGAAGATAATTTAGTGATACTATAGTGGAAGCGGTGGCACCCTGCCTATGTCCCCGTGCCACATTTCAGTGCATGCTGGCCTGATTTTCAAATGTCATCAACACCCACTGAAATGGGTTGGGATATGAAATAAAGGGCATGTACTTGTTTATGGAATATCTCTAGAATATGAGAGATAAGGGGATAATGGAATTTATGAGGAAAGTGGAGGTGGTTAGTTGCCTTTAGTGTCATAGTATACTGAGGAAAAAAAAAATGACAGGAGCAGTTATCAATCAGGACCTGATGTAAAAGCCAGAAATTTTCAAAGAATTGTTTATCATTCAAAAAGCAGCTTTTGGTTTGCTACTGAACCTCCTTGAAAATGAACCTGATCATGGGACATCGAGTGATTATGTTACCAGAGTTGGTATCATGAGCTGGTTATTGGCAGATCCTCCAAGTCATTAGGTGAGATGGGCATAGCAGTCATCCGTCATATAATGAATGGTGTATTTATGATCAGGCATAAGAATGTCCAGAAGGAAGACCCAACTAAATTACATGAACTGGCAACCCAGCTTCCATATTACCTAACTTATTAAACCAATGTCTCTCCCTCAGATCCCACCTCTGAATTCACAGAGTTCCCACAAGCAGTTTCAGAAAACCATAAAACCCAGGTCTGATTCGCAGATGGGTTGGCTCAATATATCATGTGAGCTGAAAATAGACTGCTGATGTGACACAGCTCCACTCAGTGGTAAGTCATGAAAGACAGTAATGAAGGGAAATTCTCACTGCTATGCACAAAACTTCAAGCAATACAAATGGTCATGAACATATGTGGATAATCTGAGTTGGGCAAGCTCAACTGTAGAAGATGTTGTTGGTACTCGGACTATATTCTCTCTGTTTTGCCCTTCAGTTCATGCTAGCAGGACTTCCAACTGCTAGCGTTCACCTGCATTTCTTTCCTTCTCTAGCCAATAAAATCCACTTTCCTTCCTGTGATAAAGGCCAGAAGTGTTGGGTAATTAATAATCTCAGGCAGTGGAATTACAAGGATACAAGGTGGGGAGTGGTCTTGAGGGGAGAAGTAGTTTAGAATTAAGGTTATAGAGAATTCAAAGTATATCATGATGATAAAATCGGAATGACTTTTAGTTAATTTTGTTACTCTTTAAAATTATCTGTGGACATTCCCATTATTGCCAGACCCCAAGGCAGAGCTATCCCACCTTCTTACCCTTAGACACCACTACTGCCAGCATCATACGATGGCCCTCAGAAAATGATTGACCTAACCGGGCAGGAGTCAGCACACAAGTAGCTCAGCTCCTTCACCCGCTGAGTAGGATCACTCTGAGGCTTGTGTCAACACTGGCTTCTAGAGTTTCCTAGAATTTCAGCAGGATTGAGCTTCAGGTACCCAAGGTGGTAACAGGCTTGATTGTACATCCATTATTGGCTACTCCTTTCTTGTTTCATTCTCTCACCTCATTATTGGGGTTTCTTTCACCCTCTAAGTAAACTGTTTATGTTTGGATCCCTGTCGCAGAATCTGCTTCTAAAGGAACACAATTAAGATGAGTATGTATAAAAATTGTAAATGCACATATTTTTTGCCAAAGAATTCCACTTGAGAATTTATCTTAAAGTATATTTGGACCTAAAAAGACATATAATTTTTTAATAGTAAACACCACTGAGTGCTTGTACATGGTAGGCGTTAAAGCTCTTTTCAAGTAGTAACTCATTCAATCCTCAGAAAAACCCTATGAAATTATTATTAAATCCCCATTTTACATAAGAGGAAACTGGGGCACACAGAGATTAAGTAACTTGATTAAAACTGTAAGAGCCAGTAGTACAGAGCCAGAGTTCAAACTCAAGAAATCTGACTTCAAGGCCCATCCTCTTATCCACTCTATATAAACATACAAACAAGGATACTTATTGCAGCATTATTTCTAACAGCTAGAAACAGTCCAAATGTCCACCACGGGAGGACAATTAAGTAGATTATGGTATGTGCTATTAAAATATTTAGAGCTATCAAAAATAATAAAGTTTATATATTAATATAGAAAGAAGTCCGAGATATTGTTAGGTGAAAAAAAGGAAAGCGCAGAACACTGTTTGTTAGACGGGCTTCTGATCTTGCAAAACACAAAGAGATATGTATACATATATGTTTCTCTGTGTGTTAATTATCATGGCAATAGTTCTTGCCTTAGGAAAGGCCTATGCGTCCAGCTTGAGAGGGAGACACACTACATTGCAAACTGTCTTTATAATTCTTTAACATAAGTATGTATTACTCTTTCAATAGTCTTTAGTATTGATTATACAATACTAAAAATACTGTGTAATCAAGAGAAATATGAACTGACATGTGATCACAGAGGAAGAACAATTTATTTTGCCTAAAAGAATCCCAGAAGACCCCATAAAAGTTCCTAATGTATGGGTAAGTACAGAAGAAGGTCTTTCCTGTCAGAGCATATTTGAAGGTCCAGAAGTGTGAGAGCTCACAGGATGTCGAGTAACTGTACACAGCTTAATGTGTATAGCTGGCAGGAAATGAAGCTAGGAAGAGGTTGATATCAGATGGTCTATAGATACATTAATTCACAAGTGGAAAAAAATATTCAGTTTCCAATGGCTACTTGACTTAAGATGTTTTTATTGCAGGCTTTTAAGAATAGCTTTGAATGCCATGTGTGCCCATAGCTTACTACAAAGAAAAAAAAAGAAAAAGATCTCAAATTGAAAAAGGCTTCCAATAAGGGATCTTAGTTTTCTTTGTTTTCTCTTATTACAGAAGGTTTGCCAAGGAAATATATCCATAAAGGATCAGAGGACTGAACTGAAGTGCCCACCTGACCACTTAACAACTGTGAGCTCAATATTTTCATCTGTAAATTCACATTATAATAGTTTAGCTTCACAGAATTAATGTGAGGATCAATTTGTGTGAGACAATTCATATATTGCTAGAATTTTACCAGGCACTCAATAATCAGTACCTATTATTATTGTCGATAAATGTTAATAAATAACAATTTTAATATGATCACAATCTTATTGCTATTATCAGGAAATAAAAACAGTGAGAGGGAAGCACTTCTCTAGGAAAATAAACATCTGCAGTTTTAATACAAAGAAATATCCACACTCAAAATTATCTCATTTGTCTCTTCTGCTGCCAAACATTTGTGTTCTGCCTAAAGCCACATGGCTGACTAACAGGGTCTCAGCTATAGGATCTGTCAGCTCACCCCAACACATATGCCATGTCCAATCAGTTATACCTGGGATGCTGAATGGTGGTTGGAAGTGTTTGACTGTGGCTTTGAATAAATACCGTAAAAATTCAGAACATAAGTTTTTCCTAGGGAAATACAATGATCTAAAAGCCATTAGACTTACTTACATCTTTAGAAAATGTTTCAACCATCTTTTCCACAGAGAATGCTGGTAAAGAGGTGACATTTACAAAACAGAAGAAACAAATCAAATAAGCACTGGTTTTAAAAAAAGTCACTTACCAACGTATTGGCCATAGGATCCTAATTAGCTATCACTAAAGCTACCAAAAAAAAAAGGATGTCAAAGGTGTAAAATTAATCATTCTGGATTGCAACCCAAGTGTACTAAAACTGAACAAAATATCAGACCGGTAGAACTACACAATCATACAAGCTAGATTAGAGGTACTTGTATCTAACATTTTAAGCTTTATGACTCACTATACTCCTTTTTCAATACCTGTCTTTTGACTTTTATACTCAGTTGTCCTTGTCCATAAAATTTCCCATTCCATAGAAGACATGTTTCAAAAAATTACCTTCATCTTTTATTAAGGAATCTTCAGGGAGAAAAAGAGATTCCCTACTTTTTGTAGCAGAGCCTATAAAATTTCTTAGTACTTTCATGATCTCTTAAATATTCACAATTATGATCAGAGAAAAGAATTATTTTTCAGGAAATAGATAACAGTGACATCAAAATTGCTCTAACATTCCATTGATCTAAACACATTGTACGGACTCAAAGAAATGTTGGTGGATCCAGCTGGTCATGGGTTGAAGAACTCAAAGTTTTAGTGACTTTGGGTGTTCTTCAAGAGATAATGTAGCTGCAAAATATTGCAAAACCTCAGGCCATTCTCACATCTTCTCAACATCCACACTGCTTTGAACTCTGATTACAGAATCCAGGGACCATTCCTTTCTTCCTCAATATAATATCTAGCTCTTTCCATCTCAGAAAGGTGAAATAGAGAATGTTTCTGGTTTATCACCTTAAAAACTATAACATAAGCAATAATTTACTTATTGGATTGAGTCACATAAAATTCATAGAAGATGTTTATATTTTGGGTGGTAGAGACTTCTAGAGTCTTCTTCCTTAGTAGTGGTAACACTAAGTTTTAGTTGGGTACATGGTAGCATGGTTAAAAGACTAAATCTCCAGGCCTGCCTTGATAGGTTGTGGTCACGTAGCTCAGATCAATGGGATATTAGCAGAAGTGACATGTTCAGAGTTCAGATTATGCATTTAAAATAAACGGTTTGACTTCCATTTCTTTTCTCTCTTTCCCACTGGCTATCACGTGGATATAATGAAAGGAGCTGAAACAGCAATTTTAAATAACAAAATAAAAGCTTCATGTAGAAGTTTTCAGAGAAAAAGGTTAGTAGGAGGCTGAGTCCCAGACACCATAGGGTGATCATATCGTCCCTATGATATACTCGATCTGAAACATGAGAGAAAATAACCCTTTCATTTTATCTTCTTTTCATTTTTATTTTCTAATTTTATAGTCTCATTGAGGTATAATCAACACACAACAAACTGCACAAACGCATGTATACAACTTGATAATTTTTGACATATGTATACAGCCATGAGACCATATAATTGGGAAATAGAATATATATTTTCCCCACAAATGTTTCCTTGTGCCACTTTGTAAGATATTCTCCCACCCCCACCGTCCCCAGTCCACCAGCTATTCACTTTCTGTCACTATAGATTACATTTTCGAGTTCACACAAATATGGAATATGCACATTTTTGTCTGATTGTTTCATGGATAATTATTTTGAGACTTAATCATGCTTTGTGTATATCAATAGTTTGTTCCTTTTTATTACTCAGTTGTATGGATGGGATATCCATTGTATGGATATGCCACAATTTGCTTATCTATTATGGGCTTTTGAGTTATTTCTAGTCTTTGGCTATTACAGACAGAGATGATGCAAATATTTGTGTAAAAGTCTTCAGGTCAGAACATGCTTTTATTTCTTGGGTAAATAACTAGAGTAGAATGGCTGGTTATATAGTAAGTGTATGCTTAACTTTTTAAGAAACTACCAAGCTGTTCTCCAAAGTGGTTGTCCATCACTAGTAAAAGAGAATTCCATTTGTTCTACATGTTCAGCAACAAGTAGTATGAAGAGTCTGTTTTTAGCCATTATAGGTGGTGCATCCTTAATTTTCATTTCTCTATTGACTAATAGAATTGTGCATATTTTCAGGTTCTAATTTTCTATTCATATAACTTCTTAGGAGAATTGGTTATTTAAATATTTTGTCCATTGTTTATTAGAATGTTAATTTTCTTATTATTGAGTAGTAAGTATTTTCGTGTATTATAGACACAAATCCTTTGTCAGATATATGTTTACACGCCCTTTCTATCATGCTGTGACTTTAACAGTATCTTTGGGAAAAGAAGATTTTAATTTTGATAAGGTCCAATGTATAGATTTTTAAAATTTAATAGCATGTACTCTTGGTGTTCTTTTTAAAAAACCTTTGTCAAACTCAAGGTGACCAAGATCTTATGTTATATTTTCTCCTAGAGTTTTATAGCTTTAATTCTTAAATATGTAAGCCTATAATCCATTTTGAGTTAATTTTTGTATATGATAATAGTGATAATAGTGATAACAAAGATAATAGTGAAGATTTTTTGTTTATTTTTGTTTTATTTTGCATATGGCTATTCAATTATTCCAACGTCATTGTTGGAAAGAGTATTCTTTCACCACTGAATTACTTCATTGCTTTTGTTGAAAATCAACTGACTATAGATGTATGGGACTTTTTTAATTCTTATTCTGTTTCATTGATCTATATATGTATTTTTATGTCAGTACACTGTCTTAATTCCTTTAGATGAGGGAATTAAGATTTTGATTGAAATCATCTTGAACTTATAAATTTGGGGAGTTTTGCCATCTTAACACTCTACAGTCTCATTCTGTGAACATAGTATATCACCATTTATTTAGTTCCTCTTTAATTTCTTCCAGCAACGTTTGCAGTTTTCAGTATACCCTTTTGCGCATCTTTAATTAGATTTATCCATATGCATAGTTTTGATAATATTGTAAGTAATACTGCCTTTTAATTTCTATTTTTATTTGTTCGTTGCTAGTATACAGAGATATAATTGATTTTCAAAATTCAACCTTGTATCCTACAATTTTGCTGAAATCACTGTTAGTTCTAATAGCTTTTTAAAAATTCCTTAGGATTTTCTACATAGATGATGAGTCATTTGTGAATAAAATAAGTTTTATTTTTATTCTTGCTTTATTTTCCTGGCTGGGATCTTCAGTACAGTATAGAATACAGAACAGATATCTTTGACTCATTCTTGGTCTTGGAAGAAAAACTTTTTAAGTTTTTAACCACTAAATATGATATTAAGCTACAGAATTCCATTCATGACATTTATCAGATTAAGGAAGTTCCTTTTAACTTCTAAGTTGCTGAAAGATTTTATCAAAGATAAATTTTGGATCTTTTCAAGCGCTTTTTTCTGCACATGTTGAGATAATGATGTGATTTTTCTTTTTTAGTCTGTTAATATGATAAATTGCATTGATTAATTTCTAAATGTTTGCCCACATTGTTTTTCTGGAATAACTCCACTTAATCATGATGTATTATACTTTTTGGATTTGACTAACACTTTTTAAAAAAATTTTGTGTCAGTGTTATTAAGAGATATTGGTATGTAGTTTGTATTCTCATTATCTTTTACTTTTTTTTTTTTTGTATTAAAATAATGCCAGCTTTATAGAACGAGTTGGGAAGTTTTTGGTGCTCTTCAACATTTTGTTTAAACAACTGCTAGTTTGTTACACCTGATACAACTGTATTCTGTCTAATGTTATGTTTGTACATGAAGTGGGTAGATGGATGTGGCTGTGAGTAAAAGACAGAAGAGAACATCAAATCTTTTTAAAGATGAATTGTGTTTATTGAATATTTAGATTAAATGTGCCTCCATTATCTGTAAACTGGAGGTAATAATATTGTCACTTCTATGTCATGGAATTGTTGGGGTTTGCTTGAGATAACATGCACAAATCATCTGGTATATTGCTGGAACATAGTTGAATCTCGGTAAAAGGTAGTCATTTTTTCTTGTTGCTATTCTCAACCATATTGTCATCATTGATATCATCATATCTATAAGTTTTATAATGTTCATCATTTAATGATGAAAACATTAGGCATTTTAGGAACAAATTTATAGCTGTTTGCCATTGGAAAATGTCACATCTCTGGCTTCTCACTGTTCTTATAAACTTGCCACAGAACTCCCAAGGCTGGCATTTGGTAAGGGAATAGTGTTATCACCTCTTCAGTATGATCTGATGTAATAGCTGTGTAAGAATAAATTAACTGGAATGCTTTATCTCAAGTAGATGGGACTCTAGGTAGATGAGGGCCATTACTCTGAGGAGCAAAGAGAAGTAATGGTCACATCTCTACTGAAATAAATGCAATGTAATAAACACTGAACTCAAAATTAGGACCTCTAAGTTTAAGGCCCAGTTTTGACATATACTGGTTAAGTTTAACCTTTCAATCAAAAAGTATTTATTGAGATCTCAGTGTATGCCAGGACTTACGCACAACTCACAGTGGTGAACAGGATGGGATTGCCCCTGAGATTTATTGTTATCGTTTTAACCATTTTGGGTTCTCTCTTTATTCTGCCTATCTCACAAGCCTAGTTGTAAGAAGCATTTGCATAAAAGCAAGTTGTAGTCTGCCTTCCTAGAGAAAATCATAAGACTCTGCAGATGATTCTCACAGGTATATGAGTTTCAATCTCAGACTTCTGAATTGTCATTTTCTGTTACAGTCTATGTTCCCCTCACTAGCTTATGAACTCTGAGGAGAGAAATTGCCTTAAACATCTTTGTGTCCTGGTTGGCAATAACTTCTAGGTGCCTATTGAACAAATGTGATAATGAACAAATTAATGAATGGAGAGTGTGGAAAGGAAGGATACTGGTTAAGAATCACAAAGACCTTAAAAGAGATGAGTATTATTGTAAAACTAACTGAAGGAAGAGATGAGGATACAAATGTAGCATACTGGAGTCAGATTGTATCAGTTTAGATAATTTAGAGTGTCTGATTGCCTTCTGCCACCTTGGTAAAATCTTTAAAAGTCAAAATAAACAATAAACAACTGTGTGAGCAATTATTAAGAGCTTCAAATATAATTGTTCATTTGGCCAATTTCTGCCAAAATTCAAAGCCAACCTAATTTGGAAGGTTCTCACTTTTTCCCAAATGAAAATTACTTTTTTCTCTTGATCATCTTACGTACTTTGAATACATACTGATCATGCTGGACTTGAGTCATAGGAACGAAGGATCAGAAGTCTCAAACGTTACCTGGCTGTACTTAACTTGCTGTACAGTTTTGGTCAAGTCCCTTCAAAACTCTGGGCCTCTGCCTCTTCAACAACAAGAGGAAAATATTAGAATAGATCATCTAGCTTCTGACAGCATTAATATGCTGATTCTATGGTTGGGTTTTGAACATGAACAAATAGACTTTCAATTTGTAGTACAAGTCTTATTGCAGTTCCTGAAGCAAATGATGATATCTAATATACAGGTAGACCTCTTTACATACCGGATAAATCGGATACAAATGTTCAAGCTAAATTAAGCAGAGAATTTAGGCAATTCGCTATTACATTTAAGCCTAAAATATCCATTTCAATGAAATAGTTATAGTTTCTTGGACACTTGTCCAGAGGTACAGAGTCTCCAGTTCTTAGTAAGAAGTAGAATCACAAATAACATAGAACTGAGGGCTACTCCTGGGACTCATTTGGAATGACACTACATTCTGTTCAAGAAGGCTGTCTGTAAAGCATGGGTTCCACATTCCTCTTTGCATTTCCTCACCTCAGCCAGGAGTACAGCAATTTGTTTCTCTAATAATTTGAACCACAGCCTCAATTCTGCCCTGTAATCCAGTCTGTAGGGATCTAACCCAACCCAGAAAGATTCTGAGATCTGAAATGACAAAATAATTTTGCCTTTTCTTAAAAGAAAATTACTCTGGTCTATACATTTAGATGACAGTTTTTTAGGTCATTCTATAAAGAGTCTATTTTTTGACTTTTTCTAATTCTCAGAATCCATCATGAAATATCTTCCCCTTCCAGTAAAGTGAGAGAAGCTAAAAAAAAAATCTGGGACTACAGCTGGCCAGTAAACACAGAGAGCGGAAAACATAGTTAACAGAGTATATTTACTTAGGTAAAATGCCATTTAGATTTTCAGCACCTGTCTGGTATGTCTACTTGTATGTATTTAAATGGTTAGATATTATTTCAATTCAGACAGCAAATCATTTGACCACCATATCATTCACAGTACTAAAATCAAGGCAGTTAAGTAGGCATTTATAATCTCTGCCTCTATTGTAGAAAAATTCTTTTATTTGTCTATTGATTTATTTTTATTTTGAATTTTGCTGTAACTGGAAGATAAAAGAAGATGAACATAGGATATGGCTATTGCCTGCTGAATCTGTATTTAATGGAAATACTATTTTATACTCTGTGTAGTACAGGGGAAAATAATTATAAGGCAGAAAAGTTGCAGGGAAAGTTCCATTTATAATGTTTAAGGCTTTTTTAAGAAAAAGAATTATAGAGGATTAGGATGGACACACAGTTATTACGGCCACAATGTAATCATTAAATACCTCATAGTTTTGAATTCCACCAGCCTAAGGTGATAAGATGCATCTTCACCGATGATGAAGGAGCCTTAGGCCTTCCTGGGCAGGGCTGCCTTAGTCACTTCCTTGTGCTTTGCCATAGCTCTGTCAATTGTGGCAATTCCTGGAGCTAAGAGCTTGATTTATCCTCACAATTGGTCCGATTTCTCTGTCATGTGTAGAAACTGCCACAGATTTTTTTAAAAGAAAATATGAGTGATGATACAAAGTAAACATTCAAGTAACACCTTCTCTGGAGAAACTTTAGAGGTTGAGCATTCATTTCCCACTAAGCTCATCATCTGTGCCTTTCCTGCTTTTTGATGAATTTAGTGCTTTAAATGACAGTCTCTTCAATGGGCTGGAGAAACTGGAGGACTGGAGACATTTCTACTCATGTCATCTAGCTGTTCAGGATTCTCTTTCAAGGTTTCACTGTGACTAGGCAGAGCTTCTAAATAATTTTAATAATTCTTGGAGTTCTGCTTGCTAAAAGAAACCTCAGACGCCGATTTGAATCACAGTGTTAATGAGTAATTTTGATTTACTTTGTTTTTTCCCCAGGTTATGTTTGCGTGCTGACATATAGTATTAATGTCTATAGCCCAAAGTATAAGTAATATGAGAATTTTAGATAGACATACAAACCCAAGGAATGGGATTGTTTTTGGCTAAGAAAGCCTTTTTCAAAAGCCCTAGTCAAGAGGAGAAGATACTTATATAAACAAACAGTTATATAAGAACAGAAAAAACAATTTGCCTCTGTTTCTTAATAGAGATATGAATTTAGTTTCTTCATAGATACGAAATAGGAATAATACCACCACTTCAGATGGTTATTGTAAGAATTAAATTAAGTGACTTGTGAAAGAACATAGCACATCCTAAAAAACAAAGTAAATGTTAGTTTCTGTTCTCCGTTCTGAAACAGGAATCCTGAAGTTGGCATTTGTTGTTTATATTTTATTACTGATGATTAAATGTGGTTAGGGTATAGAAGGACAGGAAGCACTAAAAGAGAAATAAAGAATCCTGACAACTTTTGTATGTCATTGACTTTACACATATTCTAACAAGACTAACTCTTATAAACTGGTGACAGATAAGATTATTTAGGAAGCTGGTAAAGTTTAGTTAAACATATTGTTATTATTGTTAAAATCCTTCATTTGTTTTTTCATTCTTTCGCTTATTCACTCACTTATTTATTTAAATTATAAATAAATATGATAGGTGCTCAATATATTTTTTTTGAAAAATAAGTGAGTTTTCTAGGAATCTATTACATCGTAAATACTATTCTAAGTTCCATTAATTAAAAAGTAGAAAAGTCTTGCCTTGAAGGAGCTTACAATTAGTAACAGAGATAGGGACATATCCAGAAAAAAAAACTTGTATTTATCTCTGAATGTACAAAGGAGGGAAAGTGTCTTGAGTATGTATCTATGTATGCACTAAGTATGTTGCTCACCCCTAGAGCATCATTTTTTTGCTACCAAATCTGGGTTGTCATTTGTTTTTTGCTGATTTCTTGCTAACAATGAAAAACTGTACAGGCTTAAGGATAAGGGTCTGTCTAGTCTTTAAGTCCGAGTTATTGTCCAAATTTCTGAATTCTTACCTAGTCAAGTAAATATTTGGAGAGAGAAATATCCCTGGAGGAAGTTTCTGATGAATACTCCCATGCCTGTCAAAAAGGACATTTAATAAATTTAGGACCCGGTACACCTTATTTCCTAGCGTGAAGAAAGGGAGAGTTGTGAGGCTAGAAATTTCAACATAACAAGCTCACACCCAGCATCTCTGTAGTACATATGTAATGAACAGTTTCTCTCTGGCAAAATATTTTTGTGCCTGGAACAAGGGCTGCTTTTGCTCATAAGATTTAGTTTGCTTTGAGATAGCAGTAAAATACCTGAAGTTAAAATTATCCCCTGACATCCTGTGTCTGTGAGACATGCATGATGAGTTGCATCCTGTGTCTGCTGTCATGCAAAGCTACAGTCAGCAGTGATTCCAAGACATGTGGGCACATGTATAAATAAGCTTGTCTGTGCTTGAAAACCAGCTGTATGTTTGGGCCAACCATGTTATTGCCACTTCAATGCCTTTGATGTTCTCCATTAGCTTTGCTGAGGTGCTGCAGGTACTAACAATTGATAATGATGTTCTGTAAATCTACGCTCTTCTCCCATATTGCTTTGCAGTGATGACACTCTGAGAAAGCTTTTGAAGGGAAGACTTTAACCTCTCTACCAGATTCCTCTTGAACCATTCTAAATAAAGTAGAGATGCATTTGCTATGTAAATGCAAATTCAGAAAACAAAGCAAACAATATTCAGCTAATCTCCTAGACCCTCACTGCTACTAGTAGTATTTTTTCACCTAATCTACTACTGTGTTGACATTGTGGAGTCACCACTGTTGTGACTCGGTGGGACTATGGCTAAGAGCATAGTGTATGGAGTGAAAACAGTGCCTACATCATATGGTAACTTCGAATATTAAGTAAATCAGGCATGTATATTAATGTAGTTATTGCCACATATTAAGTATTCAGCAAATATTATCCATTATTGTTGTTATAAAAATAATTGTCATTATTACAGTTCTTATTGGCAACGTTATAGTCTTTTTCTAGTTAAATCATCTCTATGGTATCCATTAGCCCAATAAAATAATCCACACTCCAAAGTCCTTTATAAT
>NW_011888896.1:3509614-3517292 GCF_000151845.1 Pteropus vampyrus | reverse complement strand
TCCTGAAGTTGGCATTTGTTGTTTATATTTTATTACTGATGATTAAATGTGGTTAGGGTATAGAAGGACAGGAAGCACTAAAAGAGAAATAAAGAATCCTGACAACTTTTGTATGTCATTGACTTTACACATATTCTAACAAGACTAACTCTTATAAACTGGTGACAGATAAGATTATTTAGGAAGCTGGTAAAGTTTAGTTAAACATATTGTTATTATTGTTAAAATCCTTCATTTGTTTTTTCATTCTTTCGCTTATTCACTCACTTATTTATTTAAATTATAAATAAATATGATAGGTGCTCAATATATTTTTTTTGAAAAATAAGTGAGTTTTCTAGGAATCTATTACATCGTAAATACTATTCTAAGTTCCATTAATTAAAAAGTAGAAAAGTCTTGCCTTGAAGGAGCTTACAATTAGTAACAGAGATAGGGACATATCCAGAAAAAAAAACTTGTATTTATCTCTGAATGTACAAAGGAGGGAAAGTGTCTTGAGTATGTATCTATGTATGCACTAAGTATGTTGCTCACCCCTAGAGCATCATTTTTTTGCTACCAAATCTGGGTTGTCATTTGTTTTTTGCTGATTTCTTGCTAACAATGAAAAACTGTACAGGCTTAAGGATAAGGGTCTGTCTAGTCTTTAAGTCCGAGTTATTGTCCAAATTTCTGAATTCTTACCTAGTCAAGTAAATATTTGGAGAGAGAAATATCCCTGGAGGAAGTTTCTGATGAATACTCCCATGCCTGTCAAAAAGGACATTTAATAAATTTAGGACCCGGTACACCTTATTTCCTAGCGTGAAGAAAGGGAGAGTTGTGAGGCTAGAAATTTCAACATAACAAGCTCACACCCAGCATCTCTGTAGTACATATGTAATGAACAGTTTCTCTCTGGCAAAATATTTTTGTGCCTGGAACAAGGGCTGCTTTTGCTCATAAGATTTAGTTTGCTTTGAGATAGCAGTAAAATACCTGAAGTTAAAATTATCCCCTGACATCCTGTGTCTGTGAGACATGCATGATGAGTTGCATCCTGTGTCTGCTGTCATGCAAAGCTACAGTCAGCAGTGATTCCAAGACATGTGGGCACATGTATAAATAAGCTTGTCTGTGCTTGAAAACCAGCTGTATGTTTGGGCCAACCATGTTATTGCCACTTCAATGCCTTTGATGTTCTCCATTAGCTTTGCTGAGGTGCTGCAGGTACTAACAATTGATAATGATGTTCTGTAAATCTACGCTCTTCTCCCATATTGCTTTGCAGTGATGACACTCTGAGAAAGCTTTTGAAGGGAAGACTTTAACCTCTCTACCAGATTCCTCTTGAACCATTCTAAATAAAGTAGAGATGCATTTGCTATGTAAATGCAAATTCAGAAAACAAAGCAAACAATATTCAGCTAATCTCCTAGACCCTCACTGCTACTAGTAGTATTTTTTCACCTAATCTACTACTGTGTTGACATTGTGGAGTCACCACTGTTGTGACTCGGTGGGACTATGGCTAAGAGCATAGTGTATGGAGTGAAAACAGTGCCTACATCATATGGTAACTTCAAATATTAAGTAAATCAGGCATGTATATTAATGTAGTTATTGCCACATATTAAGTATTCAGCAAATATTATCCATTATTGTTGTTATAAAAATAATTGTCATTATTACAGTTCTTATTGGCAACGTTATAGTCTTTTTCTAGTTAAATCATCTCTATGGTATCCATTAGCCCAATAAAATAATCCACACTCCAAAGTCCTTTATAATCTGACTCCAATTTACCATTCCTCTGGCTTTATCTCTTGCTGCACGCTGCCCCACATCCTGTACTTCTGCCATAATGGCTGACTTACTGTTTCCTAGATATCATGTGTTTTACCTCCTCTGTCTTTGGTCTTGCCATTCTCACTTCTTTGTATGGTCTTTAACACAGTATCTACTTAGAAAACTCTTAGGCAACTTGTAATGTGTTAGAGTTCAAAAACATCTCCTTTGTGAGATTTTCCCTAACGCCCACCCTACAGAAAAAGAAAACAGTAGTCACTAATGTATTACTGTCATTTATAAATACTAATACTTCAAGACCTCCTAGCTGCTGACTATATAAATTGTCTCTTTCTCTCTCTCTTTCTCTCTTTTTTTTTTTTGGTGGTTACTACCAGTGTTAAGTGCTAAATAAATATTTGTCGAATAGGCAAAGTGTTAAAAAATATAGAACATTCTGATATAGATGATCTCGTTTGATCTTTTCAAAACTCCTTTTCAAAGTAGAACAGTATAATGATTTTTAAAAACAGGTTCTAAAGAAGGATGATAAGTGACTTGTGTCTGTAGGACCTTGAACAAGTTGTATACTCTCTGATCTTCATTTACTACTTCTGTAAAATGGGAGTAACGTTTATGTTTATTATTAAATTAGATGATCCATGTAGAGTGCATATTACTGCGCTGATACATGCTAATAAGCAATAACTTGTTATTATCCAGATTATCAAAGAAATTAAATGATTTGTGCAAAATTACACGGCTGGCCAAAGAGAGAACTGAAACAAAACTTGGTATGTCTGATTCTTAGTTATTTTTATGTTCTAAAATACCCCCTCCCCCTTCCTAAGAATATCGATAAAGAAAACATAAGGTAGACACTGAAGAGAATTTTCCACTGCTTTGCTATGGTGCTCGCGAATTTAAGGTAAAGATAAGGAACAGACAGAGTGTTGGCTTTCTTTAGTAATTCTAAACTAAAACATGTATTTTTATATTGAGGGTGTGAAACCCTTTTGATTAAATACTATTATAAAACTCTACTTGAATTTATATAATGCTTCAACTCCAGAATACGTAGAATTTTCTTGTGATACTCCATTTATCTCCCATTTCATTCAGTAAATATTTAATTTTTTGCTTACTATATGTTACCACTGGTCTAGGCACTAGATGTACAAAAATGAATGAGACAACAATTCTGTTCTTCACTCTTAAGTCTAGGTGAGGAGAATAGCATAAAGTAAATAACTGCTACCCAACCTGGTAGGTACTATCATGGTGTATATATGATGGAAGCTTGTAGTAGCAGGAGCGTAAGAGGCTTGCTCAGGAATAATGGAAATGAAAGAGAAAATTTGGAGCTAGGTCTGGGAGTGATATTTTATTATGTAAACCAGGAGTCTCCAAATGTTTTTGGGCACTCATCTTTAACATATCTTTAATACATTTCAAAGTAAAGTATATGCTTGTATAACTGTTAATATATTATGTTTTGAACACTTACCTACTCCGTGATACAACAATTCTACCACCAGGTGTATCTCTAAAAGTTTTAAATGTGCACTGAGAAAATATACAATACTATCTATAGTAGAATTGTCCATATTAGCTAATCTTGGAAAGAATTCAAATATACACCAACTAGAGAGTGGGTGAATACCTTTTGATGCATTCACAAATGAAATATTCTTCCTCAGTAAAAATTAATGAACTACAGCTTCATTTAACACTGTGAATGAATCTTTAAAATGTAATACTGAGTTAAAAAAGCAAGTTATAACAACCAAATACAGTATGATACCACTTTTAAAAAGCTGAAGAACAAACTAAATAATATACTAGTTCTAAATAAATACATATGTTATAAACCTATGAAAAAAATAAGGAAATTATGAAAAATAAAATCCAGCTTGGGAAGATGGGTCAGTGGAAGCAAGAGGAAGGGAGAGGTGAAAGTGAAGGTAAATGAGACAGTTCTGGTGATGTTCTAAGAGGTAAGTCAGATTACAGGCATTCATTTCATTATTATACTCTATAACTCGTAGATATGTCATATTCTTAAGTAAATATCAAATTTTACACAATAAAAAAGAGTGAATAGCTTTAGAAGTGCCGACATTTTCTTCCTGAACCTTAATGTAGCCCTCGAGGGCCACTAAATTAGGCAATGGAGTCGCTGTTATTTTCCTAGTAGGGAAATGAAATGCTCATATTCCTGTTTTAAAAAGAAGATTTTTTAAATCAACATTATAGAGCATAGACAATCCATGTGAGAGATCTTTAGCTTCTCACCAAACACAGCAGCTTTGGGAACAAATTATATGGAGTGGGCTTGAGAGCTATTTAAGAGGTAGAACTAATGGGGATTGGTGACATGTAATAGAGATGACAATCATTTAAGATGCCCATTAGTTTTCTAGATTGAACAACTGATATCATTAACCGAGATAGAAAATACAGTAAAAGAAGCATGATTATAGAGTATAACAATAGAGAAGATAGCATTCTGTACCTGAGGGTTTGAAGCATCTAAATAACATAAAAGTGAAGTTGTCTGGCAACAGTTAGAAATACTTTCTGGAGCTCAGGAGAATAATAAGCTCTGAAAATAAGAACACAGATGTCACCAACACATCAGTAACCAAGACCACAAAAGTATAAGATCTTTCAAAACAAGAGCAAGTCAAATAAAAAAAAAAAAATGAAGAGAGCTATACTGGATTCCTAAGGTTGTTGCTCATGAAGGATGCTGAAGAGAAACTCTCAGGGGTGTAGAAGAACCAGGAAAGAATGGGAAAGCCAAGTGATGTCAAATGCCCCCAGATAAACCAAGTGAAATACATATTGCAAAGCTTCTCTGTTTCAGTTACAGAGAGGCTTTGCAAAACTCAAACCCGAAGACCAGCTGTCTTAGCCCCTTTGTGGGTCTCCTATCCATGGATGGATCTAATGGTTTCCAAATTGTATGTCAGGAATTCTAGAGCTACCTGGAATGGTTAGAGGAATACTATTCTTCATTCCACAAATACAAAACTTTAGTCTACCAGGCACTATGTAAGGGTCTGCTCTTATAGTGCCAAGGACTAGTTTATAGTTCTAAAAATTAGTTATGAAATATTTTTGTCAATAATAAAGAAATCCATTCATTATCATTATATATATGGCATAATAGGATATATATATGTGTGTATATATATGTGTGTGTGTGTGTGTGTATATATGTGTGTGTGTGTGTGTGTGTGTATGTGTGTATTGACAATTGAATAGTAGTAACTCTCTCTGCCACAATGAACTACAGCATTTATCCCAGAAGAATGCCTCAGGAATTAATTATAAATTTAGCTTATGGCATAAAAATGACTTCTTAGGAAAAGCAACATTAAAATTGAGACCAGCCCATCTAAGCATGGAAGCACCATAATTTTCTTGAAAAATTTCATTTAGAAAAAAGAAGTGTTCTGCTATAAAAATAATTAAAAATCAATACATTATATAGAAGTTCCAAATTATAGGTCATGTTGGCTGTGTTAAAAACATCTAATTTTGATTAGTAATGTAGGAGTATGTATTTTAAAAGACCTGGAGGGATATACACAAGATACTTGCTGCTCTCAGAGAGGCAGGAATTGGAACTAGGAAAAACTGTAATATCTTTCTTCATATGCTTCTATATTGTAATTGAATTATTGCAATTACAAAGCACTAATATTGTAATTAAAGAGCAAATACTACCACTATGGAAAACAGTATGGAGTCTCCTCAAAAAACTAAAAATTGAATTGCCATATGATCCAACAATTCCTCTTCTGGGTATTTACCTCCTAAACCTGAAAACATTTATCCTCAAAGATATATGCACCTTGATGTTCATAGCAGCATTATTCACAATGGCCAGGACATGGAAGCAATTGAAGTGTCCTACAATAGATGACTGGATAAAGAAGCTATGGTACATATATACAATGGAATATTACTCAGCCATAAGAACAGATGAAATACCGCTGTTTTTGACAATGTGGATGGACCTCAAGATAATCATGCTAAGCGAAATAAGTCAGACAGAAGAATTGAAAACCACATGATATCATTCATGTGAGATATAAATCTAAAAGCAACAAATAAACATGACAAATAGAGACTCATGGTCATGGACAGAGGATTAGTGGTTACCAGAGGGAGAGGAGGAGGTAGGTAGAAGTAAAGGGGGTCTAATATTTGGTGATGGAAAAAAATCTAACTATGGGTGGTGAACATACAATGTAATATATGTATGACATATTGTTGAATTGTACACGTGAAACTTATTGGATGTTGTCAATCAATGTCACCCCAATAATTTTTAATTAAAAAAAATTAAAATAAAAAAGCAACTACTCAGTAGGAAATTTAGAAATTCACATTGCTTCTTTGGGTTGTTATTTCACCCTAAGAATTTATAAATATCCTATTAAACACACACACACACACACACACACACACACACACACACACACACACACACAGTGACCACCTAGGAACTAGGGAGCCAAGTCTAAGATTAGATTTAAGTAAAATTTCTCCTGGTTGCTTTGAACTGAGAAAGTCCCCAGACCACAGATTTTATAATTCCTCAGGAGAGCTGCAAACCAGAGATTTGTAAATTAGCTTTTTATACAATGCTTTGTTCTGTTGCAGAAAACATATGACTCCTCCGGCATTTTTAATGACTAATCCAAAGTTATGAAATAAAGTAACAGTAAAGACTAATAGATACAGCTGTGCTTTGATTCCGTACTTTTCATTTGAAATCTACTCTCAGAGTCATTTTCCCTATTTACCTTCAAACTGTAACATCTGTGTAGTTCTTGTCTACCATCCTGCTGTCACATGTCAACGTGGGTTTATAAAAAGGCAATGCAAAAGAAACTTAGTAAGGTTAAAAAAAAATCTAATTAGTGGTTCTTTTTCTGAAAGCCTTCTTTTTCATTGCAATCAACATGCCTTAACTGAATGAAGGTAGGTATAGTTTTCTGATAAAATATGATTTAATCTTGGGACTAGCTTAAGCAAGTTGATCTTAAAATTTAAGTACATTTATGCAAAACATTAGATGTATAGATGGGAAAAATAAGGAAATAAAGTAATTAACAATAAAATGAGTAATAACTGAAAAACCTAGTAAAATATTGACCAATTAACTTTGTCTTTGGCTACCCTGGTTAATCAAATACTTTGTGACACACATCGCTCTGCACAAAACGACATTTCTTTTACCCTAAACCAGGTTTCTCTGAGCAGTGTTTGTATCAGAGTGGTAAACTGGGAAACAGGTAGAAAGATAATATTTTAGCAAATTCCCAGAAATTCACGAGGAAAGGCTCTTATCTCTGCAACTCAAGTTACTAGTAACTTGATGGAGAAATAAATACTTTCAACTTGCAATTTCTCCAATGCTTTATTTGATCTTTAAAATCTCCAGTAAAAAGGAAAAGATAAAAAGTATTTCTAATAATTTCTATCAATGAAGGTGATTAGTGAATTAAATGAATAAATAAAATATGAGCGAATATTCTAATGTTTCAAAAAACAAAGAAAGTTAACTATTCTAAGTAACTCAAGATGGAGGAAACCATTCCTGAACTATTACTCAAAAAATATAAAATCTCTTATTAGTTTACAAAATGCTTCCACTTATAGAGCTCTATTTTATGTCTTGACTTTTAGATCTAAATTACAGTATTTATATCCAAAAATGAAGCTAATGACTCTGAAATAAGTATTTCAATCAATAGACATTGGCCTTATGGTTCCTGAAATTGAGGGCACATATTTGCAAGATAGCTGGCTGGGAGTGAGAATGAGGGGTGGCTGTAGCTGGGGCATAGATGATTCATCCACGGCAGGCTCTGCCACCTCAGTGACTTCT
>NW_011888896.1:3507101-3509139 GCF_000151845.1 Pteropus vampyrus | reverse complement strand
AAAGGCAGAGTTTTATCTTCTCTGTATCCCAAGTACTTACCATAGAGTATGCTACATAGTAATGGTTCTATAAATGCTTGAAGAATGAATAAATGAATTTATTCTCATCCTTCAAGATACATATCAGTTCCTCTTGCTTAATTTAAGCCTTGCAGATTCATCTAAGATAGGAATAAATTTTGTCTTCTCTGTGCTTTCATAATACTTTATTTATTCCTTGTTTGTGGTTGCTACCACTAACTTTCCTGGATTTTTAACTGCATTTTTCCTATTATCTAGTTTATCTGAAAAAGATGATGTCTTCTTCATCTTTTCTCCATATAGTACTGTGCTTTGAAAATGTTCTCCTCAATGCTTGCTGAAATAAATGTATGTATTTGCAGTGTTTTCTCAAATATACATCATTAAATAATACAGTGTTTCCTGAATGGCAGAGATAATCTCAGATTCATTTTTATTTGTCTGGGCTCAACGCATAGCAGGTGCCAAACAAACAGGTGCTGGGAACATGAAAGGAGAGAATGACTATTTGATTCACTACCATATCCCTTAAAAAGGTGACAATACTGCAAGCAGTTCGAAACAGATGAGGCAGTCTCCTTTAGAGTAGCTGATTGAGAAGTTGACATATGCTTTAAGCGCTGAAATCAATAGCCACCAATGAGATCTTTGAAGATTTTATTCTCAGTAACTAGAGCCATCCTATTCTTCCATTCTAGTTACTGAGAATTAAATCTTCAAAGATCTCATTGGTCCATTTTTTGAAAACTTTTATATGCCATCCTTGTGATAATCTCTTCATATATTCTCATTTCATTTTCTTAATCCTGTAAACCAAATTTTATTGCCCTCTTTCTACTGAGGAGAAAACTGAGGCTCAGAAATTGTCATCAATTTACCCAATATTATGTAGCTATACTGCCTTATCACAGGATGTAATTCAATTCTGGTTGGAAATCTGTTGGAAGAAAATACTCTTTGACTTTCTCTCAGGGCTTTATTGTGTCCAGTAAGTGACTCATACATGACTCTGTGACTTACAAATAAATTTTTATTATCCTATTTCATCAGAAGCCCACATAAGAATTAGAAAACTTAATTTTTAATTACCTAAAGGGGGACTCATTAAATCATACATTAAGGCAAATCATCCACAAGGCAAAATGATCTCAATCAACAACTTCAGCCAAGACTTTTACCTAAGTTAACCAAAAAAATTGGCCTATTGAGTTCTATTCCTTTTTTCCCTTCACAGTTTTGTATCTCTGAACATGCATATGAGTAATACACATCATTGTGAAGATGCTGCTCCATAAATAAAACATATCTCCAAGTGACTGGCTCCACTTCGAGAATTCAGCTACTGCTTCTGAGGAAGCTTAGCCAAAGCTGAACTTTTTTAAACTTCTACATCCTCTGACTTCGTAGTCCACATTAACTCTGTTTGTGCTTGGGGTGCTCATATCAGCAAACATGGCCTACCCATCACCAACATAGCTCTAAAAATATTGAACTATATTATGTAAATGTTTATAGATTAATTGTGAGAAAAATTAGATGTCTCCATAGATATGCACATACAGGCAATACATACAGTATTAGTTTGCCTACATCAGTGTGAAGATATAAATGTTACATCAGATGATTTATCATTTGAATATGAAAAGCATGCTTTCTAAAACACTGTCCAGATCTTTCCTGGCAGAAGCAGCCATAACAGCAACAATAAAACTTTCTTAAGAAGCAGTTGGTCAAGCTTATTATAGGCCATCATGTCAGCTGTCAAAATGATGACTTCCTCAAATTGACCCCCTCTGACCTAGCAGCTCTAAATCTTCTCTTCTTGGCTCTTTAAGATATATTTTGATCACCAGATCTAAACATAATTGTCTTGTAGAAAATATTGTTGAGGTTACATGTGGTTTATATTTTAAAACTGAGATAAAGGGAGAAGACTGTGTCCGTAGTGAACCCATCAAGATGCCTTTATCCTAAAGTCAAATGTAAGAAAACATCTAGTAAATTTGAGGAAAAGAAC